>NC_092859.1:99392577-99492394 GCF_032062135.1 Pyxicephalus adspersus
GTAATATGTTGGCGCTATATAAATCCTGTTTAATAATAATAATAATCAGGTGATGCAGGCAGAGGAAGAGGAAAGAAGATGGCTGCACGCGGTGATTCCTTCGTGCCGGGATAAAGGTGAATTACAGGATGACGCAGGACCTGATTCAGAAAACATCCAAAGGGATCGAAGGATCTGCAAAAGTAAAAGTGAGGTATTTTTTGTTTACTTCCACTTTAACTGCTCTAATTATCGTCTATGCTGATACCTCAGGCCCTAGTTTACTGCTTTTCACCTATACCACATACCCCCACCCACCTACCAAAATATCCTAATTCCATGTATCTACAAGTAATACCTTAAATTGGTACAGAATGTGAATACTCAAACTGCAAACATATAATCTAAACCCACAAGCCTGCAGAGTCAGAAAGCCTCAGCCGCCCTCAGCAGATTCATGTTACCACAGTAACCTGCCGTGCCCAGCAGCCTCTCTGCCTCAACTATCATGGCGGCACGCACAGTACGTGACGCGTTTACGTCTCCACAACGGAGAGGGGCGGCACGCGCTCTGGTGAAACCGCATTGTTTGTTTCAAAGGAGGAATCTGGGCCGAGCTGCGGCCGCTGTATAGAACCCGGAGCTTAATCACGTCAACTAAACGGATCCGAGGAAAGGGAGGCCGCAGGGGGATTCCGGGTCCCCCTTCCTGCCGCCTGGTCAGGGGAGGGATCCTGGAGCGGAAGTCTTTTGTAGTCGGGTCCGTGCCTTTTGGCCGCAGTCTGCGGTCATCATCAGTCGCCATTAGCAGCTAACAACACTGTCAACCATCGTTTAGTTGCCGACAGGTAAGGAACTATAATCCGGTTTCGTAATCCCGTCCGGTATAAGTGAGCTCTGACTCTCCTTCCTTCATTTCCTAGCGCCGTCAGTGAAAGGAGGATGACTGCTCCGTGCCTTCCCAGTGACTACAGTGTACTCAGCTTTGTGCGCTTGTTTTGTTAGACGCCATGTTTGCTGCTCCTAGCTGACTGGGCGGCTCGGCGCCGGGGAATGGTTGTACTGGGGAGCTGGGAACCGGCCCGCTAAGAGCAGCTCTTTCCCGGGCACTGTACCGGCCACCCATTGATTTGAACGGGCCCGGGAAAAGTGTTTGGTGCAGTGACGTCACGGGGGCTGGCAACTCTCCCGAGTTTGAGGGGAAACCGTTAACTCTTCAGCAGCCAGAGGGGGGATGTTGTGCTGTGGGATGGAGCTCACCTGTCCCATGCTGGAGTTATTGGCTCCTGACAACGGAAGGAAGTGGAAGGGAAAACTTGTTTTGTGGTGGGAAGGCCCTATCAGTACTGGGCTGTCTTCAGACTCTTATCAGTGCACTTTGTTTACATTGGGCTGCATCTCTTCACAGATAAAGTACAACTCTTAACTGAAAATAGAAAATGCTAAGAATAGGTTTATATTACAAACACCCCACCACTGTCCCCTTCTCTGGGAATTAAAAGAAACATTCACAGATTAGTAAACATTCACTGATTAGTTGTGATGAACAGTACAGCCCCATTCTTCTACTTCTGGTGCTCCAACTCTGCTGTGGCCAGAATCCTGAAGCTGAAAGTGGAGCTGTACTGCTTGCCGACACCAAGCTGGATTTTACTACTAATGAGCAGTCATAGACATTGGAGGAGAGGTAACTTTGTATTGTAAAATTACTATTACCATCTTGCTTTTTTTTTATTTTTTCCTAAAGATAAGGGAACATTTGTAGCTCAATCTTGCAGTTTGCAATTCCTCAAAGTGGAATTTATGGATGAAATAAACGCTTATGTATGTTAAGACTGCTCTCCGTATAGTATCTAGAGCTTTTGCTTTTCTAAGCCCCCCACCCCATAACAATTTTCTTTCCTAACTAGTACATTTTGATTTTTCCACTTTTTCGTGAAGGGTGAATATTGCTGTTCTGCTTTCGCCTTAAGCAGCCGTGTTATTACAGTGTCATCTTTAATGAGCCCTTAGGTTTGTGGATTTGAAGACTAAGTGTACTTTACTAACACTTTCTCTGACTCCCCTCCTCTACTTCACCACCACAAGGAGTTTGGTGGTCTCAGGGGACAGGTAGGGGCAGATTTTGGAGATGTTGCGTAGATGAAAGTGACAGGACCTGGAAATGTTCTGATTATGGTGGGTAAATAGGAGGGCAGGTCTTATGATTTGTCCCTCATATTACTTTTACCGGACAGCTAGGCCTGCAGGTAAGAAAATGTACTGAGTACAATCATTACATGTATTACCACAACAGTTACAAAAATCCTAAGTTTTTCTTTGTTGAGAGCCTGTAATATTTGGCAGTACATTGTAGATTTTTTAGCACAATAGCCCCAACTTTATAACAGCTTGCTCCATCTGGGGCTTTGCTAGTTGGTCAATGTTCTGCTGTCAAAGTCAATACATATTGTATGTATATTTTGTTCACTTTGTTTACATAACTTTTCCTTAGTTACTTTTTGTAATGTTTTAGCATCCTGTAAGCCACCCAGACTCCAACCACAAAACCAGTACCCTTGATCTTTGTGTTTTGTTCCACTTTCTCACCACTGCTTTGCATATAGACTGCATGCTTGAGCACCCACTGTGAGGTTAGCTCTTGAAGAAAGACTGGGGGAGGAAAATCAGTGTTTAGATTTAGTGTTTGAAGTTATCTGCTTGTTTTTATTGTGTTTAGATTTTAAATAGTTGCTTCCTAAACTATACATTTGTTTTAAATCCTAGCAGGTGTGTAAGAGCACTTGCTCTTAAGCTTAGGAGTACTAACTCTTAGCACTCAATTTATAAGAGGAATCTGACATTCCCTGAAACATTTGGTGGCGGAGAGTCTTCTAGGTCAATGTGTTTCAATGGAAGTAATTGATTCTCCTTCAGGGAATGTTTCGAGGAATGTCGGAGCCCATAGTAACCCATTCAATATCTGTGACTGTTTAATGGGCACAGGATAATGAAATTATTCCTTTATTCATTATAAACATTTATAAATTCAATCTTGAACTTTTGTTGCTGTATACTATACTATACTTATACCTACAATGGTAATCCCATGCAGTTCACATCGACATTTACACTTTTCTTTTTAGTAATTATAACACAGAATATTACCTGCATCTTGTATGAAGATACTGAAACAGGGTTTTGTCTGCTATGATTGCATGTTCAATCTCAGCGTTGCAAATTGCTGGAAAAATGTGTAAATGACATTTGCATTAAATTTGATATTTTTCCATATAAATTGGCCTAGAAACATCTGTGACAGTTTATAGTCTGGAATGAATAGAGATGTCTTAGACATATTGATAAATGATAATGGCAAGGACCTGAAAGTGCACCGAGACTCATTTCTTTGTATTTCTCCCAGTACCATCCCTGCCTGATATAATCTTCAATGTGTGTAAACATCAACTGTAGTCACGTATAGAGATGACTGGTTTGTCATATTTGCTAAAAGCCTATTTATCTGAAGACATGAACAGGGCAGTGAGCTGCATCTCTGGACAACTCAGTGGCTTATACAATGAGCTTCTGTATTAAAAGTTTATATGAATTTATTGGTCCTATTTAATCCATGGCATGAACAAAGAATAAAAGCAAAAAGTGTATGATTGTTGTCGTTAGTACAACAAACCCATTTGCACCTTTTGCTGTTCTTTGTAGTAAAGTTTTAGCAAATATATGTCAAGAAATACTTATTTCATTTGCTGGAGTTGGCTTCTTGTGGATCCTAACAGACTGCCATTTCTCTTAGATTTTCAATTTATCTTCAGGTGATCATGGTTTTTTTTAATTAGTTAGTTAATGACTGTGTTTTTTTTTCTCCATTACGTTTTACATATAGTTGAATTTTATAAATTGTATAAGTAACGTGAGTTTCCCTGAGACACAGTAGCATGACTATTGACTGTACAGTGATGCAGAACATGCCAGGAGTTTGTTTGACCGCTAATGCAATTCCCCCAAAATTACCTGTACTGTTTTATTCTGTGTTTGTGAGTTATGTTTGTCAGATGGAGACCTTTGCTGCTATATCTAACAATTCAAACATACAGTTTTATAAAATATTTTTTATGTTTTTCAGATCAGCCAAAATGAGACGAAAAGGACGTTGGCATCGGGTTCCTGCACCCAGGACTTCTACTTCTCCCTGTAGTATTAAGCATTCTCCTACTCGAGAAACATTAACTTATGCCCAGGCACAGAGAATGGTTGAAATTGAAATAGAAGGCCGCTTGCACAGAATAAGTATTTTTGATGCTCTTGACATTATTTCTGAAGATGATCCAACCGCTCAAGAAATGAGTGAATGCAATAGCAATAAAGAAAATAGTGAGCAGCCTCCCCAGGTGTGTTTACGGTCTAAAAGACTGAAAGCTAGTAAGGCAAAAAAGAAAAGTGAAGTTCTTCCAACCACCCATGGACATGCTTCCACCAGCACTCTTCCAGAACCCAAAGTACGTGTCATAGAATGTAGTCCCCCTTCTGCTCCCAGTAGGCCTGCTGCATATTTTAAATTTCAGGAAAAATCTTCAGAGGAGCTGGATAAAGAGGTGGAGTATGATATGGATGAAGAAGATTATGCCTGGCTTGAAATAGTAAATGAGAAACGAAAAAGTGAAGGACTTTCTGTAGTGTCTCAAGACATATTTGAATTTCTCATGGACAGGTTTGAGAAGGAATCTTATTGTGAAAACCAAAAGCAGGGGGACCAGCAGTCATTAATTGATGAGGATGCGGTATGTTGCATATGCATGGATGGAGAATGTCAAAACAGTAATGTTATTTTATTTTGTGACATGTGTAATTTAGCAGTACATCAAGAGTGTTATGGTGTGCCATACATACCAGAAGGACAGTGGCTCTGCAGGCATTGCCTTCAGTCACGTAACACAGCTATTGACTGCGTCCTCTGTCCAAATAAAGGAGGTGCCTTTAAAAAGACTGATGATGATCGTTGGGGACATGTAGTTTGTGCGCTGTGGATCCCTGAAGTTGGATTTGCAAATACTATTTTTATTGAACCAATTGACGGTGTGCGTAACATACCCCCAGCACGATGGAAATTAACTTGCTACCTCTGCAAGCAAAAAGGCGTTGGTGCCTGCATTCAGTGCCATAAGGCAAACTGTTACACAGCTTTTCATGTAACGTGTGCTCAAAAGTCTGGATTGTACATGAAAATGGAGCCCGTGAAAGAAGTGACGGACAGTGGCACAACATTTTCTGTTAAAAAGACAGCATACTGTGATGCCCATACTCCCCCAGGGTGTGTCAGAAGGCCACTAAACATATATGAGCTGCCAGAATCTAAAAATGGCATTTGTAGAAAGGGGAATGATAAGTCAGCTAGATCTACATCTAAAGTCAGAAAAAAAGCAAAGAAAACAAAAAAAGCATTGACTGAAACGTGTACAGTAATACCAACAGTCAATGTCCCTGATATTCCACCTCAAAGGTAAGATGGCAAAGCATTATTGTAAAATATGTTTCATTTTTATGAAAGTAACAGCATTACAATTTGATTCTAGTTATCCTAAGCTATGGAATAAAACGTAAAGAAGTTCATTGCAAAATGGTTTTAGCAGGCTGTGAGTAAAGTTATATCAGACTTAGATCTCAATCTTAGTTTTATCTCTGCAAAGTTCTTTGAGTTCATCTTTATTGTTCTTATCTCTTTGTGTGACATTGAAATCACAATGGTAACAACATAATGAGAATACAAGTGGGGAAATATAGGTGAAAATAATGTTTGTATTCAGATGCATAATTTAGAATGTCCTTGTATTTAACCATCCTCTCCTCGTAAAGACTAACTGCCTTTTTAGTGCAATTACATTTATTGTTATTATTTTTATTCAAACCCAGTTGACTTGATCCGGAAGGATGCAGGCTTTTGTTCACACTATGGGCCTGATTTATTAAAGCGCTCCAAGGCTGGAAAAGGATACACTTACATCAATGAGGCTAGGTTATCCAGCAAACCTGGAATGGATTCAGTCATTTTTTAGCAAATGTTTTATTTCTTGACCAGATCCATTCCAGGTTTGCTGGATCACCCAGCTTTACTGATGAAAGTGTATCCTCCCCAGCCTTGGAGAGTTTTAATTAATTAGGCCTTATGTTTAATTTAGTGCAGTACATTACACCCCCATAGTCATCCACAAGGACATCAGGCATTTCATAGAAAGCATGTATGAGCCTCTGAATATATAAGATGCATTGCTACAACACACTGCTGTATGTGTTTCTGTCCATTTTAAGCATTGCACCATTCATTGTTATGCATTGGGCTCAGCATCCCAACAGACAACAATGCAGGTAGCAGTGCATTGCAGTATAACACACAAATGCACTTCTGTATTGGTGTGAAGTGCATCATTTGGTGGATGATTTCATTTGCCTTGCACAGCAGTTGCCTAAATCAGGCCTGTCCATGCATACACTAGACTTTCCATTATTTCTGTTCAGAGTTTGTACTTAGGAGTTAGGATTCAGATATCTTGTTGGATTGGCGACCGGTAAGTATAAATTTAAAGGGTTGCTGGAGTTAACAAAGTATATGTAACTGCTTTCGTTTCTATGGAGCAGTCAAAACTTTTATCAAGTATCAACTTTTATCAAGCATTTTGTATTCTTAAATAATTAGTCATTGACTTGTCTAGTTTGTATTGCATTATTTATTGTCTGCATCTGTAACCTATATTTATTAAATTTGTTCTCCCTAAAAATGTTTAAATGAACCGCAAAATATTTGAGTAAAAAGCCTAAATTGATGTATGTTTGATTTCTTGGACATGTGATTGAAGCCTTAGTCATGTATTCTCTGTCAAAGCTGGCAGAGCTTTTGACTTACTGGCTATTTAAACACCAGTAATTGTCAGTTTAGATATGATTTTACACCTTAAAAGCTGCAAACCCTACAGTTAAAGAAATCATAGAATTTGGTTGTATTATGTTAAAAAGCTTTTTTCCACACAGAAGTTTAGAGTGCTCTGTTGTGTTTTAATAAAATTTGTGAGCCAAACCGAACTTGTAACTTGCTGTAACAAACCGATTTCTACGAGCCCATTCACACATGTACTTTGGAAACATGCAAGTTACTGTAATGCACATGCTGAACATTTGATGCTTTTGCAATAAATGCCACCACAAAGGACTCCTTCCAGGCTCACTTTCCTTGTAGTTGCATTGTGCAAAATGGTAGCATTTTTTTTTTAAATTTTAGAACGCTTTGGTGCACAGTACCACATATGTATGAATGAGCTATGAATTTGGTGTTAAATGCTTTGTTTCAGCTTTAAATAACTTTGTATTGTATGCTTTGTCTCATGTAAGGAATATTTTTATTGAGGTTTTTGCCTGATCTGAAGTGTTTACATATGTTGTCTTGTTCAGAATAAACAAAATATCAAACCAGGTGTCTATCCAACGGAAGAAGCAATTCATTGAGAGGGTTCATAGTTATTGGCTTCTGAAGCGACTCTCAAGAAACGGCATTCCTTTATTAAGACGACTGCAGTCTAGTTTGCAGTCCCAGAGAAACATTCAACAGGTGAAGTTCCTTTTCATGAATATCCTCAACACAAGACCCTTGTGAAATGTTTTAATTTATTAAGAATATAACTTGAGTAACTAGTAGTACTTAAAATGGAGAGTCACCCAGACGTGCTTACCTTGGATGTAATCAAGCAGGGTTTTGTCTCCTCCAGGTCTTTAAATTGAGTGTGATCCTGATTTCTGATCTCCTTCCATATCATCCAGGGCTTTGCTGTGAGTCATGCTTGTCCTCTATTCTAGTCTACCCACTGTAGACTGGGGTATCAGGTAAAGACAGCTCGTAGTAGAGGTCTGGTTGGCCCGTCTATCAAAGGTGGGGGGTAGGGGATGTTATGTAGACAATAAATTTTTCTGTAAAATTTATAGTAACTATAATGTTTTGTTTTATGTACTTTTTGAATATCATTGTTTAACATTTCAGTCTAATGTTCTGTTTCAAATTGCAGATATATGGCACCATAAACACAAAGTTTGATAGTTTGATTTGGTTTCTCATTTACAATTGGTTTCTCTAATTTTTGTATTTTTTATTCAGAGAGAAGATGATGAAGAAGTTCAGAACTTGAAAAAGAAATTAAAATACTGGCAACGGTTAAGACATGATCTTGAAAGAGCTAGATTGTTAATTGAACTTATCCGAAAACGGGAAAAATTAAAACGTGAACAGGTAGTGCTACTTTTTACAGTTTGCTTTGTGATGCATTCTTCCTACATAGATTGTTATAATGGATGTTTAAAAGAACATTTTATTGTTTTTAAGCTAAGTGCTATAAAACTGTCTTTCATGGCAAAGCACAGTAGCTTGAATTAAAGCATATTTGACATGAACTCCTATTTTGTTTTTTAGGTTAAGGTTGAACAGGTTGCTATGGAGCTTCAACTGACACCATTGACAGTACTCCTTAGAGCACTTCTTGAACAACTACAGGAAAAAGATCCTGCCCATATTTTTGCTCAACCTGTGAATCTTGCTGAGGTAAGGGTTACAGAAGTTAATACCACGGATCACTTTGGGAAAACTGATACCCTTTTAAATTAAGATGTCAGTGATTGGACACCTTTTCTACCTTTTTTTTTCTTTTTTTTTCTTTTTTAGGTTCCTGATTACATGGACCACATAAAACATCCTATGGATTTCTCTACAATGAAGAAACAGTTGGAAAATCAAAGATACAGTAATTTAAATGAATTTGAACAGGACTTTAATCTCATTATTGAAAACTGCATGAAGTACAATGCCAAGGACACAATCTTTTACAGAGCTGCTGTTCGTTTGCGAGATCAGGGAGGAGCATTATTAAGGCAAGCAAGGCGTGATGCTAATGCTATTGGCTTTGATGAAGAAACTGGAATGCATTTACCAGAGCAACCAAAGATTGAACCTCCCCCACAATTTTCCTGGGAGGATGGTAAGTTAACTTTTAATGCTTTACATTAGATTGGGTAAAGCAGGCCCAAAAACTCCAAACCTCTTCTCTTCAAAGTATGCCGCCTTCTTCGAAGGCTTTAATTTTATTCCAAAAAACCAAGGTATTTTGTTCTACCAGTTTTGGTTTAGAATTTAACCTTTGTGGCCTACTGTCCTTCCTCACAAATATAAATATTGTACCCACTATCAGACAGCTCTGTCAGTGTAACATTCTGACATGAGTTGTCACGAGAAACCACGGCTTGCTGCAGAAAGAGCTGGCATTTGTTTAAACCTGAGACTGGGAATCACTGAGGTGGAATGTTTCAAAACACAAGATGCTGGAAAGGTGAGTATTGAAAGTGTTCCAAGGGATATTATTTCTTTTTTGGTTACCCTGTTGTAAAATGTCCGGTAAGACATCCCCCGGGATCTGAGCTGTGTTGGTTATGTGCAGGGACACAACCCGGCCACTCTCCCATCACAGACTCCGATCTGCGATGAGAGAGTGGGCGGGGTTATGCCATCATGACATTCAGGGGCCTCATGATGGCATAACTCCGCCCACTCTACCATCGACCCGGCCCCTCTGGCAAATTTTTTTTTTTAGATTGTGGCCCCTGACTAAAAAAGTTTGCCAACGCCTGTTCTAACATTTGCATTGAACATGAACCATATCTCTTTTGTAAGCATTCCTGTAGTACAAGCAAATGTACATTTTAATTCAGCAAGTCATTAATTCTTCACTATTTATATATCTGCAGTTGATAAGCTACTGAATCCTAATAACCGTGCGCATATGCCCCTGGAAGAACAACTAAAAGAGCTGTTGGAGAAACTGGATTTGACTTTTGCAATGAAATCTAGTGGATCCAGGAGTAAACGGTTAAAATTGCTGAAAAGAGAAATTAACAATGTTCGTCAACTACTGTCACAACAGCAAGTGCAGCCGCCACAAATAGAATCTGGCATTGGAAGCTTTGAAGAGGAAAGTGGGTCCACAGTTGAAAACGATGGTGAAGAAGATGGTAAGAGGTTTATTTATTTTTTTTGTTTTCATACATGCATTTTAAACAATGTGAAACAGTTACAGTTGTATATACTATTCAAGGTCTACAGAAAATGTATTCATATTGCTTCCCCAGATGAATATCTTTGTTCTGATGTTACCAGGGTCAGCATTTGCAAATAAGGTGATAGTCAGTTGAAGACAGTCAAGTAAATTTTTATGCCAATGCAGTTGCCTTTGATTTTGACTGTCGTGCACAGTTCAGCCTCAACCTTGGTGCTGCCTCTTGTTTGGCAAACTGGCAGAAATTTAAAATAAATTTGTCTGATGGATTTCTCTTGGAAATCACTTGAGGATAGGCACACTGAGACAGGCACTGTCAGCCTTACTGAAACTCAAGAACTTGCCTCAAGTAAGTTTGGTAAAAAGCTGATTACACCCTGATATGGTTACATTAAAGAGAGCAGAGGCTGTAATGCTCATACAGAGCTGTTGCCTTTTTGGGGCTAAAGCTGTGCAGAAATCCAGCATACTGCAAAATGAAGATCTCAGAGGTGCATACATTATTGTAGTTAAATATGACATATTGTAAATGTGGGAAGGTAGGGAAGCAGCAAAAAGAAAATGTGAAGTAATCATTCATGCAGGCTTATTTAAGCTACTAGGTTCACTTAATTTGCAAATCAATGAAGGTCTTGGGAGTGGTGGTATAAATGGAAATATAAATGTAGAATAATGTAAATGTTCAGGTTGAGTAAAACAGTGGGTACCTGCTGCTCTTAAAAACTAATCTTCATTTGACTTATTTCATGTTGAACTTACACGTAGCAGATTCTAATAGTGTCATGTTGTGTTATATCAAGGCAGATATTTTAAATGCACACTCTAGCTTTGTAAATCAACGCAGTCCTGAACTGAAGCTCCTTATTCAGTTGGAGTTATATATAAAAACTCCGAGAAGGGAAGGTGGTGTGCGCTTGTTGACCCCTTGGCTGTTTTTTATTCAGCATAATGGTAAATTGCTAAAAACAAATACATGAAACTACAGCCTTGGCGTGCCAATTTGCTGCATTGAAGTGGTTAATATGAAATAATCATATGGAAATAATCATATTTACCTAACTGAAAGGAAAAAAGGTTTAGTCCTAAACAGAATTTAACAAGGGAAAAAATATGCAAAATATCTATGCATTCTGTGAACAGAGCAAAGAATGATACTGCTACTTTGACAGCTATAAAAAAAAAACCTTTTAACATTATAAAATGCAGGTGATAGAATCCTGTTGGCTTTTTAAACAAGAGCTTCTTATCTGAAAAGGTATGAAGAAAAATACTTTCTTGATGTCTATGTTCTAAATTGAAGCAAATGTAAATGCCCTTTTTAGAGTATATTTGCTGGTAAGGTATAATGAAAACACATTTACTAGTTTACTAGTGGTTTTATAGATTACGTTATTCAAATACAGAACACATTATTTTCAGTAGATTAATCACAGAAGTGTGTGTGTGTTTTTTTTTAATATTGTATACCAGTTTTGTTGCTTTGAGTGGAAAAGAGCTGCATGTGTAAGCATGCCTTTACAGATGCCTTTACAGATACAGATGTGCCTCATAGGCTTGAAGCCTATATTTAAAATATAGGAGGGTTAATGCTGTGAGTTGAACCTAAAAATTTTTGCAGGTTTATTTTTGATTCAATTTTTCTCTAACTGTATGTCTAACACCGTTCAATTTGTTACCATTTTCTTAAGTTTTACTTTGAAAAGCTTCCGTTGGCAGATTAAACTGAAACTATGTTGTTCCTGCATAAACTTCAGAAGTTCCAGTATGGTTTTTTTTTGTAGTAACATATTTCAAAATTGCTAATACCTAGCTCTTTGAGGTGCTAGTTTTGTAACAATGCTAACCTTGCTATGGGAACACCGGGGCACACTTCCCTTACTTTTTTGGGTACACTCTTCATAGCATTATGAACTTTAGAAAGTAAGTCTGTGAAAAATATTTACACATAAGGTTTAGCACGTTCCCTAAAATTGTTACATTGGTTCTTAACCAGGCAACATCAAAAAGAATGACAAGGAAACTTGTGTTTTTATCATTTTCTCTGGCTCCAAGTACATTGTGCTGTTTTCAGAACAATTTGCTCAAGGAAGATAGGACAATTCATTGAACTCTATTCCGAGCAGATCAAATGTTTCCACTTAGTACCTTATCATGGTAGTTGGGGTTAGTATGTTTTTTACAGTACACATTGATGCAGACAACCTGGGTTCATATACTTTACACCACCTAGTGCATCTGGGATGGTCAAGTGTCCATAAACTTAAAGCCATAAATGGTATACTTCTGACGATGTTTGTGTAATTTTTTGTCACTAATTTGAGTGTCTATTAATGAAATAGCATGGCAATAGGACTAGTCCAGAAATTAGGTGTCCAGGTTTGTGGTTGACCTGTATTCTGTTGTTCACTCTTCCTTTCCTCCTCCTCTTCCACCAATAAAAATAAAACTTCCAGCATCTATGTGGCTCTGGCTTGGTGTGCTGTTTAACAATATGTAGTTTTATATGAGGAAACAAAAAAAAAAAAAAAAAAAAAAAAAAAAAAAAAAAAATGTCATAAAGCTTTTCACTGAAGCGCATTGTGTCCTTTGTTCTTACATAATTTGATGCCCATGTCAGACAGCTGTTCTTTTGCATGGTTTTGTTCTTGCCTCAATGAATGGATGCCATATGGTGTCCTCTTATATTCAACCTGAGAAGGCATTAGGAAATTCATTGCATAAATAGTTTGTGTTCTCCTTTGTCTCCATAAGCTAATTTTATTGAACCTAATACATTTTTAAGTTGCAGGGAGCTTCTTGATTTGTGAACACCATACATGGTGTTTTTTTTTTTACCCATGGCTCCTCCTTATACTGTTCATTATTTTTCCCCTTGACGTTTTATCTTTTTCCACATATTGAGAGGCTAATTTCAAGGTTAAGTCTTGGGCAAGTACCTTTTTTAAAGGGAACATTAGGGAAGAGAATCATTGTAATATTCATTTGTTGATCTTTTTTTATTAGGAAATATTGGTATGCAAAACATGGTTTCCAATTATAGGTTTTATGTTTATTCTGCTTATAAAAAAATAACACCAGCACTTATTAAACTTATTATTTTTTTTTTTGCTCTTTAGGCTTGGTCTACACTGACATTTTCCCCAGCGTTTAACCCAAGGTTTTAAAAGCCCATGTTTGAAATTCCCATGCATTCCAATAGGCTAATCTACACCAGGACGTTTTCTTGCGGCATATTAATAAGGGTTTATCTTAAAACGTTGCTTGTAATGTTTAAAATAATAAAACGCAGGGTAAACACGGGAAACCGCCTGAAAATGCTCCCATTGAATTAAATGGAAGCTTTTACAAGTGTTTTTAAACTTTTTATGAAAGCTTTTATAAGTGTTTTTGGCAGTGCTTTGAAGCCTGGAAGCCCCATTTAATAAGGAGACTCCCAGATCTCCACCGCCCCACCCTGGGGAATGAGTACAGGGGTACATAAAACCCGTTACTCATTCCCTGAAGGATTAAAATATGTAAAACATAGGACGAGATTTCAATCATAAAGTATTTCAGTAAGTGTGTGTGTGTTTGTAACTAAACTTTTTTTTTTTTTTTTTAAATACAGGTTATCCCACAATGACAAGATGATTCCCACGGCTGCATTCATTCATGAGAACAGCTGTGGGACTCCTCCTGACAGTTAGGGATCTCCAGGCACTAGGGGTTAAATGAGGACAAGGCTCCCCATTCACCTCTAGTGCTGTGTGATTGGCTGAGGTTTTCCTTTTCTCAGCCATTCAGCACTATACTTGAATGGGGAGACTTGTCCATATTCACCTTTAGTGCTTTGTGATTGGCTGAGAAAAGGGAAACCCTGATGACAGCTCAAGTATCATCAGGATTTCCCTTTCCTCAGCCAATTAGGGAGTGGAGCAATCAGCGGAGCTCTGCTATGCTGACAGTTCCGCTCCCCTGATTGCTCCTGCAGCTCTAGAGGAGCTGTAGTATGTGTTGGATACAGAACACCTGTCTGAGTTCACTCATTCTAACCTGGCTAAACCAGATGGTCAAAGATCTAGAACCCAGATGACTTAGTGAATGTCAGTTCTTGTTAACTGAGTAAGGAGATGAAGCATCATTTTTTTTTTTTTTACACTCAGTAGGTTCCCACACTTTCCATTCAGTGGACAAAATCACCCTATTGAACAATTTCCTTTCTATTCTTGGTGAACCTGTCAGATTCACCAACTAAAAATAGGGAGAGTGGGGAGGGAGGATGAAAACAGCCACCACATCGAAAACAATTTAAACTTTCAATTTTTTTTTAGTCTTAATCAGGCTGCATACACAAGTTCAATAATTGTTTTTGGAAAGGATGCATGAACTCCTCCATGGAGAGGGGTAGAACGACGGATCATAATGATCATTCATTATGATCATTCATCGTTTGTTGCTTGTGGATCCACTGGGACGAACTGCAAGTGTTGTACACATGCCTGTCCAAAATCAGCCCTAAAGCGATTATCGAACGGGAATCATCTGACGTGTGTGTGGTAGCCTAACATTCGTGTGTGCGTAGCCTAAACGTTTAAAGATCAACTATTGTTTGCATTTATTATTACAGGTCAGTGTTCTCCCCAGCCCTTTTTAGCTGGGCGCACCACCCGGCACTTTTCAGTAACCACCTGGCTGTTTTTATGTGGCTACTGAAGAGTTGGGTCACAATACAGGGGATGCCACCTGCCTACAATTTCTTCCCACCCGGTTAAAAAAAAATCCTGGGTTGACCACTGCAGGTATACACAGCAAGTTTTACTTTAGATGTATATGAACATTTGAAAGACAATGTCTTTTTCTTCTTCCATGTTCTTCTATTCCTTTAGTCATGTTCAATGATTAAAGTAATTGAAAGTAAAAGACAGACCGTTTTCTACAGTGACTCCACAGTGTTTTGTGCATTATCTGGTTTGCATTTTGCTGACAACTTTTGACATAAAATCTTGCACCTGAATGCTTGCAAACGTAATTTATTTTTCCCTTTTATTACGGCTTTTACTGCATAACTAATTTACTGCTATTTATTTTATAGTAATGGTTGATAATTTGGTTTGCAGAATATTTTAATTGAAATTATTTTACTGTATGTATTATTAGATCCTTAAGCACTGCATCTGTCCTATACCTGGTTATATTTTTTTCCAGGGTCTCAAATGTCAACTTGCTTATTCCACCTGTTGCTGAATACTTTTATTTCCTGACTGCAGAATCACTTTTTTTAAGCAAAACTAAACCGGACTTATACTTGCCTGTTCTGTTGTGTTGCTGCTATTTTCTTTTTCTTTTTTCTTTTTTTTTTTTTTTTTCTTTCTTGTGTTGATATTCGGTCCTTCTAATTGATCAGGATGACCTAACTCCAATGCACCAAGAGTTCAGTCCCAGTAGCCACTGAGAGAACTCCAATGTACATGCACGGCCCAGCAATTTTGACAGAAGAGACTGCAATCAGGCAGGTAAAAATGTTTATTGCAAAAGGGACAAGCTTGTCCCTTTCTGCGTTAAAGCCCTGCCTGATGACAAATTTTAGTTCCACTTTAGGGCACTGGATGACAGGTTTAGGTACATCAGCAAAGGTAAAGTAGATAGTGGCACATAGTCTCAAAACAGAATTTGAGACCTTAAAAAGCATTATAAACCTTCAATTGCTTCATAAATAAATCGCAGAAATGTTGTAAAAGATATGAGCTTTCCCAGCTTTTTCCTTCACAACGTAATTTTTAGTAAAAGAAAAAAATTGTAATTGTGTTTAACACTAAATCTTCCCTTTTAATTCTATTTCAGTGTATTTCTTCTGTATGTTTAATTTTGTAAATCTAAGGCTCCACACTACTTCTTTACACATGTGAACTATGCCACCCAAAGGTATTGAATGAGGGAGGTAGTGCCCACTGACAAATGTTGAAACACAGGTTCACTAAAAACAATGCCTGTTGAATGACCAACAAGGTCACTGGTAACCACCAACTCCTTTTTTGAGCTAGGCCTACATCTTTCTTCCTACATTTTTCGATTTTTTTTTTTTTTTTTTGTGGAAAAGCCAGCCAAAGTGTGTCCAGCTATGGAAACTATTTAGACTATACACTACTTTTTAGGTCTGTTTGCTAATCTTGATGCACTGACCAATGACTGTTTATAGGTTATGGTGGCATGAGAAGACTTAAGTGACCATCCAAGTACAGTAATGCTATTTGCACTGGTTTAGGTGGTAATGTTCAGTTATTGTGCTAGTGTGAAAGTTTATGCCATAGTGCTAGTTTTGGCCTTTGAGACTACAATTGCAAGCAGCCACAGTTTGGGTCCATTGGTCAACATGAATTTAAAAGGGAATTCTGGATGGCACACCATTGCCTGTGCTGCGAGTATTTTTGGTGTCATTAAATTCACAGTGCTTTTTTGTAGCAAAACATTAATTCTCTGGTAAAACATATTTGCTGTGCCCACAACAGGCAGGAGAAATGTCACCTGTATTGCCTAATGCAGTTTTCTATGACACTACTTCGTCTTTATTTAACCTCAACATTGGTACATGTGTAGTAAATTCTCCATGTCTTTGAACTCTTTCTTCCAATTCATGCCGAGAGCATGATGGGGAAGACAGTGCCAAAAGATACCCATATACCCATGTCCAAAGCAGAAAAATGTAAATTTTTTTTTTTTTAATAAAAAATAAAATAAATCTAGCTAGTAATATCTATTTTAATACTTGTAGCTATAGCAGGGTAACCTAGAGCAAAATATGTGCATTTCATAAGTAGATGTATATAGTTCCTTATGTATGAATTTTCTAAATAAAGTAGATTGTAACAGCTATTGTAAAGAGTTGAGATATTTTTGAAAGAAATCCTTGATTTGATCAATTAAAATATAGAATATAAGAAATACTAAGTAAATTTTAAATGTAGTTTTGTAGATGTTATAGTCTAAATGTTTTCCCTGTTATGTACTTGTTTAACTTTGTGTTTTAAAATGAGCCTTTTAATAGACTAGTTTTGTTTTAAAAGAAAACATGTATAATTTTTATACAGCTTTCAAAAACGACACTTTATTTATAATTTTTTCAGGAGATAAATCTCCCCCTAAACTTGAACCATCAGATGCATTACCTCTACCTTCAAACTCGGAGACTAATTCAGAACCACCAACCCTCAAACCAATAGAACTCAATCCAGAGCAGAGTAAGCTATACAAAAGAGTCACTTTTGATAATGAATTACATAGTGCTACTGTTCAGGATGAAGTATTAAATGGACACAGTTCAGAACATTTACTTAAGGACAGTAATCTCAGTGATTCGACCGATTCTGAAGTTGCGGAATCATCAGCTGATGTAAACAGACGTACATCTATTCTCTTCCGCAAATCAAAAAGTGTAAGCCCCCAAAAGCCTGCAAAGAACAGTGAAACCCAGCCAACTTCACCACAGCTAGGGACCAAAACCTTTTTGTCTGTAGTCCTCCCAAGGTTGGAAACTCTCCTGCAACCAAGAAAAAGGACAAGGAGCTCATGTGGAGAGTCAGAGCTTGATGAGGAGTCCCCTGTGAAACGTTTGGATACAGGTAAATACATTCATTTGCTTCTCCCATAAACACAAGTTAAATATATCATACTTACTAGTTTATCTAGACCTTTATACTCGTCTATATTAAGATGTATGTACCATGATGTCATTTAGTGTAACTTGTATTTATATCTGCTCATTAGTTGCAGTATATGGTGTGTTGCTGACATCCATGGCTTTATTTTCTTTGATTATTTTATTCCTTTACAGGAATCCTTTATTGGAACTCCAGGCAAATACAGTATAATTTTAAAATTATTTGTAACAGTAAAAGTTGTTTTAATGAAAATTGATTTCTGCAGGTTCAGTTCATTAGGCTATGGTGCATATGTTTTACATAAACATAATTGTCTTTTAAAAATAAGTTGTATCATTATAGCTTGGTGAATTGAGCCTTAAATTCCATAGTTTGCCCCATTTTTTTTAAACATTCAGGAAAAACAAATGGCAAGTTATTTTCCCTCATTTTTTTGTAGAAGGTGTGTGTATATTGGCATCCATTGTCACATCCTTAACTAGAATGGTATGTAATATACAAATCCAGGCATTACTCTCTGCATTAACATAGAGAAGGCCCCAGAATATAGGAACGTAAAACAAAATAACTGTCATGGGACAATTTAACAACAAGTCTCCTTCAGCATGGTTTCTTACAGTAAGGGTCATACAGGAATTGGGCTCGTAGGAAAGTTAATATTGATTTAAAAAGGTAATTTGACCTTTAGACAACTTACATACACCATTTATTATGTTGTATTTTCGTTATTCTGGTTTTTTTTTTTTTTTTTTTTACTAAACAGTAGCCAAAGTACAATAACCAATAGCAGTCAATCTTCTTTTGTTTTTTAACCATATTGCACTATTCTAGAACCGATAATTGACAGTACAATTGGAATTTGTGGATTATTTCTACTTACATGATTGGATAAATATCATCTTTTGTGTTGGAGCTTTTAGGATTTTACACTTTTCATAGAAACTTTCAAACTTTCAAAAAAAACAAAAACTTCTCTAACACAACTGCATCTATAGTCCTGTGTTGAGGGGCTTCGTTTGGCAGAATGGTTTTGACATTAGTTGGAGTCACGTGATTATTTAAAATTGATTTCAGGTGCAGTTGACCTGCATTTGATTGGCTTCAGCTCCTTTTGCAGTTTCGGGAAGAGAAGCAGATACAAAGGGAACAAAGCTGGTTTACACAGGCTTTTACAGTTGTGCTTTATTTTTTTTTCCTTAGCAAATCAGTAACACCTTCCATAAAATAATGAAATTGGTGTTTTAAGTTTATAAGCCTGTTTATTATTCCTTTTGGTTTCCACGTCTGGATAGCAGCTAGAGATATTGCCCTCATTTAATTAAATCATTTCCATTGCTTGGAATAGAACATCTTAGTTATAGCGGAAAAATCCGCATTGCCCAAAAAATTAGGTACTTTATTTGCCATCCAGCAGATATTAGAAAAAAATTTGTTTTATTCTGAAAATACCTGAAAATCCTGCTCAAATATTCGTCCGTCTTCTCTTCTTAGGTCAGCACAATAAACCCACAAATACTGACCCTACTTCTATAAAGTGATTGAAAAGTTGAGTTGCTGTAGCGTAAACGTTTTGTCTTGACCCAGTTTTCTGGGTTTTTTGCCTCAAAGGATCATGCTCAAAAGAAATTCAACAAGATACGGCATTGTTTTAGAACAGCAGCATGACATGGAGTTTAAGCTTTTTTTAATGCAGAGAGGGTCTGTAAAGTCTACTGTAATCCTGTGACCAGCACCGTATCTATGGAAATACACATGGAAATAAAAAATCTATGGATTTTGAAATTGGTGAAAAGCAGCCCCAAGTAATAAGAAGTTTTTAAAATCCTAATGTTTATTAGTTGTTTATATGAACAGCTGAGCAACCCATACAGTAATTGAGTACTTTTAAATGTTTTAATGGGTGAAAGCATGGTAAGGATAGATGAGTTTATTTTAATTTGCATGTGGTGTTGAAGTGTACATTTTCACAAATCTGCCTTCCACTATGCCTATTCTTAGATACTGGGGTTGTAACGGCTATATGAAATGAAGGATTTCTCCTGGATTTCTATTTCTTTATAGAATTGGATAAACATGTGTTTTCCCTCATGGAATATTAACCTTCAGTAGGCCCTATGGGCCATGTCTGATTTAACTCCTCAGTGACCAAAGTCACATTAGTTTTTGTTCCTAGTGTTTTGTGAGATCTAGGATGCTTGGAGGTCAGTGAGGTGTAGGGCTATGTGTGAGTTCAATGGTAGAAATGGTAAACTCCTAACATGTACAAGTTTTTCAGGGTTCATGAATTTGACATGAATGTACACCAATGTATACAACACCCTTGCAGACTTGCATAATTTTGTTTCAGTAGTTCATAGTAATTTATTTTAGTTCATAGTCACATTATGTGTACAATGCTATTTTGTGCTTACATAAATACAACTATCATTTTTACACATCTTTCATGAGATAAGATGCAATGTTACCTTCAATCATTTGTAAATGTAGAAATAGGTTTGTCTTGGCCGCAAAAGTCTGTGTTTATCTGTCCATAATACCATATGAGACAGTGTGAGAAATGGATACGTTTTCTTTCATGTTATATTACCAAAATTTATATTTTTAGATATAAATACAAGACTCTGAAAATGTTCTAAACATTTATTCTTATCAAATTATGAAATGCAAAGCGAGCAAACATGAATAATCTGAATCAAATCAATATGTGGTGTGACTATACTTTGCCTTCAGACTAGCACTAGTTCTTATGAGTACACTTGCACAAAGTCAGGGATTGTTGTCAGGTTTATGTTTAACCAATTATATAAACAGGTGCCAAGGATAATGATTTTCATATGTAGTTTGTAACAGTTGTGTAGGAGGCCTACAGTGAAGAACAGCCAATCTCTTTTACTGAAGTGAGGTTGTTGAAGACTGTTTCACGGCATGGGTCATACACCATGGCAAAACTGACCACAGCAAAAAGACACAACAAGGTCTCTTCCACGCAAATATTACAAAGTAAACTGTGGTTTCAAGATGTGGTGTTCAGGCTCTTTTGAAGTAGCACAAAAAAGTGGGCAACGTTGAAGTCCATAGACACAGTGGTTGGATAAGGAACCTTGGTGTGGCAGGTGAAAGACACACCATGCTTACTTCCTTTCGAAATCAGAAGATGTCCAGCAGAGACATCAGCTCAGAACTACACAGACTTGTGGGACTCCGGCACTCCTATTTACTGTCTGGAGAAATCTGTACAGAAGACGTGTTCATGGATGACATACAGTTACAAAGCCATACCTTGGACTTGGAAACATAACCAAACAACTGAACTGGGGTGCAGAAAAACTGCAGATGCTCTTGACTGCTCAAATCCGATTGAAATATTTGGCTGTAGCAGAAGTTTGAGTGTGGAGAGTGGTACAATCATTGAATGTCTGCGTAGTGGAGGATACTTGAAAGTTTGGGGCTGCATTTTGCATTTCAGGCAATGACACAAACATACAGCCAATGTAATTCAAAACTATCTTTACTGTAAAGAACAAGAAGTGATGTTGGGATCAGGACTCTGTGTGGGCCATACCATCAGGAGTCTGGGATTACAATAAGTTGAAGATTTTAAGCAAACTTCGCCCACAGAGCATCTGTTTGTTCTTTAAGATGTTTGGAACAACCTACCTTCCAAGTTCCTCCAACAACTGTGTGCAAGATTACTTAGAAGAATGGATGTTTTAATGGCAAAGGGTGGTTCTGCCAAATATTGATTTGATTTAGAGAAGTGTCAATGTGATGATAAAAATCTATAGACACTTTTATTTAAGCATTTTAGTTTGCAGCATTCTTTTTCCACATTTTTTTTTCTTTGAAATTTTTACTAAAACTTTTAACTATATAATGATACAAGATATTAGGAAAACAAGAAGAAAAAAATCATGAAACAAATGAGAAACCATAAAGTGAAAAATGTAAATTAAAAAGTTTAATTCAAAGTTTAGAAAAGGTGTTTAATAGGTGGTCTGCATTAGTTAGTAGTCCCTTTCCTATGTTAAATAGCTAAGCAAATTGTGTAGCCCTGGTCCCAATATCTTTGGCTTGTTGGTCCATTCAGATATAATAAAAAGATAAACTATGCTTAAGTATCCATAAACATAGTTTTTGGAAAACAGGCACAGGAAACAGGCTGTAATATTTAAACAATTGATAACTCGCAAAAAACAAGCAAAGATCCCCTAAATTACATAAATGCTTTGCTTTTTTTTTGTTGCGAGTTTATAATCCAGCTGGTGTGCAGCTGGATGGTTAATGTGTACCTTCATAGGAGCTACTGTGACCGCTATGAAAAGTAACAGATTGCTGTATGTATCTGATAAGCCGCAGGTTGGGGACCTTTTTAAATTTAAGAAATAATGCTTATTGTTTTAGAGACATACAGAACGTTTGCTTTTTTTTTTTTCCTCAACAGAAAAAAGAGCTGATTCCTTTACAAGTAAAAGCCAGTTTATGCACTTGAGGAGAATGTCAGATCCCATCTTTAAGTGAACACAACAATGGTCCATTTTAGGAGGACCAGTATTTGAATGGAAACAGAAATAAGAATTCTTAGAGAACTCCCTGCAGACCATTCTCTTCAGTAGTAAAAATCAAAACCGTTCTTGAACATATTATTCTTACACATGCCTCTGGAAGGTCGGGGGATTATGTCTTGCTGTCTGAATTTTTTCCATAACAGCCATAATTGGAGCAACTCGTAGCAATATTTGAAGATAATTTTACCCACTGAAAGTTCATCTACCTCACTTTATATATTTCCAGTCTACAGTTTTAGAAGAAAACTGGTTTTGTCTTGAACTGATGCAATTTTATTTCTATAGTAGAAATATACAACCATGAATTAGAGAACACTACATATGATTTATTTCTGTTATCTGCAGCTGCTATTTTTTATGCTCTAACAAAATGGTGGTGCTTCTGTGACACATCACAGGCATGGTTAAATGGTACAAAAAATATTATATATCTGTCTTAAAAATGTATGATGTGTAGGGTACAATGCTTTTGGTGTATACTGTGGTTAGCAGTGCTTCACTGCTATGAAGTATTATTACAAGGCACGTGCTATGATTTTTAAACCTAATTTAATTTTACACGTGCATTTTTTACAAGAATTGTGAGTTTCGTTTAAGCACATGAGTGCATAAAAAAAAAAAGTTAAACAAATGAAACCATTAACGTATCGCACAATTTCTAAAAAAAAAAATAAAAAATGGATATTTAAATTCTTTTATATTTCAATGCTACTATTCAAGTCCTCACACTTGAATAATAAATGTATTTTCTTGTTTTAAAGATTGACATACACCAGTTGTCTGCCATATTTGTTGAAATATAGATTTAATAACAATTTATACTGGAAAAAAAGATTGTGTGTTTAACCATTACTTAGAGAAGCTTTCTGATTTAACACTAGATTACAAAATGTAAAATGTGCAGTGATACTTGGGGTGTATATTTATAAATATATTGCATAGTGATTTTTTTTTTTTTAAAGTGGTTGGTTGTTGTGGGCAAATGTACTTGAAAGCCAAATACACACGTTATCACAAGTGAAGGGAGGAATCGGCGGTAGAAGAGTATAAATGGTAACTTAAATACACATTGGCTTTTGCATGGTTTCTAAGTTAATGGCACGTGCACTCCTATTAGTTGGTTGTTAAAACCAAATATGATCACATTCACATGACTACAAAGTGAAAGCAAATTGCAGGACTAATCATTCACTCAGAATTAACACTTGTATGCAGTACACTTCTCGGCACAATAGTGCATGTCCCCTTGCCTTTTTAAGTACATAAAAGTACACTTGCCCATCTCCTAGTTGCTCTTCACCTATTTTTAGTTTATACAAAAGTAGTAGTACTTTTGTTAAATGAAATCACTGTGCAATATTTTATAAACCTATTACTTATTTAACACACGGCTGTTTTATAAAGGGACTTGGTCTTATTTCTTTGCGGGCATTTATGTTTTTGATTAACAGTCAGATTTTAATATTGATGGTATTTGTATCTCACATCTTAGGGTGACTTTATTAACCAAAGATTATTTAGATGCCTTAACAGTCATATATAAAAAATGGTTTTGCACAGATTATTTTGTAGTTTTATGTTTTTTTTTTTAACCTTATAGTAACGTTACTTCTCTGTTTTACCTCAGATCTGATGCTGTTGGTAATAAATGGTAACAAAGCTAACTCTGTACAAGCACAACATTTTATTTTGAAATTGCTTAAGGTGAAGGAGGTACATGTCAGTCAGGAGAGACTTCACACATGCCTGGTACTCCATTCAGGGAACTGTTGCTTATTTAACAATGCACTGCCTGCTATCATGTCATGTCCACCCCCTGCAGAGGGAAGGGTCTGAGCAACCATCGATTTAGAGTGTGGACGTTTTTAAATATTGGCTTTTCCAAATGTTAGTTGATTCCTGTTTCATCTTACAAGACACACAGGGAATTTTAAACAAGAACACATTTGAAAAACATCTGTGCGATTAAAGGTGCTTCACTTTAGAGAGTCAGTTGGAGAACATTTTTGTGTGTTCTGTTGACCAATACATATTAAGCAAAAACCACTGACATGTTTTACAAATACACTATATTAGCTCATATTGAATATTTTTTTTTTTACCATCTATTTTAGTAAAAGCTGCTCTGTAGTTACAGGCAAACTGAACTTTTTCAGTTTTTATTCTCTAAATATATATACAAGTGCATCAATACAAAAGGTGCCAAGTCTTTTTCCTTATAAAGCAGCTACATCCTGCATAAAAAGCCAATTTTTTGGCATTTTGCTGCAGAGAGGAAACCTCCCACTGTAAGATAGCAGTGGTCACTCTGTGTAAAATCGCCCCATGCTGGTTTGGAACTAGCTCTTTGATCAGCATGGAATATTTTTCTGCTTCTCTACAAAGAGCAAGGTTCCTTCTCTGAAATGTATTGGCATTGGCAACCTAACTGGGAGACTTTAAACATTTAATATCAAGAACCAAACACAATCTCATAGCAGTTTTAGAGAATTATCGGTTTTCCCTGTATAAAAACTTATAAGACTGATTTCCAGTTAGATATAAAGAAACGCCATACAACTACATATTCAGTAAATAATGTGTTTTAAAATCAGACTTTTGTAACTGCCTGAATTTTTTCATTTGTGTCGGCCTTCTGTAATTCTTGTATAGCATAATTCATACTGGGATAGGGACAAGCAGCCCAAGAAGCTGATTGGGTATGCTTCATTTACATGTACTGAGAAGGAAAATGATGACAGCTGAAAAGTAGAAGGAAAAAATGCGGAAAGTTGGCCAAGCTTTATTGTTTAACTACAGAAATATGTCATTAGCCTGGCAGAACTGTGGATGAACAGCGTTACTTTTGTCAGGTAAGGCAGTAAGTCCCAAAACATGGCACACGTGTGCTCGATCTTCCTTTCACTGGGAATGGGCGAAACTACAGGATTGTGCGCCAGATGCTCCACTTGATGGAAGATTTTTATTTAGATTTGCTTGATCATTCTGCATGATGTATGTTTACTAACAAGGATCAAAAAATTCTTGTTGATTGGAACGCAGAAGCTGTATCCAGGAACCACCCTTTTAAAGGACAATGGCTCTACAGTCAGACTACAAATTATCCTTTTCTGTCTAATGTCCTTTTCAATTCCCCAATTCTACACAGTCCACATCCAGATACAAACATATACCCCTTAACCTGTAGGCAGACATAAGACACCTTTTTGCAGTTTTGTAATGATTTATGCTTTAAAAAATGTATTAAAAGCAGTGTATGTACCTGAACTGACCATGCATCAGCCTGGTCTTACTCTCTGTAGAACAGCACAAGGAACCAGTCAGTTAATGCTCAAAAGAAGCAATTAAAATGAGAGGTCAGCAAGCTCATTTCTGTGCTGCTTCCCCTTTTACTATTTGGTAGCAGGTTCGGGCAGGTTAAGGGGGACAGTCTGTGCACAGTATAAGTGGGTTGAATGATGCCAACCACCAGACTGTGGACATCTTTTGGCATAAAAATGTACCCTGGAAGGTAGGGGGAAATCTGTAAATTCTTTTTTTTTTTTTTGGGTGAGAGAAGCATTTTTCAGGAGTCAAATTTGGACTTTGCTACTTTTTGTATTCTTTTCTTGTTTTCCACTAGGTTCCTGTAGCAGAACTTTTTTAAAGTTTTATTTTTTTCTACTAAACTGTAAATATTTCATGCTTTTGTTACATCTTGGACCTCAAGGTTCTGAATGTTCTTGTTCAAACACAGGAGTTCTGCATGGAATCATTCGGGTATGTTATTGCATGCCTTCATCAGGTTAATTTTCTTAGTACCTAGATTGGAGAACAATCTCATACTTTTTTTTTGGTCTGAGTCTTGGTCTGATTGTCCATTTAGGAAGTCTCGTTTGCGAATTTCAAATTAAGCTCTAAAACGCAATATTTGGCTGTTGTGGGACAATACAGTACAGTACAGTCCATTCCCCTGACATACCAGTTTTGGAATCAAAGACCAAGGTTGTCCATGGGTTGATGCCTATGAAATTTGTGTCTAGAGTCAGAGACATTCTTCCCGTCTTCTGAAATTCCTTACAGTAGATGCCAGTCTGTTGGTCTTGGGAGGAATCCTGGTCACCTAGATGCAGGGGATCTTGTCATCAGAGGAGTCATGCCTCCTTCCTAACATATTACAATTTTTAGGCAATGTGGAGGCCTTTAAAGTATTGGGCTGTTCTTCTGGAAAAACATCTAATCCAGGTTTAGTTGTACATTACCACAGTGGTGGCATACACAAACATTTAGTGAAGAACCAGAAGTCTGACTACAGCAAGAGAGGTTTGTCAGAACCTGGTCTACTGTAAACATTTTAGGTGTACACGGTTGGTCCTCAGCTTGCAGCGCCTGGGCCAATGGCAGTAGTCTTTACACCCAGGAATTGGGTGTCCCAGGACTCATGTTGCAGGCAGGGGAGGATGCTAAGGTGGACCTCTTGGCTTCCAGGTTTAATAACAAACTGGACAGGTTTGTGTCTAGAATAAAAGCTAGATTAAAATTTGTAGGTGGCTCCATGGGATCAGTACACCTTGGTCCATACCTCTTACAGGATTGAGGTGAAGGGCATTCCAATGAACCGCTTTTGTGCTCCAGAATATATGCAGATGGATGTTCTATGCCAACCTTGTAAGGCTTTTGGAGGCATTCTGTGGGATTTACCAGATCATCTAAATCTGTCTCAAGGTCCCAATTTACTGGCTTTTAATGGCATGGCTGTTGAAGCTGAGAGTTTTGAGTGACTGGTGACCGCAGAATCCGTGATTTCTTCTGTGCTTATGAGTCATCAGCCTCAGTCATCAGCTTCAGTGTATTGGTGTCATGTTTTCACTGCTTTAGGGATTTTTCCTCATTTGCTTATTTACAAGGTGGTAATTCTTTTTGTCATCACCTCCGCAAAGAAAGCGTCTATGCTGTTGATGGCAATTTCTTGTAAGCAAATTTTTTTTTGGTTCTACATAGGTACAAAGGGATGTTGAAGCCGATGATTTTCTATATTGCCTTTGGTAGTTTTTCACCTCAAATACATCATTCTTCTGTTTCCCTGTCTGCCTTCATTCTTTAAAAAGAGATTTTCCTTAGTTGTATGTATGTAGTTCACACAAAAGTATGTAGAGATTAGGGACAAACCATTTAATATAGTTTACAAATTATTTTTCAACATACTAATCCAATGCGTTACAGGAGTCCAACAAAACTTACCTTCATTCAACTCTTTCAAATATCTTTTGTAGACCCCTAGTTGCGTTGACCATTCATTTAAACAGCCTTACCAGAATCATTGAGCTTTGAGGATACTATATACTGCTTTATTGAATATATTGTTGTATATTGAAGTCTAAATGTTAACGTTCCAGCACCTCCTTAAATTTTGCATTCTGCTCATGGTTCGATCTGTAATTACAAATGGATGTAAGGGTGCTCTGTTTTCTTTCCATCTGTTCTACTTGACTTGTGGTAATTATGATCTAAGCTTAAGGATAAGGATCATAAGCTTTCATGTGAAGGCTAACTATTCCAGATTTGTATGTACTTCTTTGGTATCCAGCATCTGCAACACATGCAATGCTGCCAGCTTGTTTTCTGTTCAGATCTGGCATCAGATGTTGTGGCCTCATCTGATGCCAACGTTTGGTGTGAAATCATTTTGGGTATTTTTTTTAACTGCAAGCTGTCCCCAATTTCTTATTATTAATGTAGGCTCAATTGGTGTTTTGCACAACTTTGCTACCTTGGCAAAGAAAGGAGTAAATTTACCTTCCACTGCAATATTACCAGGCCTGTACTCCAATAGGTTGTGTCATACTCTTGTCTTTCAGAGGGAGAAAACAACACTTCCTTTCACTGTTAGACATATGTAAAGGTGTCAGATTCATGTGATACCTTCAAAAGTGGAAGATTGGGGTACAGCTCGGTTGATCCTCACCTGCAGCAAGAATCATAAAACAAGAACATCCAGTGCAGACATAAGTTATGTTTATTAGCCTTTCCCCTTAAAGGAAAATTACATTGGCCCCTTATGTAAAGGAACTTTTTTTTCCCCTTATATTTCAACTTACTGTTTACTGTTGATTGCTCGCAAGTGTGGCCATCAGGAGTTTTGAGTTCATTTGCCGCATGCTTTAAAAAATTGATGGTGAAGGTACTGCCAAGCAGCTATCATTTAAGGAAAAGGTCAGCAATGGCAATTCTAGATAGTTCCTTAAACCTGAACTCCATAGTTCCTTAAACCTGAATTCCAAGTAAAATGCTTTTTTTTTTCTGTTTATCTAGAGAAATGGTTCACCTCAAAATAATAAAAGTAAAATTGTTCTTCAAGTGATTGTACTAAAAAAGGTCATGACATAATGTTCTATTATATGGCATTGGATTATGATTCTAGACAAATGTTTCTGTTTTTCTAAATTTTTTTTTTTTTACGTTTTGGCTAGACATTTTGAAAATCTGTAATCCTTTTTTTTTATATAGCTCTCTGTGACTAAAGAAGTTTTGACTTTTCTCCCTGTGACAAATGATTACTAGAATGGTTATCACCTAGGAAGCAAATAAACAATAATAATAATCTGAAAGAAGTTTTACCATTGTTTTAATAATTAATCTTTTTTTTTTTTTTTTTTTTTTTTTTTTTTTCTTAAATAAAATGATTGTAGATTACATACATACCTACATTTGTGTTACTTTCTGCTACATACTGTCATTTTTAAAAGCAGGCAAAATACATTAAAGTTTTAAATCCATGTTTACCTTTTGTAAAGCCCTTTTTTTGTTCACTTAACTAAAGTGAGGTTGCCTCCGATGGGGAAAAAATTACATTTTTTGTTTCCACGTGCACTTGAATTCCCATTTTTAAAATTAAGTATGTATAAACCAATTGCCATTGTTATGTAACTTTGTTATAGTGAAGTTTTTCATAACTTATTTTTTACTACAACCCATTTAGTAGTTGAGTAGTTCATTAGTGGATTTTAGTCATTATAAATCTACCTGGTGATTGTGAAACTAAGAAGAAAACTGTTACAATCAATGAGTGAAAAAAAAAAAAAAATCCTTACAACTTATAATGGACTAGTCGTAAACATTCCCATTTTATAAATGAGATCACTAATAAAGCCATGGCAAATTAGAGAACCGGGCATTTTAGACATTGTACATGTAATAGATAGATGCATACTTGGCATAGAAAATATCATTTCAAAAGTGTTTTTCTTCACCACACAAGGAACGCAGACAGGCATTGTATTTGTTTATTATCCATAATATGCAGTGTAATACAGGGTAGGAAATGTTCTAGTTTGTGAAATTACTGCACTAATTCTTTACAGCTTTTTTCCTCTACATTGCAAGTTCTATTTTGTATATGACAGCTGGGCACTGTGAAAAACATATTTTCATATTTGTGAATTACTCTATCCTTTTTCTTTATCCAGCAGTTTTACTTTACCAAAATGCGGTAAAGGCAAACCTGCACTTGTGCGACGTCATACTATTGAAGACCGAAGTGAACTAATATCTTGTATAGAGAATGGAAATTATGCAAGGGCAGCAAGAATAGCCGCAGGTATGTTCCCATTAGGTGTTTTAAGGGTTTTTATGGTTATGATTACAGAATGTTTTCTTTAAGTTAATTTTTGGAGGGGTTTTTAGATTGGTTTAAATTATTTTAGTTTGCTATAAAGTTATGCAAGCATACAATCTGGTTCTTATCACATACAATTTGGTGCTTACGTCATTGAGTCATGGTAAATGTTAACATTGCATCACTCTTACATGCACCATTTAATTGCACGACTTCACAGGCATTTAAATGTCTATATGCAAAAGTAAATAAACTTCTACTAAACCTACACTTACCCCCCTTCAGAGGAAGTAAACATATAAAAGTTGGGTATACATACAATATAAATGGTAATTGTTGTATGTATGAGGCTTTAGATGTATGGTAAATATCACACTGTTAAACACCAAGCAGCTGGTATATCAATTAGGCTCACATCCAGTGTCAACTACCAATAAGTGGTGGTTCAAGTATCCATTTTGCACAAACATTCACACATTTGATGTTTTGAGTATATAAAAATATATAATAGTAAATAAAATAGTTTCTTAGCTGTTTTTTTTTTCTTTTAATCGGACAGAAGTTTTTTTTTTTTTTGTAATATCCCAAGTGAAGATGGAATGTATGTGTTTAAGTGTTTTGTATAAGCTTGATATTTTTGTTGTCATTACACATTGCATTCTCTTTTTCAATTTAGAAGTTGGACAAACAAACATGTGGGTGTCAGCAAGTCCAAATTCATCTTACCTCGAACCTCTAAAAGTAGTCTGGGCCAAATGTAGAGGTTATCCTTCTTATCCAGCATTGGTAAGAATGAGAAGCATTTTCACTTTGATCTGGGTAGTCCCAGACACAGCAAGTATTGTAAGATAAACATAGTCAAGCTATCCTTTTATAGTTATATACATACAGTAGGTCTCATTAAAAGTGTTCTTAGTACTAAAACGTTGACAGTGGTGCTTCATACATATATGACTTAAATATTCCTTGGTACTAATTGCAGCAAGTCTGCATTGAGTATATACCTTCCTTGGTTAAGAGAAACATTTTGCTTGTGACATGTAGTATTGAGCACAACACCTTTTGTATAGATAAATTAGTCTAGTTGTAAAATTGTTTTATGTTCTTGTTGCTAAACCTAAGTATTATCTTGTACTCATGATTGGAATGGCTGGTGATGCTTCAGTTTGACTGGAAAGATTATAGTACAGGTTGACAATCAAAAATCTGGCAACCTCTGGACCAGAAGTGTGCGGGATTTTCAAAAACTCCCAAATTTTTTTTTATATATATATACTCGCCTCCACACACAGGCCAGCTTGCCTCTTGCAGCACCCACGGTCATCTGGCACAGTTCCAGGGAGCAGGCAGCAGGGACATCTCAACGTGTATTTAGTGTAGCAAGCAAGGCCTAACAGCTGTTTCTGCAGAACAGCGCCATCAAAACATCAGTGTCCAAACAGTGTACTACAGTCCCTGTATTGAAAATGTGATCCGAAACTCATGCCGGAAAACTGAAAGAACCGGATTATCGATGGCTGGATTTTCGATTGTCAACCCGTACTAGGTACTAATTTTCATACTTGTACATGGCACTTAACCACAAGAAGAATTTATAGAAGCAGCTCAGTACTGGAATGCTTGATTAAAACATGTCTTTCCATTAAGCTCCAGTTGTTCATTTTAGTGCACACTTTTGATACAGGTGGCTTCATAAGAAAGCTGTTTTGTGGAGACTAAAGATTTATTACAAACACCTTTACCAAAAGTCAATTATGTTTATTTTACATGCTTTGTGTGCAAGCACCTCAACTTGTCATAAATTTGCATTAAATAAAACCTGTCTTTTTGGAAAATTAGGTTCTGTCTTTTGTGGGATTCTTATTTGCCCGAGGTTATACTAAATTATTTTAAAGATATCTTTTCTTTTAGATAATAGATCCCAAAATGCCACGTGTTGGTTGTCACCATAATGGTGTTGCTATACCAGTTCCACCAATGGATGTTTTAAAAACTGGAGAACAGATGCAAACGCGAGCTGAGGAAAAGCTGTTTTTGGTTCTTTTTTTTGACACTAAAAGAAGCTGGTAAGAATTATTGTTCACTACACTTCTTTCTCACAAATTACATGCACAAAGTACATTTACAGACCATATCTTCATGAAAATGCTAGTAAGTGTTAAGAAATATGCTTTTATTACATTTATTATTTTATTTTTTTATTTCGTTATTTATTTCTTTTTACTTTACTTTTTTTTTCTGCCAGGTAGCCTTCCTTGACTATAAAATATCACAAAACATAATTTCAAAGTTTTTGATATAAAAAATAAATTGTACTGTGGACACATTTTGAATCTGTTCCTCTGTAAGGTGCTTTAGGTGCCCTTAAAAACAGATACCCAGATAGAGACCCCATTATTTTTGCTAGTGGAATATGTTCAATCCCTTTAGCATTTTCATGTAGATTGGTCAAAAAATAGTTTTACTAAATGTTTTACTTGGTTTATGTTTAATCTGTTGTGTCCGCGCACTACCTAGATGTTTGAGAATTTAAAAGTAAACTGCTGAAATCCCTGTAATTAGTCTGCTTGTTTCCAGCAATGTGATTTTGTGAGATTGTCTGGAGAGAAAACACTTCTATAACATCAACTAATCTAGGACTAATATTATTTTGTCCCGCATAACCCACTTTCCCATTCAATCTAGTTAGAGGTTGGGAGAGACAATATTTGTAAATCTACCCAACAGCAGCAGATAGAGCTGTATTCTGGTGCAGAATAAATCTCAGACCTCAAACAGAATTACAAATTCGTGCTTTCACCATTTTTCTTTGTATGGTTTTTGTTTGTAGCTCATTTTAAGTTTTTATTTTTAATATTGTGTTATGTTTCTGCCTACTTTGTCCACATAAAGTGACAATGCAGACAGGATGTGTCCATGGTTTTAGCGCCTATCCCATTTTGAGCTCCCCAACCCCCAGTCTGACAAGTGGGGCAGTGGCTCTGGCTGATGCACCCACCAAAAGGGGTCAGGAGAAGGACCCTGCCTGGGGGGGCACTCTGGCCAGAGCCGCAGATCATGTTTCCCTGAGATAGCGCAGGTTCAGGGAGGTGGGTGGGTTGTGTCTTTTGAACACAACCTGCCTACTCTTTCATCACAGGCTCAGACCTGCAGTGGAAGAGTGGGAGGGTTCTGGCATCATGACTTTAAGGGAAAGTTTCTTCCTCTTTGAGTGAAACACAGCTCCCCGCGCATTCGCGTTCTGGAGTCTGTGCATTTAGTGGTCTGCGACCTGCAAAAAGGGTAGATGGGTAGAACTTCCTATGTGATGTCCTTTGCAAAAACAGTAAGGGCTAATTAGCACTGGCAGTGAGGGTACAGTGTGTTTACCACTTTTGATTTAATACCATCACTTTCAGACTGTTATGAAAAGATATCAGCCCAGTTAGAAATGCATTGGGCTATCTCAGCCATAGACTTTGCACTCAGTGTTAAGCCGAACATTTGTGGAAGTGATAAAAAGCGTGAATCTGAGCATGTATATATGCAGTGATCGAATAAAGCTGCCGTTATGTGCTACACACAGAAAATAGTTGTTAAACAATTTAGGATGAAAATATACCCTTTATAAAGGGTTGGTAAGACGTATCTGTGTGCTTCGCTCTAACTTTACAACCACACAACAAAGTTTCTTTAGGGTAATAACCAATGTCTGTGGATTGCATTATGTAAAGGTATGATTTTGATGAGTTTTCTTTTCTGTTTATAGGCAGTGGCTTCCAAAGTCAAAAATGGTTCCTCTTGGCATAGACGAAACCATTGACAAGCTGAAGATGATGGAAGGGCGAAACTCAAGTATTCGGAAGGCTGTCAGAGTTGCTTATGACCGTGCTTTGAACCATTTAAGCAGGGTTCAAGGAGACTCCGTTAGTGATTTTAGCGATATTGACTGATGAAGGTGCTACTGAGACACACCACGCCTCATGTACTCTTTAAGCTTTATCTCTAACCTCTTCCTCTGAAAGAATGTACTCAAATTACAACTCCTAATTGCTGAAAGGTGAAGATGTTTTGTAAAGGAGCATGAAGCTTTTGCTGCACCTTGGATGACTTTACTTTATAGTTGATTGGAGGAGCTTCCACTAAAGTTGTCAAGCATTCTGTTTATAGTGTTGATAATATGTACATAATTGTATATTGGGAAACACTTAACTTATTCTTACGTTGACGTAGTAATTCCTACCAGGTGAAAGCCTATTGAAACTGTTTTTTATTTGCTCTAAAATTAGATGTATAATTGTAATTTTTTTAAGTTTAAAAGGGTTGAGCCTTAGCACCACTTTACATAAGGACAAATGTTTTGTAAGACTTCACTAGATTGGAAAATAGCTATGTTTAAAATATATTTAATGTACTGCTACCTAGCCTGTCCATTCTCATATTTTGACTACTGTAATTAAATGAGTATTTTAAATGATGTAATTACCATTACAAAGAGTACAATGTGCTATATCATGTAAACTGTTTTATTTTAACAGGGCATTGGTAAAGTCCACTGGCCTTAAGGTGTTAAAGCTAGTATATATAAATGAATTTGCTTCCTTTAAGAGATTTTCTACTGGTTGAGATGTGACATTCTTCATTTAATAGCAGAGGCATATCTCTCTTAATACAGATTCCTCTGGCAATTACCAGTAACTTCTGTTCAACCTGAAACTATACTGTTAGCTAAGGGTAAACCTGTAATGAGAGAAATATCTAAAATTAATTAGCAGTCTCTGCTTTTTTTTAAAATAAATTCTAGTTGTTGGACTGACTGAATTGCAGTTCTCTCCCAATTCCTGATCTAAACAGGAGTTCTATCTTTTTTGTTGTATGCTTGTTCCAGATCATCTATCTAGATAGTATTGAAGCTACAACCAGCCAGACAACATGTACATTTGGAAGGAGATCAGCAATGGCAACCTAATAAGGAATTTCTCTCTGTACAGGATACCTTTAAATCTAAAATTTGTGTTACTTGCCTAAAGACTAGCAGTGAAGCAGATCACGTTACCTAGTAACTTTTCATTTAGTGGAAAATCCTATTAAAGCTCCTACATAGAAGTCTTTCCATATAAAGAATATTATATTTTTATTTAAGAAACCATATGTATTTGTGGTGTCATAAGATGCATTCTGCTAAAAAAAATGTTTTCTTTAAATTCACTTAGCAGAACTGCTGTATTATCACCTTCAAAATTATTGCACTCAACTGCAACCCAAAACTTTTTTTTTCCTAATGCTCCTTTTTATTTTAAAAATCGTTTTCATGTTTTAAATATTTTTAATATTTTTGAGATAAGGGTGTTTTTGGCAAATTGTTCCCTTTAAAGATCCCACTACCTTTATCCCATAGATTTTATTTTTTTTATAAGCATAAATATATATAAATTTAATTATATATATGTGCCTGGGTTGTTTTGTTGAAAATGTTAATTTGCTTTAAACTGAGAATTTAATTTTGTCAGTCTATTAACATGTATTTTATATTGCGGGCACATAAATGTCAACATGGTTTCAAGAAATATGCATCAAAATCTGTTAAGGAATTAAAAAAAATGCCTTGTGGTTTTCTTTTTTTATGGAAATGGGTTTAGGTAACCTGTTATAATTTAGAAAAGCTTGGTAGCAATAGAACCTTTGGATACATTTTGTATGGTACATGTGATGTATATAGAATTAGTACTTTATTTTTATTTCTAAGACCTAAAGCATTATGTTAGGGACATATATGTATGATGGGTTTCCAAAGCTGCATTTTTATATTAAAATAAAAAGTCAAGATTTTGATGTATTTGTGTATCCTGGTGCTTTTATAAGTTGTTTATAAGCACTATTTTTATGATGATTAAACAAAAAAAGAACATCTTTGGCAATAGTATTGGTGTAACCTTTGATTTCTAAATCTGAAGGTACTGTCTTTTCTGTTAATCAGGTCAGAAAAAGAGGTGTCTGATATGCTGCAGTGTTTCGTGCCTTAAAACAGAATGAATTCCCTACTTGGAGGAAGTTTTTGCATATATATTAACTTTTTACTCCCAGTTTGTGTCATGATTGGTATTTTTCCTTTCATTGGTTGGGGGTCTCCATGCAGGTAGTTTTTGGCGGGTTGCCCAAGAAATACTTATGGAACTTGGCAACAATCTGTTTTAGGGTGGGTGTTAAGATGCCCTTTGACCTGACATGATATTGTTGGATGATGGATGTTATAATTTGTAACGAAACATAGGAATGTTTCCTGCTCTGAGATGTTTGTATGCACAAATTTCAGCTTGTACAAGAACAGTACAAAACATTTAATCAAGCTATGGGTAGCTTTGTTAAACCTGTTAAAGCAACCTTTAGTTCCAAATTTTTGTGAATATACAGTGGGAGTTCTAGCTGTCACTTCAGTAGAAATTTTAGTTAGGTTTCAAGTAGTACTAAGACATAATAAAGCTTGTTAGCTGCTTGATTTAAAGAAAAAGTCCTTTGTTGGCATTTAAATCTGTGTAGAACATCTCTAACCTGGAGCTGAAGGCTTCTATTACCCTTCATGGCGGTAACCCCAAGCCACTCTCTGGGTGGCATTGTAAAGGACTTACCTGGTCCTGGCGGGCCCCGAAGCCTCCTCTGGCGATGTCTGCCCGGCATCTGTGTTCCCCTAGCCTTGCGTCCCTGGCGTGATCAATGTGATGCGTGAGTGTGGGGCGGAGCGGAGCGGTGGGAGGTGTGACCGGGTGGGAAATTTAAACAGTGTACTGCAATTCAATAATTCAAAATTACTGATATGATCAGATAGCCAGGGAGGTTAACTATTACACAAATTTTAAAATTTACATGGATTCCTTCTGGAAGTATACTGAAAATGGTGTATTTGCTTATTTTTTGCTCTTTATTTCCTCAATGGCATCCTCTTTAATTTGGTGTTCTCCTCAACCTCTCTTCTATTTAGGTGACAAGAATTTTTACCCCCTCCTTCACAATGGTGGTTTCTAGAATTGACAGTGGATGTCCTCCTCCTTTCCCAGAAGTTAAAATGTTGGAATAAACAATATTACCACTGTTGGTGGTGCCTACACAATTTAGCTTTTTTACGTATGCTTTTTACTATTAGGAAATAAATAGTTTTAAAAACATCAGTTTATCCTTGCATTTGAGGCGCAGCATTTATTATTGCCACATCATGGGGATCATTTTTACACAGTATTTACCGCCGACATATTATGCAACTCTTCAGAGTCCATAGTCATGTTACTAGCTGTCCCTCAAAGAGCCTCCCAATCGAATGTCTACCATAGTCATATGTCAATTTCGGGGGAAGCCAAATAATCTAACCGCATGTTTTTGGAATCTGAGAGGAAACCCACGCAAACACAGGGAGAACCTGCAGACTCCATGCAGATAGTGCCAAGATTTGAACCAGAGTGCTTAACTCCGAGCCCCTTTGCCACCAGGACATCCGATTAAGGTCTGTTTTAAACTAGTACCTAAGCTTACATAGCTGTTCTGCCCCTGCATGATGGTGATCAATAATGGAGAATGCCAGAACTGCTGCTGCACACCTTTCAGCCAGCTGCCTCAGGGTGGTGTTTAGTACTGTGTAAAGCAGGAGAAAATTACCAGGATGAGTTTTTTTATTGAGAAAAAGAAACCCAGAAGTGTGAAAAGCTACATGGCTCTTGTAAAACTCAAACAGTATAAAGAGAAAAAGTTATTGCGTACAAATGAGTGCATGACTTAAGTCAAGTCTAGACACTTAAGTCAAGGAAAGATTAAGAAGCACCACTAACACTCACTCAAACAATTAAAATAGTTTTATCACTGAAAATTCAAGTCTATGTATTTCAGCTTATTCACCTTACACTTCCATTTAAGGTCTAGTGTGCCTTTGGAAATTTTAAAATAAGGGGTGGGAGGGGAAGACAATAGGATAGAGGGCGGGCGGGGTTAAGGAGTCAAAGATCAGATAAGAAATGCTTCAACTCTTTAGCCTTCTCCGCAAGAAGGAACAAATAATAGAATAGGGAGCATAGGTGAAGGAAGTGCGAATGGGAGGATAAAGACATAGGTATAGACAATTTCAAGACAAATCACAGATACACGTATAACGCCTCATGTTACAGCAACTTGGAGGAGGGAGTGACAGGACACTATACTACCTAGGCACACCCATCATCCCCACCACAAACCACAGCATTACACATAACCAAGCCACCCATTATCAGAGAAAAAAAAGTGTTACAAACTGTTCCTCGTACTGGCTGACAGTCCAATTTTTTTTACATATTTCCTGACTGCTCCACGTTTGCGTATACATGGATTATCCCCCTACCCCTCCTACTCTCAGCACCACTGGATAAATTCAAGGTGGGCCATACACCTAGTGTTCTTTTTATTTCCTCTTGTATACTCCAAGCACTGGTGTGGCCACTTACCTGGATGCAGTATATCTCAGGCTGTCCTCTGTCCAGGTGAAGTCCCCCTATATGGTTTTTAAACGTCACCTTGTGAGAAGTCCCACTTCAGGTCCCTCCGGGCATCTTCCAGTGCTTGATAAATCCAAGACAATCCACAAATCGTTGCACACACACACTACTGTCTGTAGCTGTGAGGTATGGTAATTTCTTTGTTTGGATTACAATGTGAATCTTGGAATCCGCCTAATGTGTATGCTGGAGAATCACTTCAATGGAGGTTCTTTATTATTTATGTATGTGTAACAAGGTGAAAGTATTTGTTGGGCTACAAGTAACAGAAAGGTTACAGAACAATATAAAACACTAGCTGTTGCCTAATTAAAAATTAGTAGTTATCTTTTTTGGATGTGTATGGCCCAAAACAGCAACAGCTCCAACGGCAAGATCACAGGACTCAATTTACCCCAGGGAGTTCCCATTTTCATATCATCTAACTGGGACGAGTCAGGCAGGGAGAAGCTGGCATTTGTTTATGTATATCCAGAAAATGTCAACATCATCACATCAATTTTATGATATCCATAGGTAACAATTATACACTGATCTCAGCCAATCAAATTGTTAAATGACCATTGTTACCTCACTTTGATCAAACCTTGTTACATTATAATGTTAAAAAAAAATTGCAATTGTTAGTATGAGATTATATTTTTTTATATTACCAGCTGCTTTCTCAGGATCCATCAAGGCATTACAGCCATAACTTTCTTGTTATCAGGTCACTCCTACTTCAACAAGTGGGAGAAGGAGGACACAAGATATCCACAAGGGCACAGAACAGACAGTTTGCAGAAATCCACAACACATGTATTCACTATTCCATTTTTCTGTATTTAATTTGTTAAAAAAAGACTAACTCTTAGGTGGCTCTCTAGTGGTAAAATTATAAAGCCTCGCCATTCCTGCTTCAGTATGTTATAAGCAGATTTGTCCCTGGGGCCACATTCACAAAGTGTGATTAAATACTTTTTCCTAAAAAGAATCTGTCAAGCTCTGTGTTGCTGCAAATCTTACAGCTTGTGGATCTGCATGATGCAATTAGTTCTGTTTATCTGAATCCAGCAATCTGAGTTTAGAACTCGGTGGAACCTACTTTAAAGATTTACCATTCCATTCAGATTCCCAGATCGCATTGCATGTAACTGCTACAAAGAACTGTCAGAACTAGTAGCTGCTCCTAATGTGACTTGGTATCTATAGAGTCATCATGGCTACCTGATACGATCGGTTTCGCCAAGCACTACTGAAGCAGTGTTTCCACAAATGCAACTTATTCTGGAACACCTTCAAATTTAGGATTTAAATTAAATACACTGAAAGGTCAGGCTTCATCTGTTTCAATTTTCACCAGTTACTGCTGGTCACTCAGCACCTACATACATTCAGTTCTTTAAGACAATGCAGGATGCCAAGACATGACGGGTAGGACCTTATGAGTTATTGACAAAGTCTAACTAATCGAAATGGCTGAAGATGGAAAAAAAGTTGTGCAAATGTAGGTTCATTTATTTTATTGCAGAAGTGACATTGCCTGTCCTTTCTGAAATAAAGGATCTGCATGGTTGCAATTTTTTTAGTTCTGCTTTACCAATACAAAAAAAAATGCCATATTCCCTGTTATCAGCTGATCTTGGTGACTGTTCTACAAAATAGTGCATTCACTTTAGTATGTTGCTGTGGCTATTTTTACAATGTCATTAGGCACAGATAATTGGTACTTTACAATGCAGCCGGTATGAAGATTAATAGCAATATTCCTAGTGTGTTTTATTTTATTCTATAAAAGCACTCTTTAAATAAAACACAAGATGGCAGTGTTGCACTAGAAGCATGAATATTTTCAATGTCAGCTGGAGATGCACATGCAGTTATTGTTATTTTCAGCTATTCAATAACTAAAGCTTTTTTTTGTATACACATAATAATCAATACTCTCAGCAGTGTAACCATGTTATTCTCTTTTCAACCTTTTCTCTAACTTTGCATAATCTGAGATTTTGCAGGATGAATATGCAGGTGGCCTGATCAAAGTCGCGAAGGGCAAAATAATGTGACATTACTATTATAACAGCCAGTGTGTTCTTTTGTATTACCCTTGAAAATGACTCTTTGTCACAAGTGAAATGTCAAAATAGTTTATACCCACAATTGTTCTTTGGTTGAAAATAAAAATGTTTCCAATTTTTTTCCATGTTTTGATCTCCTGGGAATTGGAATCATTAGGAACCCTAACTTACCTTGTATTGCATACCATTTTAAGTTAAATCAGTCTGGACTATATTAATGGCTGGTGCTTAAAATGAACTTGTATTTAAATGTTAACAAAAGGCAATGTTTTTACAGTCTGTTCGCTTTTGTCATGTGATTTCTTGGTCTAATCTTTAGACCAAGTGCCTAGGCCTTTTACACATGTCACCAGCACTATAAAGAGTCCCGAACCACCAGGAAAAAACAAAATTATTTTAGCCTATTACCCTATCCACTGCTGCAAAACTGTTAAGCTTGCTGCAGCACTTTGTTACATTACTAGTCCATGTTCCCAATAGTTGTATTATTATAAATATTAACCTGTAATTTTAAAGTACCAACATATTACACAGTGCTGCGCATTAAATAAGGGATGGAAATGACAGACAGATACAAATGATGACATGACAGGAGGAGAGGACCCTTACCAAAAGAGCTTACAAGCTAAGAGATATGGGGGAAAGTATTACACAATTATTATTAGTAAAATTACTATTATTTATAAACAGGATTTATATAGCGCCAAAATATTACACAGTGTTGTACATTAAAAACGGGTTGCAAACGACAAACAGAGGAGAGGACCCTGCCACAAAGAGGTTACAATCCAGGAATCTAGGATTATTGCTTTGGACCGCAGTAGATTTCTCTTCTGGATATGATGTAGATTGTTATCCTGCAATCCCACACATTCCTAATTTTCAAGGACTGTCCCTGGTATAGAGATTTGCCCTGGTAATTTCTTGTTCTTGGAAAAATACATAGGAATGCATTACACTCAATCTTGAATAGCAGCCCTTACCCTTTGGTGAATGTAAGCATAACATTAAAGGTACACTTCAAACAATAACATTTTGGAGGGACTTAAGCTACCGTCTAAGTGATTGCAAATTGTCAGCTTGCCGTGGATTTGAAATCCTCTAGCTACCATTTATTCTCATCTTCTAAATGGCTTTGAACCTGAGCTTACACTAATCAAAGCAAGTTCTCTCTGGCTTCATCAAACCTACTCTCTCTGCAGTTTTGCCCACACATAAACTGGAGCATCAGAGGAAGGCGCGGAAGCATCTAACAAAAGACCACTACCCCTCCCAGAAGCAGTGTATGAAGTCTGTGAAGTCTAGAGGGAAATTTAATTCTATACAACCAAACTGAAGGACCCTTACCTATCTGGATCACACTAGCAGTTCACTGATTAATTTTACTTGTTACTTGCTCATTAGGTAATGTAATTATATTAAAAAGCTGGAATGTGTGTAGATCTTCTTACTGGATATGAATGTACATTGATATTTTAGATCTAAATTGTCATAACCAGTTCAGTATATATTTATTAAATAAGCGTGTGCAATTGAAAAAAATTGTCATCATCACCATAGAATTTTATTGTAAATTATGTGAGAAATTGAGACTACCAAATGATGATTGATATTTTTTTAATATGCACTATTGTCTTGTGTTGATGTTTTTTCTATTTTTGTATATAGATTGAATTAATAAGATGTTGATTGTTTTGCTTTTAAACAAATGTGCTTTGTTCTCAGTAAGTTATTTGCATGCCTCTAAAGTCCCTGGTATTTTTGAAGGTTCTTTTCTTTTTCAACATAATGAATTATTAGGTTGTGGCATTTATGAGTTTGATAGAGTAGAACACACAGAATAAATAGATCTATTTGTATTGTAAAATTTATATATATATATATATATATATATATATATATCAACATCTTTACCACTAAACTTAACTAATAGTACCAGCACAAAGCTGAATCTAGTGTAAGGCTCGCTTTAGCTCCCATAGTTATCTGTTGATTTACCCTCCCTCAGCATCAACCCCAACGTCTTTTAATTGCCTGCCCATGTTCCTGCCAGATACACTTATAGGATAACTGTAGGAAGACAACTGTACAAAAGTATATTTATCCTTTGATCTGCTCCTCCACTTCATTTAAAATGGTTTAAATAGGTGTACCAAATGATAGAAAATCAATACGCCTGCCACCTATACTGTAATTGTACCACAAGTGCCACAAATAGTCCAACATTTTTTCCTTACCATTTTTACTTGCAATGACAATGTTTTCCATTCCAGGGAACCTATGATTACATATAAAATCACCTGCCTTTACCATGGTTCTTTTTAACAACATACATCATTTCTACCATCCTGTGGATTAAATCACATTGATGGTAAATTTCAGAATGCATACAGAGGCTTTAAGGTCATGACTTCCCAGCTGCTCGCTCCTATATCTGAAGCAAAAACCCAGAAATGTATAACCAGACAGAGTGCAGCTTCCTTCATATATATGTATGTGTACAATTTTGCTGGAGATCAAACACTGGGCAGATAACAACACAGAAACGGCAGGGTTTCTATGTAACAATAAAAACAAGCCCATCAGTGATGCAAATAGCAAGTTGGTAAGGTGTACAGAACAATGAATGTTTTAAAGGAATGTATGGTTTTCTATTTTTTTAATATGCACTAATCAGAGTGTATTTGTTTTTCTTTAAATAGATCCTGTCATTAGTCTGAAAATATTGGAGCAGGCCATAAGAAGAAAATGAATGTTTACATTTGGCAATCGGTGAGTTAAATCTTTTTGTGAATAATGGTCACTGTCTCTGTTCAACACTTTTGGGTGTAATGGATAGTGTTTCCCCTGCTGTGCACTGAGGTTTTTCCCACTGACCTCTATGTCACTACTGTGTCCTGTAATGATGTAGGAGTACACAAGAGAAACCACAGCTCACAGAGTGGAACATGCTATCCAACACACCCACATGTGTCTGATAACAGCAGAAGCCATAGCTTACAAAAAGAGCAAAGAATAAACCGCCTGAAGAAAAGGTAGGTATTATTCTTCTTCTATGACAGGGTGGGCTTGTTTTAATATCTGGAGTTTAGCAACTTTAGTTTGCTAGTTTGTCCATTGAACAATTTCATTAAAAAAAAACTGCACACTGCAAATGTAAATGCTTTTTTATGCCAAGGGGTGGTTATGTTAACAGCAAGTTTTCTTACCTCATTTCTTTACGTCTCAATTGTCCAGCGCAGAGCTTCTTCCATTGAACTACTGGTTGGAAGGTGAATCTATTCATTCTTACTTTAGTTGGTCCTGCTTTGTAGGGGATGATGTCAGTGCCAGTGACTATCGAATCAAGTGTCCTATCGAAGGGTCTGTGGGGGACTGGGTGCTTTGAGGAGGAGCTTGCAGGAGCAAGAGAGGAAGTAAACTGCCCCCCAGACCTAAAAAACATTTAGCCAGTGCAGTGCAGAGTGTAACAGCACTACAATGGTGGTTTTCTTTTAATCCTGGAGTTAGACTTTATTTTATGGTTCACTACCATTTGTTATTATTGCAGTTGTTATTTTCAATAAACAAGCTAGTGCAATAATATCCAATTATGTATATAATAATACTTTTTCAGTAGTAACACCATAGATAGATATTCTGTTTAATAATGTATTGACATCATTTTTTTGCCAACACGGAGGACATAGAAGTGAAATATACCTATTGATTATTCAACATTGCATTTTTTTCCTATACATTTTTATCATCCACCATGGATTAATTTTAAAGACCAGTAAAAGAATGCAAGTCATCTTGCCAATGTCACATCTCAGTAGAATGTCAAGGTTTCTGGGTTTGGTTGTCGTTAATTCCAGATGAATGCGAGCTGTTTAAAATGATGTACACACTTGTCTTGCTAATGTGTGAGATTGATCTTTATTTCTAAGATAGAGGGTCGGTTTACATGATTGAGTATTGATGTGTTTTAGACCTTGTGTGTGAAAGCCAGGGTTACATACACTGCTTGGAAATCCAATAATTACTAAACATTGTGCTAAGGAGACAACTTACACATTTCTGCCTGAATTCATTAGATCAAGCGGCTACCCTCATTAAGAGGCTGTAGGATTGAAATAGTGTGCTAGTTCAGGTGCTTTGTAATACAAGTTCAAAGTAGTGCATTCACTCATCAACATTACAATTAAACATGACCTTTTTAGGCAGCTAATTATATTGCTTCCAATGACATCCTACAGAAACATGGTTTTATAGAAAAGCCATTACTAAGAGAGAGATATATTGTTCCCAGAGTTATACTTCAGGGTATTCTTATATCTGTGATTACCAGAGAGATTAGTTTTTCCATAAGCATATGGCCTATCAATTCAAAGGGGACTTGTACATTGTAAGGTACTTAGTGTCCTACTGACTTACCCATGATAGTCTCTCTCTCCAGACAACTGGTTACAATGTGCACAGTTGCAGTAGGCAAGTTTATATGATCTCTAACAATAAATATGGACATTCTGCAGTTCACCCCAACCGCTTCAGGAGAAGCACCCTGCCTAGTGGGGTGCACAGGCCAGAGCCGTTGACTATGTCTCCTGTATGCATCGCAGGCTCAGGGCAGTGGGTGGGTTGTGTCCAGAGACACAACCCGCCCACTCTCCCATCACAGGTCTAAGCCTGTACGTTTAGTGGTCTGTAGGTCCGAAAAGGTTGGCGAGCACTGCTCTTCTTGTTACTGCATTCTTGTTAGAATGACCATAGCAAATAAAAAACATAAAAATGGGCACTGATCTTTAAAAAAGATATATTTAATTGGAGACAGATGATCGATAAATAATATGAAGGAGTCCGTGCATTTAGTGGTCCGCTCGCTCCAAAAGGTTGGGGACCACTGCTTTAAGACATTATCAGGGACACTAAATGATGGTAACACAATTGTATGAATAAGGTATTGTATATATAATCTCCCCCAATATATCTATATTGATTGTTGGAGATTAGCATCAAATACATTCATTATAGAGAGGTATGCCAGACTTTAATTCCAACTTGTCCACTTTTGTGTCAACACAAAAACATCAACACAAATCAATCTCCAGGGTGTTTCCCTCATAGGGGATGAGAGTCATCATAGTTTAATACAAAAAAGAAAAAATTCTCTCTGAGACTCTTTTGAGGTAATCCTCCCACAGACCTAAACTTTAGGAGACTTCCTGGGCTTCCCTAGCATACAGGCTGCGCACAGCCTGACCACCTGAGCCACCTGACCTCAGGCTGAAATTCCCTTGTTTCAAGGACAGGTGTCCTTTATTACCATTTGTCAGGTACTTCAGAACCATTAACAATTTCTGTACTGGAAGCAGGATGGAGTGCCTGGCTCACTTATTGCTTTCAAGACACTCCGGGCCTGGATCCCAAGGTAAATGCTACAAATCTGCTGCAACAAAATTACTTATGGCCTCATCCAAGCTCTTTAATCCCTTTTTTCGAGAGAAAATTGAGGTTCATGATGCTAACTACCTTTTGAATTTAGCCTCACAAGTTTCTGTCTACTACAATATATTTTTTGTAGTTTAGCATCATATTAGCATCATACATATTAAATCCAAGCTTTTTATTTTCTTGCTAAAGAAGAGATTGATTAAATGTAAGCAGCATATATATATATATATATATATATATATATATATATATACAGTATATATCTATTTTAAACTGAAAGGAGAATTGTGCTTCAGCAAATAATTATAACTACATCTGCACTTACAGTTTTTTCTTAGTCCCCTCTAGGTCCAACAAATACCTGTTATGTTTGCTAATAAAGTCCACTTAATGTGGCTGCCTGTGATGGAGTGGCAAAGATGCTTCAGTGCTCCTAAATCCAGAGCAATGTTGTCCCCCTTGTGTAAGCTGTCTCTTTTTGCATTGCTGTGGGGTGAAAACATGTTGCAGTTGCAATGCCTATCTACATGGTCACTGCTGACAAACTTAGTCCCGCCACTGCTTTTTTTTTTTTGACTGACAGAACTGCTTCTGTTGCAATATGTTAAAGCCAAAGGAGCATTTGATTCAGTCAAAAATGCAAATTATACTTTTGTATTAGATAAGCAATCCCATAGCAAATGGATTTGGTACTTGTTTAGACTGTCAAACAAGAGCCTTGTTTGGATTGTGATTTGCCAACTAAACTCAGGTTTAAGAATATACCCCTGAAGTTTGTTCCTAATAAATTATTACAAGAAATGTGAACTAATTTGGGGTAGTTCTACATTCTAAATAAACATGATCACACTTCTAAACAGCCATTTTACTTGGTGAGAAATATGAGATGAGCCTTAGTCCATAAAGGTAATATAAAGAACAGACATATGGCCTTTCTTCTGTACCTTGCAGATATGGGGAGACCCAACCAAATCTTTCCATCCAAGACTTGCCAAAAAGTAAAATAACCATGATCCAACAAACTTGTAATCAATCTGGTCCATGGTTGAAAATATTTGCCAACTATTAGCAAATGCTTTTGACCTCTACATTGGATACATCTTGTGGTCTTCAATTTCCTGGGGATTTTTACCCTTTTGCTTCATGAAAAGTGATAAACAACACTGAACAACAAGATCTCTCTTTATATAAACCAGGAACCCCTCAGACATTTCCATATACATTTTGTTATATGGTTTGGTGTTTGTTGCACTTTGGTGTGTGTTTGGGCATTACCATCATATCTCCTTCAGGAAAATCTGCAGCTTCTCTTAAGGCAGTACCAATCATAATCACATCTCACAGCCTAAAAATTGTAATAAAGAAAGAATAATATCTATAATATCTAATATCATAAAGAATTTATATCTCTTATATTCCAATATATTCAGAGGAAACCTATGTACTTTACTTATCTAACATAGTTTCTAGTCTAATGAAGCAGAGAAGACTCCCTTAAAAGCATTACCAAGTGAAACTATCCCATATATGATAATTATGTATTAGGTTAAACTATTCAATTTATGTAAACTGTGTATCAAAAAACTATGTATATACCTGCCTTTATCACACTAATATTTTAACTGTTTTATATGTTCAAATTGTTGTTATTTTCCCATATGTGTAATTATGTCATTTTGAATTTTAACTGTATCCAGTTGTGGTGTAATAACCTAATCTATAAACCCCAAAATTTGGTGCCAAATCCATTCCAGGTTTGCTGGATCACCAGGGTTTAACAAATTAGGCCCACTATTTGTTTTAGCTAGCTAATTTGTTTTTTGCAGATCAGTCATTGCAGATCACAGTCACTTTGATGGCAAAAAATATAAATTGTGCACACTTTTCATTTGCTTTTTTAATTTAGGGGAAACATAGGTAAATACCTGTGGATAATGACAATTGGTAGTGGTGATGGCAATAAGAAGGTGTAGGCATGTTGTAATGCCTGTGAGTACCTACTTTAGTCCTAAAATCAACCCTTGCTGTATATGTAACCTTAACTTGTGCCAAAGGGGACACCAAACCCAGCTTCACTTTTTTTGTTAGGCTTTGTTATTGGCACAGCAGAGTGAGAGGGTGGACGCCTCTTACAAAGCCAGTGGGAAGAATGTCTCTCAAAGATCATTGGTGTCAGTGGTAACAGACCTGAGAGATGCAAATTGCTTATGGCTGAATGAACCCCTAGCAATCTCCCGAGGAACCCTGAATAAAATACTGAAAAATACTGGTCTAGATCAAAGGGAACCCACCAGAGGTGGACACCTTCATATACCTGAAGTTGTGACTTTAAAATTATTTTAGGCTAGGCCTTGTTCTCTTTAAATGAAAGGCAAAATTACTTGACTTTGGTCAGCTTGAAGCTATTGTTGACAATCACTCTTACACACTTGAAGCAAACTAATAAACTGCTGTTATAACAGTAATACTGAAACACAGACGGGAAAAAGACAAGATGGATTTTGAAGCAATGAAACAAATTGAGATGTGTCAGTACTTTGTGATGATTAAGAAGTGAGTCCCTTTCTTTAGTTGAAAATGTTCATTTATTTATGCACTGGTCCATGGTATTAATATTATTATTATTATTATTATTATTAATAACAATAATAATTATAATAATAATAAAATCTCATTCATTATTTCATAATTTGTTAGCATTTGATTTTTGAGCTTTTCAAAGAGTTTTGTTTGCTTATATGTTTGTGTAGCTCCTGCTAGTAAAATTTATTCCTCAAAATAAATAAAGGATCAAGATATTTTGCCAGGAGTTATGAAAGTGACTGAAAAGTAGCTGATAATTTGTCCAATAATAATGCCAAGTTTGCTGAGTGAGAACTTCTACTGTTTGCATGTGGTATGGAGGATGCCATTATTGCCCATTCCTTTTACAAATGGTTTTTGCTTGGCTGGTATATCGATACATTTTTTTAATGCTTGCAGAGTCACTGGTGTGAATCAATTTTAGAGATAAGGAATTCTCACACTTCTCTAATATTCTGCATGCATGTTCCTGGTACATATGATAAAACACATAGGCCTCGGACACAGCATACATTTATTAGGTGGAGGCTAATATTAGCAGCCCACACTTCTATTATATTATGGACAAATATTTAATTTTTCATTATGGGTTTACATATTTTGTTTAACTCATTCATAGTAGACTTGTTGCATTCAGATATTTAGGGCTAATTTTGAAAAAAATCTTTAAGTATGAACTGAACTTAGGGTGGTTCCTTGCCTTAGCACATTAAAGCCAACATTGTCTGCAATAATAAACACTCCCTACCTATAATTTTGGTGACCTCATAGAACTTCAGAAAATGATATAAACCATTTAGAAACTGACACTTACTGTCCACTAAGAATTCACAAAACTACTAACTATTTTAGGTGCTTGTAGTAGTAGTCAAACATCTTCAAGAATATTATTATGCAATTGCAAATATTTCCAATTGCTGTTGCGTGCCACATTGTCTACTTAGTAAAGGCAGTAAAATTTTAGCAGATTATTTACTGGTGAAAAATAGAAACTCATTGTAGGATTTATGTCCCTGGACTCTCTGCAAAACATCAATATGATTCAGAAGACCAGCAGTGGATAGCCATGCAGTTATAGAGAATTGAAGAAGAAGTGAAAGCACATCTTTGTAGAGGGCAATACATGTTTGTTTACTATCATGGTTTGTACATTGCAACTTAATACAACATACAAATGATAAATTAAATAGCTAGGCTCCCATGAAAATAGTATTCACTAGTCCAGGTGAGTTGTAATTTCAAGATTCATGCTGGTCTAGATCACATGGTATGTATTAAAATGGACATTTTATATGGCCATACTTCATTTTCTGTAATTCACGACTTTCTCTACCCTGTTATATAGTATTTAACAAAATAGTTACTGCACTGATTGTCCCAAATATTTCCATAACTAGCTGGAATCACATATTCCAGAAATCTTTACAAGCCTGTAAAAAGGTGATGCAAGTATTATTTACAGAAAGGTAGAAAGTAAAAGAGGGCATGATTATCTGTGTTCAAGTTGTTTTGCATACAATGAATTACATATATTTTCTAATTAGTTTCTAAATCTATAGTACCTTACTCTGTGTCCTGTCATAACATACCTACTCTACTCAGCAGTGTTTCTTCCTTTTTTTCACTTGTGGGTTAAGGTTAAAAGTTTTGTTGGCCAAAGCAACCAATCAGCAATAGAACCTTTCATAATCTCACATCTGTCCAACACTGGCCTATAGTAGGAAATGTACCAATTTCAACTGTTTTCATTTAGCTTTTATTCTCAAGGGAGAATAAAACAGACAGAGGTAACCATCAACAACTTTCAATGTTGCACAATGTCAATATAAATAGTTGTCATTGTTGTATTGAACTGTTTGATCATTTTCCAGTTGAATACTAGTGTCATAAAAATGTTTGGCCAGCACAGGGCCATATCATATGGGTGGTTCTGTTGCAGGCAGAAGAATTATTCTAGTCCAAATTCCATGCTTACTAGGCAGAGTTGCTTTGTTGCTGCCTGCCTGAAATGTAATCAACACCAAGGAAGAATCAACTAAGCAACGTTATACTGGTTCAACACAGGATTTCTCCAAAGGATAATTGAAGCTGAATTGTTGAAAATCTCTTACTGGCTAAGGTTGCCATCGGACACCTTGGTTTACACTTGCTTTAAAGTTTTCCACTATTAATGATAAAGATAAGAAAATTACTTGTAGGTAAATGTATCTTGGGATATAAAAGATATTAGGAAGGACCTGTCCATGAAAATAACTTAGCATTCTTTTTTTTCCAATTTCGGTTTTTGAAAGAAAACATGTTATATCTATTATAGAAGTATATTGCAGATTTGTACAGTCAGTTTACTTTACTCATCTCAAAATATGTTAACTCCGAATTGTATTTTTTTACATCCTAAAACCTCATCACAAATGTTAGGTTTTAATTGATTGTAAATAACTTTTAAATGATTTTAAATAAATTGTTTAACTTAACAACTGGTTAATACATGTTTAAAAAACATGCCAAGTATAAATGTTATATTATAACTTCCACACAAAGGTCCTTTAGTTGTACGACTTTGGAAAATGTATTTGTTATGATTATTTTCTCCAAGGTACCTGCAGAAAAAAAAAATTAACTGAAAATAAGCACAGTCATTAGCAACCAATTACAATGAATAATTATGCTAGATGAACCAGGAATTAATTTATAATTAGAGGATAGAAATAAATGTCTAATGAATATGTTTCCAAAAATTCTTTGATGTAAAAAATAATTAGTTTGGTCCAGCTTCTACATCAAGAACAATTTTAAAATTATGCAGACACTTGAAATATTCAGTATTTGGAGTAGACCTTTAATGATCATTAGGCAGCCTAACGCATGCAGAGTGATATTCAATCTAGACTAGAATAATTCTATGTTTTTTTGTGTCCTTTTTATTTATTAATGCCATATTATGAGCTATGAATATATTTATGATGTTTGTGCCAAAAATATTTCATGTAACATTCTTGTATTTTAATAGCAAGATCAACCAGAATGTAAAAAATTCAAAATATAACAGTAGTAATAATAATAAAAATTAAAAATATAACAGTACAAAATATATAAATGATTAAGGAACAACTAACTAAAAAAGATTTGTCTCATTTGGAGATTTATTTTACATTTTTACTAAGAGCAATTGAGGATAATTTCCATAATCCATTACATCAATTTCCAATGTTTGTGTATATGACAATGCCCACAATCTTTAAAGACTTATTTTAATCTCATTTTTAAATTGACCTGAATTATATGCCTACTTTTATGAATACCTCTTACACCAAGCTTGCCTGAATTCAACTAAAACACTAAACCATTTAACTCAACCTTAACATGAACCTTTAAAACTTAGCGCTAACACATAACCTCAATCTAAAATTAACCTTTATTACTGAAGCTGGCACTTAAAACCACTAAAACCCAATGTAAACACAAATCATATTCCAACCCTAAATTACTTATCTCTTGAATGCCCACACATTTCACACTTAGAGTAGATTTCTCAATAGACACAAGACTTAAAAATATTATCTGTTAATATATGGCTCTGATTAAGACACATACTTCAATGGCAGTGTTGGTGTTGATCCCTGTATTCTGTAACTAAACTGCAGAAACAAGAACATAGATTCTCCATATTCTACATCATTCTTCTGTCCACTTAGCTGCTGCTACATCTTGCTATACCCCATACACTTCATTATGAAGATCCACTTAACCTTGTCATTCCATGGAATTTGGAGTTACTTTCCATAGAGTCACTTTAAGAATTGTAGATTTTTTGCTGTCAGGAACACTTGACAACAGCTGGTCTTTCTTTTTGAGTGGATGGTGTTTTGGTCTGTACAATAAAAAAGACTAGCTTGAGTGGGAATGGCTCAAGACTGTTTGAATTGGTTCTAGTCTGTGAGGAAAGCACCATTATCTACTTCAAGTTAAGAAGCAACTGTATACCAATGCAGACCCAATTTAATGAGTCCTCCACTCCAGTAGAGCATTGTAATGTTGTTTATTGTGTTCATCTAGAATGTCTACATTTATCCCAATGGAGAATACAAAATAAACCCCTGGAGCAATATGCATCTGTGAATTATTTGGGGAAATAAAAGAGTGCACCAAAATACTCAAGCAAAATAACTGTGAAGTTCTAAAGAAAACATTCCATCATCATCATTTATCATGTAAAGGAAGGAGATTTAGATGTGAAATAGTCCAATGGAAGCAGTTGCAAGGTGTGTGTTCCTGAGCTTGACTCTTCTCCAAAAATCAATAAGTTTTTACCTAACTGATAGCTAATTGCTAATATTAAAATAAAGGTGTAAATTATTCTGGACAGGCCTAAGGTAAAAGTTTTATTTTCAAATCACATTTAGAACCATTTCGTCCATTATGATAACTGATAGGGAAATTACCATCTGACTCTGCCTAAAGTATTCAACAGAAATTATAAAGAAAGTATATAATGTATATAATTCAAAGTTTAATTTAATTGAAAAGAACTTTAATAAATGAATATTTGTTGAGACATTTATTTGGCTGTCCAAATATATAACATTATCTAAGGTTTGTTTCATTATACTGTATTTTAATCTTGAGATTTGTTAAATCTCTGAATGGTAATTTATGTCCAGGAAGAAATATACTTAATACAATATACCTAACACATGTATCACATGTAATCTGATCCCTCCCATGGCCAGGTGATTTTAAACGATCTTTACTACCCGTTGAGACCCTCTGCTCCACCAAACGCTCCGAGGGGCACACTATCTTATGCATACCAAGAACTTTTGGCAACCCACACCCCTTCTTTCCCAGCTTTTATGGCCAAATGGGAAGCTGGGCTTGGCATGCAATTTACTGATGCGCAGAGAGAGATGATGCTCACTTCTGCCACAAGGCCTCCATTTGTAACAGATACCAGGAGACTAACTACAAATTATCCACCCGCTGTTACAGGACCTCAGTTAAGCTTGCCAGGATATTTCGGCAGGCTGACAATACCTGTTCGAGATGTGGTTCTGCATCGGGCATGCTGCTAAATGTTTTCTGGGAATGCCCCGACTTGCAGTCTTTCTGAGCCTCTGTATCTTCCAGAGGTAGATATCAGGAACAAGCCTGAGTTAGCTTTGCTTCACATTTCCTATCTCTCCAGGAAAGTATACCAACGCTCTCTACTGAGACACCTTTGGAACGCAGCAAAAGCTTGCATTCCAGCTGGCTGGAAGCATACCTCCTCTCCAACTATTGATCATTGGCTACACAGGGTGGCCGACATTTACCACATGGAAGACATGATCTCCACTGAGAGAACTGAGCAGTTCGCTCAGACGTAGTATCATTGGATACATTTCTATACATCTGTAGAGTGCACTAGGTTATTACACCTTCCACATGACGGTCAACCTGTCTCACCGCTCAGTTGGATTGTACATCCCCTATTGTACCATTCTGATGATATGTGTCTTATTGTTACTGTTAGGAATCTGGTTCCCCCCCCCCCTTTTCCCTACCCTCTCCTTGTTACCTCCCTCTTCCCCCTTTCTTTGTTCCACATTATTGTAAAATGGAGGAACTGGGTCCTGCCCCAGGCCTGCATGTATTTCCTGTTCTGTAATGTTGTTCGCAGCTTTGTTTTTGCTGTTAACTATGTAAGACTATGTTGAACATGGAATGTTTTTTCTTGTTTGTATGTCATCCGGTTTTTCTCAACAAAGATTATTTAAAAAAAGACCTAAATATACATTTAACATTTGCACCCCAAGATGTTCTTTTATTTCTAACAACTTCAAAACTATTTCTGTTACTTTAAAATGAAGAGAATAATGAGAAGATGCAGAATACTTGAATAATGCTGATCATATGTGTAGTAAGTATAGTCAGTAAAGTCTGGGTTTTCAAACCTTTTAATAAGGCGTAAACTTCAAAGCCTTCCGTAAATTAGACAGGTGGTAGGCTCGGAGATCTTTAGACTCTATACCTGTGTCTTCAATGACTAAGGGTTTGAGCTCAAAAGAGTGGAGTGCTGTTATTCCCTGTTGTCATTGAGAGATAGTAATATGTGCAGGAAAAAAATTCTTTGTGGTATGGGAACTGTTCAAAGTAATAAACTGAAGATACGGTGATCATAAGTGTACTGTAAGGAACATATGATGCTTAAACAGAGGATTACAGCCTTCAATATCTAGATGCAGTAGCTCCTTCGAGAAATTAATGATAGATTTCCAAGCCATAAAAAGGATGCTGATAAATTGACAATGGCAACAGCATTCCTGTATGGTATAATTCAGCATAGCATCAGGTGTTCCAAACTGGCTTTTGCAATAAAAAGAAGAATGTAGAACATTCATTGCTCTCTAGTGTTTGCAAACAAATATTAAACAACACAGCAAAATGCGCTGAGCACTCATATTTTTATTAAGAGGTGAAAAGGAAAATAATCTCTAGCCCTATTGTGTGAGCCATTTACATTACAGTCGTAGACAAATCATTTCTTGTTTTATCTATGACTTTCTGAATCACATTATTTGCTTTCAGATCACTACCAGATATTTACATAGAGACTGATTTATAAAAATTGGAACAAAGTAAAAATGTTTTTTTCTTATAGCAGCCTATCAGCTTTAGTGGTCATTCTTTAACTTGCAGTGGGAAAAATAAACTTGAAATCCACCTTACTTTGCTCCAGTTTTATAAAGCAGTCACAATTTTTGAAAATTGTTTTAAAGTGGCAAATTACTTTTTAATACTATGCTACTGACATTTTCACTTTTACTAATAATAATCAGACTTGTACTAAAGAATTGCTTTAATATAAAGCTATACAGTGAATCCAAGCTTAATAATCTAGATATATTATACACAAGGACATTTAGGTGCTAATAAGAGTTTCTAGCAAGAATATTCTATGAAAATTGGCAAAAATGGCAAAGCAGGCTTGTCAGTGACAAAAACAAGCATCCACATTTTTAGGTAAAAATCTTCTATTTTATTCCAAAATTTCTGTAAAACATATTTATCAATACTAGTAACCTGGCAAATGTGTAATTACATGCTGATATTATATTCAGGTAGTCCCCGAGTTAAGGACATCCCACATACGGACAACTCCTAGATACTAACGGGGATTCCCTGTTCGCTCGTGTGCAGGATGGAAGCTTGACAGGGGGAGGGTAAGGTTTGCATGACTTGAAGAAGTCTTTTGCTAAACACAGCTGAGCAACATCTTGTACTCTTGACCATGACAAACTCTGCAGTTGTTTCTTTTTGCATAATAAAGCACAGCTTGCTCCAGAAATTATTGAATGTCTAGGCTCCATAAAGTTTTTTTTTTCTTGCTTTGTTTGTGATTAACTCACAGTGAGGATTTTATACAGTAACTGACACCTCACTGCCTAAAAATATGTTAAAACACACATCTGTCCTATTTGCATTTTTAGAAAATAATGTACCTGTTCTGACTTACATACAAATTCAACTTAAGACACAAAACAAACAAGTCCCTATCTTGTATGTAACCCAGGGACTACCTGTATATATTTATTTATCTCCCAATATATGAGATAAATGCTTGCACATGCCAAGGAGGATTATAATAGCTTCATAGACTAATAGCCTAATTTTTCTGGTAGAAACGTATGGCAAGCAGCATGTAGCAGGTTCATGGATCTTACCTAGATATGAAGAATTATTTATAGATAAAATTCACAGGGTGCCAAATATAGTATTGATTGTCTTATAAAACAAAATGTATATGAAGTAACAAGCTCAGTGAATCTCTGGGAGAATCACCAGTTGTTTTGTAGTTTTTAAATAAAACAACAAACAAATCTCAATTTATTTATATAAAGTCAGATGCATGATCTGTATGCATGTAGCTGTGTATGTATGTTCCACCATCACTCGAAAATGCATGGAAACATTTCAACCAAACTTGCCATACATATGACTGATACTCATGTGAGTGCACTAGTCATCTTTGTACTGCGCTGTGCTATATGTCAGAGCTATATTTGAATGTATGTATGTATGTGTGTATGTGATCACTAGGAAACACATGGAGACATTTCAACCAAACTTGCTAGACATATGACTCAGACTCACGTGAGTGCACTGCTGATCTTTGTACAGTGCTGTGGTATATGTCAGAGGTATATTTGCATGTATGTATGTATGTGTGTATGTGATCACTAGGAAACACATGGAGACATTTCAACCAAACTTGCTAGACATATGACTCAGACTCACGTGAGTGCACTGCTGATCTTTGTACAGTGCTGTGGTATATGTCAGAGGTATATTTGCATGTATGTATGTATGTGTGTATGAATTGCTCAGTGACAGCGTGCTTTTTGCTTATATTTTTACTTTTTTTTTGGACTTTCTTACAAATTTTTGCCCTGTAATAATGTCTTCGAGAAAACATAAGGCAATTGGCCCTGTGCAATCAAAGGCAAAAAAATGAACACCGTAGACAACAAAATCACTATAGCTTTATTTGATTCATTTTCCTTTATACTATAAGATTGCAATAAATAAATACTCAGGCAACGTCGGGTTATCCGCTAGTAATATATAAAGGCGACCAAAAAAAGATCAAAAAGTTCATACATTCATCTAAAGAACGGACAGTTCATATACAGGACAGGAATAGCAATGAAGACAAACATGCAGGCAAATTTAGTTATAGGCATAGGATATTTAAATGTACAGAAAATGCCAATAAGCACCCAGCAGCAAAAAAGCTGCACATTATTAGTAAAATCCAATAATGCTCTATAATTATTCTTATATTATTATTGTCGACTGGTGATGCTACCAGTGACACCTTTTCTGTCCTAGGGTGACAACGCTCAACCAGGGTTCTGCATAATTTTTCAAGGTCACCTGGGGTTATCCACCTTCTTCATTGGACCAGATTGCCATTGTAAATGCAGAAAAAACCTCCACCACTAGTTTACCAAAACTTTTAGCACTTGTTCAAGTGGAGAGGAAGAACTTCTGTACCAGCACTTGGAAGTAAATTCCTGAAAACACTTTATTGTGCCTCCTGATCAGACTGAGATTTAGTCAGACAAGTACTCAAGTACTGTCTGCTTGGGCTCTGGGCCAGATAGGAGACAGAAAAGAAGCAGTGTAGGGTCAGTGGATGGAGACTCTAGATCAGTGTTTCTCAACCTTTTTAACATGGGGAACTAATGAACATAACAGTACATTAGTGTGGTGATTAGTGAGAAGAATTCCACTTACACTTCAAGCCATTGGGAAGAATGTCACCCTTACAAAATATCACTGGTGTCACTTTATGTTTTATTACTTACTTGCAAGTAAGTAATAATTAGAAAATTATCTTCTTTTTTTGCTTGCTATTTTTTTCAGTTGCACTTGAATTATATGTTAGCTGTAGTTTTACATTAGCATTGCTGTATCTAGTCCAGGAAATTCAACTGGGATTTGGTGACAATGTTGTTAAAGAAAATACAGAAAACCAATTTATCATTTTTGTTAGTGTAATTTTTATACTTTTACTTTTATTTATTATTTTATGTGCATTCATCTGGTCATGCTAATATTGTACAAGCTGTAAATTAGAACATGTTTCATGGGTTCCCCAAGACCTGGAAATAGTTTCAAGGTTCCCCAAGAGTCAAAAAACGCTGCCCCAGACTGCTTGTTCTTCATTTGGATTGTAGAACTTATCCCCATATCCATAACGTTGGGGAATTCATCTGTAGTCAACAGAAATAAACTGAACAGGGCTAATAATGCTACTTGGGGTTTCACTGCAGCAAAGGCATTGCTGTCAGCTGATAGCAGGAATTTTATAAGTTTACTGATTATCTAGGAGGGTTGTGAAAACTTATCAAAACAAAATGATTTTATTGTGCATTTAACAGATAAAAAAGAGGTAAATAAGTGAATTGTATTGTAAAGGTTTACATAGATTTTAAATAAATCACCACTGAACACCATCCAGGAACTGTGGCTACTTCACTAAAGGAGTAAAGTCTGTTCACTTTGAAAAGTGATTTTTTTTACCTTGTGAGATTGTTTTATTTTTCCTAGTCTATTAGGTAAAATTGTGCTATCATCTGTCATCCAATTATGTGCATGCACAATCCTGTTCTTTTAATTGTCTTTGCATGTGACTGAATATTTGTTACAAAATAGATTTTAGCACATTTACTAAGATCTGTAAAATTTCCCTTGCACAGCGAACAGACTTCAGTAAACCAGCCATACTACAATCTTCTTCTTTCAAACTAACATTTCAGTGCAGCATCAAGTACCTCTTACAGTCAGAAGAGCCTAATACCTACTAGGGAAGACCATCACAGTGCATTTCTCACCACATTGTTGCACATAAAGCTAGACTCCTGTTCATTCTACGTGGCTACCCTGGGATTTTGTATAGATGAATAATAATATCTAAGAAAAGTAATAGCTTCAGCATTAACAGCATTAGGATACATGTGTAAAATCTAAAAGCCAGCACAATAAACCGTGCAGCCTATACATGCAATCTTAGCGCAATCACATAGCTAAAATGTCTCCTGATTACCTGTAGTAGCTAGTAACCTAACAGATGGAAGAGATGGCTCCTCTGGTGTTAGCAACACGTACCCATGCTACTGTTACATGCTACTACTTGTGTTACATAACACTTGTGTAGCCTACATCACAGAGAATAATTTTTTTAATTTCCTAAACAACTTATAAATAATCTCCTATACATTTGTTAATCGATGCTATTACTTTGAGAGTATTTAGGATGTTTAGCTGCTCATGTAGTTTAGGTCATTATCTTTCCTATATCACCCAGCCTTCCACAAATCATAAGCTGAAACAGCTCCCCATCTCAAAGCGCCAGACTTACCAGATTCTCATTGTAGAGGCCTACCATAATGTTTACATCCTTCATGCAAGCTTCTTCACCCCAAATTTTTAAGAGTCCAGTAAAGCCCGTATATTTCTATGGGGCCAGTGGATAAATAAGAGAAAATTTGTCTCATAGCCCTGTAGACGTCTACGGGGCTCCACTGTACTGTGCATGAATGGACTTTAAAGGTGGAAGCTACCTTGAAGGATGTAACCTAAGCAGCAGGCCTTGGAAGTGAGTTATTTATAAGTATAGAACGCTGGGGAAGGGGGTGGTCGATATGAGTAGTAAAAGATTTTAGAAAAAAATAAGGATTGTTCCTTATTTCTGATTTGTTCAAAAAAATAATGAATATTTATAAACCCCCGTTATTATTTTTCTATATAAATTTACATATTGATCCTAAATACATTAAAAACAAAATGTTTCAATCTAATGTCAAAGGTATTGTTTGCTTAAATATGCTTTAGTATTCTTTAATTATGTATCAGATGTTTACATACTTGCATAGTAATTGAGGTTGAAAAAAGTCCATCAAGTTCAACCCTTAATTTATATTTAATTTATTAGTAATTTAATGCATGGCTGATCCCACTCTGTTCCATCTCGAGTGAATGTTTTAAAGAGGAGAGGATTCTCCAGTTGTATATTTATATCTGTCCTTGCAGGACTTTCATAGTTAAGGAGAAATTGCTAATCTAAAAAAAATAAGACTTAATTGCAATATTTTCCTGTGCTGGGTTTTCTCCAGTTGCTGAAAATCATACAGGGGTCAGAATGTCCTAACTGAATGAAAATGCAAACCATTGTTTTCTATTGTCTGTGTATCATAAACCAGGTAATGAAAAAGGAACACATTTTTAAACCTGTAAATATGACTTTAAATGTGAGTCAGCACAAGAATAAAGAAAATAGCATTAAAACTATTTGCTGGTTTGTCCTTAATAATTTATAATATGCTACAACCAGTATTATTAATGTGGGTCTGAAGATCCTTTTCACTCATCCCATTACTTATTATTTTAAAGTCTGCTATGTTTGGAACTTAAGCTCCCTCTTGAATGCATATTAGATGAATATTTCCACAGGTCATGAATAATGAGGTTCCCATGGTAACTGTTGGCCTTACAAGCCTGGGTATTGCAAGACCAGAGAATTCCTGTGGAAGACACAAGGACCAAATTGTTTTGGTGACATCTGGGACACTTTTGAAATGAGGTATGAAAATCAAAAAGACAGATTTTGCCTTGAAAAGGCTTAGTAATAGGTTGTATGACAAAATAGACAACTTGATTTGAAGCAACTACAAGCAAAGTTTTACACACATATATAAAGAAATTATGAAAGCAGAAATATGCACCTAGAACACTGGGGAACAATTTTTAACAAATTTTTTGTTGACTTCAATTGTTAAGCTTATTTACACTAAAATAGGTATGCTGATTCTGAAAGTGCAGTTAGTTTTCTTCTATCATGTCAGGTTTTTTTCTCTACCGCTTATAATAATGCGATTACTGTAGTGTGGATTTGTATAGGATATTCATTTACACGCAAGACAGTGTGGTCAGAGGTTGTGTGCTGCTCTACTTACACAAGTATTTCCTTTCTTTCACATCATGTCTGGCTCTCCTGTTTCTCATCATAAGTGCCTAAACAACCCTGATCCATTTTGGTATATCTGTGGCAGTTTCATTATTCCCAGTCAAAGGGCAAACATCAGCACATATGTAGAGCAAGCCTATTTGGCATATTTCAAAGTTACCGTGGGAACTTTTCGGTCACAGCTGATTGAAGGAGGCACGCGAGTGATTCCAATTAGCTGTGACTGCAGAAGAACTGCTGTTCCGTATGTGTTCTAAGATAGAGAATCTCTATCCAAGAACACATACTACAGTTATGCTAGGGCTAAAAGAACAATCAGGGGAGCGAAGCTGTCAGCTCTGCTCCCCTGATTACTTTTGCAGTTCGACACAGTCCCGAAAAAAACCCAAATTCCCCCTATAGACTTTATTGGTGTTTAAATTCAGCGTTCGATCGAAAAAAAATCGGGCTATTGGAATAGCTGTCGAATCGAACAGTCAGCTGTTTTACCAACACTTCTGATCAGGGCCTTACATTGGGATGAACATATGATAGCTGACTATTGTTGGAGCATCCGGCGGGATTGTCCTAACACTGAACACGCCAGGAATAGCTATAAGCGTAAATGTTTACCTTAACCGCTTACCCGATTCATTTTCAAATGTTTTACTGTAAAAAAATGTCATAGAGTAACAATAAATGCTTTTTAAGAACAAAATAAATTTAAATAAACAGTACATTTAATTTATTATTTCATTATTTTTTCGTTGTATGTAAAAATTGTATGTTTTTTGACAAAAATGGAGGGTACCCCGTATAGTAAAAACTGGATGTGATAGCAAAAAAACTGGGGACATTTCTGGTTTCACTACCCAAAAATTAGTAAAAAGCAAGTGTAAGATCTAACTCAGCAAAAAATATGTTCCCCAGTGTAATCAATCAAAACCCAGAAAAGGTTAATTGTTAGATTCATATTATTATTTGTCTTCCATCTTCTATTTTATTATATCTTTTTCATAGATCAGTGCCCGTTTTTTATGTCTTCCATTTGCTTTGGTCATTATAACAAAAAACCCCCAACCCTGTAGAAGTATCTGAATTTCTATGGGTTCTCTCTCTCATGACGGGGTGCAAACATACAGGCACAGACAAGCTTTGTAGTCCAGGGTAGTGCTTGCCAACCTTTTTGGACCTACAGACCACTAAACTTACAGGCTCTGGAACGTGCATTCGCGGGGAGCCATGTGTCATTCAAAGGGCAAGAAACTTCCCCCAGAGTGACATCATGATGCCAGAACCCCCCCACTCCAGGGACATAACCCACCCACCGCCCAGAGCCTGCGATGCATACGAGAGACATGGTCCGCGGCTCTGGCGGGTGCACCCCCCCAGCTGGATCCTTCTCCTGACCCTGCTGGGGGGGCACACCAGCCATAGCCGCGGACCAACAAAATTTTCTCACTGGTGGTCAGCAGACCAGCGGTTGACTACCGATGGTCTAGGAGTTATATTAAACTTTGTAGATTGTGAAAGTAAGAAAGGGTTACTGTGCAGGATGTGTAAGGGTTTCTTCCAACAGTAGGAGGAAGGAGACCAGAATTGGCAGCATACACAGTAAGAGATGAATAAACGTGTTTATTTCAAAGAGGAGTAACAGGAACGGGGCAAGAATTGGCTATATACACAGCAAGTAAGCGGTAACATAACAGAACTAGACCAATAATTCTAAGAACAAGGGACTACAGCACCAGCAAGGTTTCAAGTACAAGGTTACAGATTTAATGCTAAGGCCCTGGGGGATGTGAAACCAGAATATAAAGGCCTACTAAAAAAAGCCACAGGTGTTTTCAAACCAGGAGGCAACTTTACAGCAAGCCACCTGCTGGTTGTCAGTGGAAGCACATGCAAGTCATGTAAAACTACAGTTCCACCAGCAGGAGACATGCAGTTTTCCTGACAGAATATCCCATCATTACATCACTCACAATCTGAAGAGATAAGTATGTTAGGAAATGTCTCTGCTAAGCTCTCCCCCATCTTGTTCTCTCTCCTCTGGGAATTCTAATGACGCTTAGCCCACTGCCATGGATAACTCATCTGAATGCCCACAGCTGGCCTCCTGCATTTCAGCTTTCAGTTATCATGCTTGACTGTCCCAAAGTAAAAGCTCTATTTTAGGATCCTGTTCTGTAGAATCATCAGTCAAACTTCATCAGTCTTTCCAGAGGTCAGTAACTAGTCCATGTTCAACTCCTAGACAAATTGAAGTCCAACGATTGATTAGGCCCCAACCCTGACGAGGCTTCTTCTTAGACCTTGGCCAGACTGGGCCACACACACCTGTAATCAAAAACTTTTGGCTGCACTCCTCTCCCATGGATCTCTGGATATTTATTTATACTATACAATACTATTAATATTTATACTATTTATACTATTAGTCATTGTATATATAGCAATCTAGATCCAAAAATGTAGTATGAATGTAGTAAAATGTGTTTTTTGCAGCGTCTACTATGATTTTTTTTCATAATCAAATGTAATGCCTGTTTATCTGTTATTCTTTAATAATTGTAAAATATGTATGTTCTGGGCAATGAAAAATAAGAATTGGTTACAGATAAAATGTGAGCGCATGTACATTTGAACTGGATTCTAGGCAAACAGCTAAATACAGAGATGAAAGGCATAAAGACGCGTTACTTGCCAAATAATTTGTAAATCCGTCAATCTAGTCCTAAAATTTTCACATACCTGGCACACAGCAGTTTGCATTTAAAATACATTTAATAATGTATTACTGATTAATAAACTGTAATGCATTCATTTGTATCTTCTGTGATTGGAGTTCAGTTTTAATTAAAAAAAAGTCTTATATCTTGTAGATTTTCCACATTTTCACCACCAAGTGGACTCTGTTGTTTATGTAGTCCAACACTCCTATGAAAATGACAAACATGTGATGGACTTGGTCTAGGGAACAATGACCACCTCTGCCCTTGCATATTATTTTAGAGGATACTGTGCTTGCTGGTCTGCACAGGCAGGCAATAAACTGTTTCTGGGTAGAGATAACTTCTATAGGCTTCTATAAGGAAAAGAGCCAAATATTAGTCTCATTCACTTTATTTTCTAAATTCTGTATTGATTTGATTGTATTGTATTGATTCTGTATTGATTTGTATTGATAAGGTCCTTGGAGAGATATTTGCCTTAACCTCCTAATAATTTACTGGCTTTTAAGTAAGCCCTATCTACTACACCTGGATGTTGACCTACTGTACACATTCCAGTTCAGTAGACCTAGATGCAGACTTTCACTGTTTCTTTCTACTCTTCAATTGCTTTGCTTGGTGTTTTAATGAGACCCGACATGCCAGAAAGAAGACAACTACTGTCTTGCTTTCTCTTTAGCTAACCCATGAAGTGGGAATCCTTCCTAATAAATGTTTATAGGTTAAATGACAGATATCAAACATCAGTTAAAAAATACCATGAATAAAACCTAAAGCCACGAAAGTTTCGCCTAAAGTAGATTTATAATCCCATTATTTACATTTTAGAACAAAAGGTATTTATTTTCTTTTTGTTTTTTTAATTGGAAGGGAAGGACCTTTTATACCCTTCTGCAGATTGCACAGAAGGGGCTTTCTTTAAAAGTAAAAAAAGTGCTAATCTCAAGCATGCAAATTGAGATCTGCACTTTTTTTTTACATAAAGTCATGTCACACGAAGAGGTGCCTGGGCAGTGGAAGATCAAGTGATGTCACAAGAAAAACAGAGAAGACAGAAAAAGATGGCGCCGCCCAGTGTTCAGCCTGTTGTGGGAAGAAGAAGGAAGATGGGATGGGGCAGGACCAGTTGGACCACATGTAAAGGTAAGTGTCATTTTTTATTATGACAGTTCTCCTTTACCATAATAAAGATGAAAGAACATGTTTCTAAATTTTGATATTATGATCAATGTTTATATTCAGTAAGGTTGTACAATGAGCAAAGCTAAGTTGCAATGCTAACCTGTAGAATATAGTTATATTTCAGGATACTGAAATCAGGTCATTTTAGATGTTTGCTGACTTGCTGTTATAGAACAGTTTGTATTGCCTTAACTGAAAACCAATTTGTATATGGATTTTGTAAAGAAACAACTGTTTTCTATAGAATAATATTTTTTGTTTGGCTTGTACAAGATTGACACCTCGTTTGACATTGTCGTTTCCTGCACAATTGGCACAATGTTGGCATTACTTTTATTTATTTTTTAGTGAATCTGCTTATTCTATGCAAACTAAATTATTTAAACATTTTAAACCAGCACTGCAAAGTTAACAACAAAGTCACTGAAAAAGAAGCCTATTACCTTCTATTACTGCAGAATCTTGGCAACCGGCCAGCCTTATGATGTAAGCAAAGAGTAGATGTTTCTGAGCTGTTAGAATGGAATTGAAACACAACTTTATAGTTGTTGATTTTTCAGGTATCTTTGTATATAAATTACTTCATAATACAAGCAGCTATATGGGCCAGCAATGATCTTTTTTTAAGCACTTTTGAAATGCTACGAATAGAATTGTTTTTTATAGAGTGGTCACAGTTGCACTGTAAGGTCTGCAGCATGAACAAAATAAAATTACACAAAGGTCACCTTCCCCAGCTTCTTATACACATACAAAAAGCTTAGCAGGCTGGGGTTTTACACAGAGTTTCTCTTTCAGCAAAATAAAATTACACAAAGGTCACCTTCCCCAGCTTCTTATACACATACAAAAAGCTTAGCAGGCTGGGGTTTTACACAGAGTTTCTCTTTCAGATGATTTGTGATATCACAGGTTATATATAATTGCTAACTAGTGTCATTTATTTTTCAGTTTGCTAAAATATTATATCTTGCATCAGATATTTATCGAGGAAATAATACACTCTAATTGTAATTGAAATATATTTCTAAATGTTAACTTTAGCACGTCAGTAAACTCCAAACACTGTCATTATTGTTTGCTTAAACAGAGTCTGTATGTGTTTATGTTTCTCTTTTTCTTTACAACAGGACTCCATTTACAGCAAGTGACTTGAACTAAGTTGTTCAGTGAAGGCCCAGTGCAGGCACAATTCAGTGAACTGCTGATTAGAAATGTATATACCAAGGTGGAAGATCACAAGGTGAAAGGACCAAAAATGAAAAATAAACACAGAGTAACATATTAGCAATTCGATATAAAAAATTATATGCACAAAGAAAACTCATCGCTACAGATTGAGTCTCTATACTTCCATGTGCTATGTACATAAAAGGTGACCAAACTCCCTATGTTGATAAACAATTCAGCTTGGTTTTCTGTAATCTCACAATAATATCTGGGTGAAAATATACACTACACCTGACTAAAATACAATTGACAATATTGATATTTTAATATATTGCAATTTATATTAAATTAAGTTTTATTTTTGTGTACTTTAAAATAAACAGTTGGCTTTCTACTCATAACCAAGAATAAAATCTTGTCATTGTAATAAAAACTATGACCCATGGGCGCTCATAGTAGTTCTCTAAAAATACATTTATTTTAAAACCATACTATGAAGCAGTCCATGCAGGATTATTAATATCTTTTGGGATATACAGATCTGAAATGACCTCAATTAGCTTGGAATAAAAATTGGTTCAGTAATGCAGACTTGGCACATGACATATATAGTGCATGCATTCACTAAGGTACATATGATTTTATTCTTCTTAAATGCTACAGAAACATATTTTTGTGAACCTCACTTTGGACTTAAGTTGAGTTTTCTAAATGTTTCATGTTAAAGATTCTCATACTTTTAAAATTAGTAAGACAAGATTTGAATGTTCAAAAGGCAGAATAAAGACAGGTTTTAATTCATTCTGTGGAGAATTAATATTTGTTCTGGGACCAATGTGTTTGTAGACTCAGGTTTATGACTTGTCTTAATACAATTAAATGTAGTCCATTCTCTTCAATAATTATCTATAACTAATCACACACCATCCAAATTCCTGGGTCAACATGCACCTTTAAATGGTCAATATTGTCATCTGGGAATGCATTTAAATTCATTCACAACATCACGGCCCCTATGGTTCAAAAATCTACTAAATGTACAATTTTCATTTTCAATTTAACATGCATGTGTCTCAAAAGCAAATCTAAAGTCTAATAAATGACATACTATTAATGTGAAATCTTTTCTCTTTTAATATCATAGTGGATTCCACTTACCTTCTTAAAGCATTTCTTTACAAACAAATCCCAACAATCATGCTAATGTCTTTGTAGGACTGTTGCGGCTAACTGTAGCCACTGATGTAATTCATGGAAAGGACTGAACCACTAGTCATGTGACAAATATTTTCTAGCTGTGATACCAGCAATATTGCTATGAGTTGTTTGTACACCACATTCAATGTGGCCTGTCATTAAACACAGCTCAGAAGACCGGCAGACAACATGTAAGGGCAAAGCGGTAGCACTCATACTTATTATATTGGTATCTTTAAAGAAAAAAATTTTTGACCAAGGGCTCCATGTACTGTATAACCCCTCATTTTACAATTAAAGCGATACAGTTTTTTAAATTAGTTATTGGTCATCTCTGAGAACTTTATTTCAAAATGTTAAATTAGAGACATTGATTGATAGAAAGGATAAAAGTTGTCTAATATGTAAAATGTAGTCTAATATCAGGAAGCCTCTTTTTTGGGACTGTCTTTTGAATAATCTATTTACGATATATCTGTTGATTATACATACAGGAAGACAAAGTACATGGCTGGAATATACCTGAGCCAATACCAAAAAGGGAAAGACTTCCTGATATTAGACTTAAAAAAAAACACTCCAAAGTCTGCCACCATCTTTCAGTAATGATTTTGCGGTCTGAAGTTTATTCAAAGTAGTTTCTTGACATCTTGGGAAAAAAGAACTGAGGATGCCAGGTGTTTTATCAAAACGGATAATGGTATTTTATTGCAAGATGTAAATGGAATGTTATTGTGCAATCAATACATGACATGATTCCATTTCTGGAAAGATGGAAAAAGATGGATGCAGACATGCTAAGTTTATCCCTCGTACAATTGAAATAAAAATCTTTCAGCAGAGATATATAATATTTAAACTAAGAAAATTTATATGAATATATAATCTTAACTTAAAGGGAAATCACTGTTCAGTATTCTGTAAGTAATCTGTTGCTTCTTTGTTGTTAATTATATTTTCCCCCAGCAAAAATAAAAGTTTATCAGATTCTCAGTGCTTTATATAATAAAGCTAAAATCCAGGCAAATGGCCTAATACAAAAATGCTTTATGTATAAGGAAAACATTTGAGCTACCAAAGGATCTGTACTCCTGGTTATTAATTCCTGAAATTTACATAACTTTGTCCTCTGCCAGACATGACAACCAGATGGAAAACACTAGTTTTTATGTTACAGTTAAGGAATAAAGGGGTGTCATCTTCCTGTCCCCTCAATCTACTGAGTGGACAGAGCAGGGGTAGCACCAAACTGTAAAAGCTGTGCCCCCTCTATATAAAAGGATATTTGCTACCTCATTTCAAAATTGTCACTTTGATGACCAGTGATCTGATGACGGATAAATATTTAAACTATTGCAGGAGAAGGAGATGCATTATTCTTGTGAGATTAGAAAGCACAGGCAGCAGTGCCTCTCACCTTGCAGATATCCATTTTTAAGACTGTAGGCATAAGGAATTTGTCTTTAGTTTGTACTTGAAATTTCTAGATGTTTTTACCTAGTTTCCTATGGTATACCAAATATTTACATCTAGAGTTCATGTCCACTTCAAGTCTGTTGAAAAATAAAATAGTATAACTGACCTGCTATTTCACAAAACTTAGAGTAAACAGTGAAGTGGAACATCTTTATTAGTCTAAAATGTGCTTAATTTTTGTATTGCTGAACGTATTTATAATATAACTAAAAATAAAATGTACCCACTGACTAGAGAGAGAAATAGATCACCCACAAAGCAACCTAGGCAGGTGCCTACAGAGGGGTGCTTGTCAGTGGGCCCTCTGTATACTGAAATCACTACAGCAAAGAAAAGCCATACGAATATCAGTGGGCTTTAGAAGTGATCTAGGGGTCTATACAGCCTAGAACTTTTGCTAAGAAGGCTACTCTGCAAGTGCTGCTGACTAGTTTAGGACGGGGATCATCAAAAGCCAGGCACTTTGCACAGATTTTAGACTTGATAAGCACTTGAACATTCCATGGAGTTTAATGATGTTGATGTTGTTGCAAATGTTCCGTTTGGCAGTAGATTACTATTCTTTGAAAATTATATTTATTGTTTGCACTGTCATATAAAAATAATCAGATAATTTCTAAGCGACAGTGGCCTGCTGGTCCTGTTTACTTTGTAATACATAAAAGCTGCAAATAGAAACTGTAGCTTGGTGTCTGGCAGCTGTAAGGACTGCTCCCCAGTTGGCAGCCTTGATGGGGATTAAATAAAAACTAGATAATACTACAGAAATATAGGCATAAACTATGTATAGCTTTTTTTTAATCCATGACCATTTTACAATTTCATAAATCTGGGACACTGTATTTTTAATTACCGAAACAATCCTGGAAAAATGGTTGTGATTAAAATTGTAAAGTAGCACAGGTGTTCCTGCTGAGTGATCCATCTATGGGTTCATTTCACCCACAGGAATAGCAGCAGTGCTCATATAATGATCCAGGGAAGTTGTTTTACATTCCTGTAGTACAGGGGCACCAGCACCGTCTGCTTGCTCCACTGAGAAACAGAGACCTCTAAAGTCCCATCAGTAAGTCTCATCAGCTTACTGTCTGTTAATACAAAACATATACACAATTTTTATAAACATGTATTGGCTGATTTCTTACTTTTCCATACATTAGTTTCAGCAGACCTGAAGCACAGAAAGCAAAATAAACCTAGCAATAGTATTTAAATGTACTAAAATGGTTAATTACATTTCAGAATTCATGCTTAATAATAAATCTGTTCCTGTACTCACAAGGGACTGTGCAGATTTCTCTCTCACTGATGGACACTTTATCACAGATGGGGAATTTGTGAAGGAGGCTCTCATGTGAATTAAAAAGTCCATATATATTATAATGACAAACAGGAATCAGCACTGACAATATAGCGAGCTCACAGCAGGATATGAATTAGGAGGATCATTTGCAGCCATTAGATCACATGAAAAAGAAAAATACATTTTTTTACATAGATGTTTCATGATATATGTCCTAAATATCTTCCTTACTGAATGTTGAATTTGCAAATTTAATTTTTTTTTGAAAGCGTAAGTGCTATTTAATTTGATGTGTTTGCCTCTGTCTACAAAGTCATTGGAATATCTTCTTCATTAAATACTGCAGAAAGTGCAGCTCATCAATCAGTCTCACAGACTGAGATTTAAAGTTGAGGGCATTTTTATTGTGTTGCGGATATTTGATTTCAAGTGCTGTAAAATCTGCCTTATTCTAAATGTTTCTTTTAATGATTTGTGTCACTGTAGGCATACTATAAAATTTGCAGGCACTCCTTCATGTCTAAAAAATCTTTAATCTAAAAAAAATTATATTTAAAAATCTTTAAACATATTCTAAATGACATTATAGTCTACGAATGTGTCTATCTTTGCACATCCATGGTAGGCAGTCAGATGATAGTGATGTTACTTTCTAGATGACTTTTGCTGTGCCATGCTTCTTGTTTAAAGAGGACCTGTTGTCAGAAAATTATGCAGCAACTACTGCTGATCCTCTTTATTTTTTTACTACTGTTTTTTCAACAGTACAAGTTTTTAAATAAATTATAATTTCCTGAAAGTAAAAAGTCAAACATTTTTACCAAAACAAAATGTGCTTGTCAACTCAATGCAATGATTTTTTGAACTAAATGGATACAAGGGCTACAAAAGACGCTTTTTTTTGTTTTTACTCTACACCGACTTCAGCTATAGATAATCAGCTCCTAGGTTCAATAAAGCAATGCATTTTTGTGAACACATCTTATTTCCATATACAAATGCAGCTTTCAATTAGGAAATAGATAACAACTAGAACTATAACAGTAAATAAACCTGTGCTTTTTATAAAAAAGTACAGCTTGCAGTTTGGAAATAATCAACAACCATGAGGGAAAATGCATTGACTGTGGATTATTATGACTGTAAATGCAAAGTTTGGCAACACAAATCTCTATTTAATTATTCAAACAGTGCAGCTTTTAGTTGGTAAAACCCCTAAATCAGTTTACCTATTGAAGATGAGGTCTATTAGTTTACAGATTAAAAAGAGAAACAAGCTGAAACAAGAGTTTTGGATACCTAGTAATAGAAATATGCCAGTTAAAACATGTCCCAGGTATACAATGTGCAAAAGTGAAACATGATGGGGAGTCAAAAAAGTTGAGAATTTTCATTAAACGTGTAAATATTCACTTAAGTTACCCAATGAAAAGCAAATTTATCAGATGAAAAGCAAATTTCAGTTACTTTGAATACCTAATCATAGATGTGTTTCATATGTTGAAATTATGAAAATGGATAGTTGGATTATTAATGTATTCACACAATTTTTGAGTAAACATTCTCAATACCTTTAGTAAATCAGCCCAAATTAGAATAACAACATAATTTAGTTATTTTGTCCTAAGCCTAAAGGTACATACACATGTCCAACGGTTCTCACCTGATAATCGTCTCAGGGCCGATATTGGGCGAGAATCTGGTGTGTGTCCGAACGACCGTCCTGGCGGATCCATGGACGATGGACAACTAACGTTCCTAATGGCATTGAAGGGGGAGAGTGTGCAGCAGGGTGCCGCTTTGTCGTTCTTCCCCTCTCTTTAGAGCAGAACAGTGCTGTATGTACAGCACTCGTCCATGCATCATGCAGTGCTAGTCATTGGAAAGGATTGTGAAAGATCCTTTCCAATGACTAATATTGCACGTGTGTATGTGGCTTTACCCATTCATGTGTTGTTTACACATATAAATCTTTTTAATGCAGTTACTTGTGTGAAAACCATAAGGTTTATTTTTAAAGGCAAATGATAAAATTTAGTCTAAATTATCTTGGTATCAACCTATTAACCTCTTGTAAGATGACTATGTGAAGAAGGGCCAGCATTAGATGACAATTAGCTTTTCTAGTGTATTAGCAAGAAATATCCTGGCAGAAGGAATAAACAAAGCGAGATAAGGAATGAGCTTTTCAGTCAGATGTCCCATACTGCCCAATCACAGGGATGTGACCTAGCTGTATTGCTAAACCACGATAGGGACATGTCAAGTCACCAACATAGCTATGCTCTCTGGCAAAGCTGTATACATTTTAGGGCTGAATGAAGTAGAAATATTTTCTGAAGGTTAAGCTGTTTCCTGAAAATTCAGCTTCAATCTAACTGTGTAAACACAACTTTATGAATCCAGAGATAGCTTTTTAAATAAGCCCCATCATTGTATATGACATTTACTGACTGTATTGTGTGTTTCTGTTATCTTTTTTGCTCATAGGTAATATGCTGGATGCATGTATTTTATTAACCTATTTTACAAGCAAAAAATAAATAAACCCATACTAAAACAAGACTGTTTTATTTGAATCATTCTGTGCTTTTTACATCTCCATGAAATATTTTACAAGGCATACATTTTTTCTAGATATCGTTGTGCTGTAACTTCTTTAAATGTTTGTTCTATCTGTGTCTCGGAGGAGAAGTCAGGTGAATCTCATCATTATTCGTCTTTTCAAGGGCGAAGCTGTGATAGACAGGGCTTAATGTGTATCTTGGTAGAATTGGATTTGATCCTCAGGGCTGGGCCAGAGGGCTCCTTTTGTTAGATATGTTAGATTTACTTTCTCTCCCACAAACAAAATTACCTCTTGAAGGCCTGCATCACTCCCAGCATCCCGAGATCCCCCTTTCTTGATTTCAGTCACATCTAAATCTGTTTAAATTGTCGACACGATGATTTGTAGAGAGAGACAGGGATTAAGCAGGAAGGAGATTAACACAGTTGTCTGTCTTCTAAGAAATAATATACCTGCTGACAGTAAGGGCATTCTGCAATTTACATAACTTAGTTTACAAAAAGGCTTTGCAGTTGTTATTGGGTTGCTTCTTTTGCCTTTGACCATGTAAACTCACCTCTATTGATACATTCTAAAGAGCTTGCTGCCCTGCTGTTCGTTTTCCAACTCCCTTTTTGAATATCATCTTTATTTGCATATGCTTCACTTGTACAAACAAATAGGCAATATGTGACATATTTCTGAATAGAATGATATTTGTTGAAAAATATTCTATAGCTTGGAAAATATACATTCTTGTTTTTCTAGTCTTTCATAATCAAATATGCATTTTGTGAAATTCTACAGCTGTATAAATAAAATATATATTATACCAGTATTACAATTAGGCTGGATATACAGAAGCAGATGTTATAAAAGATCCACAATCTAGTGTCTAATCTTGTTACAAAGATTTTCACATATGCATACATTAAGAATTATTTTGGTTTTGCAGCAGGTAACCGAATTAACTCTTTGCCATTCCCAATTAACTGCATTAACAAAAATGTTATAGTGTATAGGCACCCCATACACATAAAGTTTGATCATCATGAAAAACAGATAGTTTTAATTTATTACTAAAAGATGAACATATATTAATTATGTACTTTGAAGCCGTTAAATACTTGTGTATGAGAACCTGTTTTTTGTCAGTAAAACGTTGTATTTTAGTGCGCTTAGTGCAATATTATTATTAGGACCTGTAGCATTTTTTGTGTGTCTATGCAAATTAATCAGGCCCCATGAAATAAATGGTAAATGCATAGCAGTTCATGCATTATTCTTAGTCTCCTACATTATTTTGCATAAACCATAAACAAAAAATGCATGTTTTAAATGTAAAAAATGTTTTAAACACCTTTAACATACAAACAATTACAATAAATGTTTAAAAGAACCCTAAAAATCCTAATTTTGAGTTGCCAAAAGAAATGAAATAAAAGGGAAAATTGCATTTTTATTATTATTATTATTATTTTTCATATTTTCACCTTCTGCTGTGGCTAAGGGACAGGAAATTACCTCTGGCTTTCTAGTAGAAGAGATACAGGTGGCTTTAAAGCTATGTGACCACTTCGACACTGCTGGAAACATGTCATTAATTGGTCATGACCACATTTGCTACTGTGCCAGTGCAAAGAAACTGTGACTTGGGTGGGAGTCCAAGGGTACGTATGGTGTCATGATTGACACTAGGTAACATTGCTAGATAATGTAATTGACTTGGTTTTACTTCTGGGAATATAAATAGGCTTGTTATAAAGTCGTTAGGTATTTTTTCTGTTTTTCTTTTTGTAAATGACTTAAATATACTGTTGTTTGCTACCTTTTTTTACATTTAATCCCTTTTAGGAATGGGTATGGGGTACTATTGGGTAGAAGGAAGGTTTTTGTTGGTCTCCTAATAAAAGAGGGTTTTTATGTACATGACTACATTCCAAATTTCCCTACAAGCTTTCTTGCAATATCAGCTGACATGCTCCCTAAAGTTTGCTCTTTTTAATCATTGACCACCTTTCTTGCCAATATTCAGTTTCAGCTTATAACTCACATCTTTACTACCGACGAACAATAGCCACAGCTCTGAGGTGCAGGGATGTGTCTCCGGAATGCTAGCAAAGGAAGAACAGACAGCCCTACTCTCACATACCATGTCCTAATAAACTTCTGTATGGTTCCTGTGGATTGAAAAACTCCTTCCACCCACTTTCAATCAAAGGTTACTGTCTATATAATCCTCAAAAGATAGATGAAGACTCCCCTAGTCGCTGACATTCTCTGTCTTCACCCTAACCTCCCCATCCAGTTCACTCACCACTCTGTTCCAACTCCTTACTTCTGGTATTTTCTTCCTTCTTCTCTTGAAGACCCTTCTTTTGGCTCTTAACTCATTTTCTGACATATTGAGTTTGTATGGGATTCTCTGCTTAAAAACAGAGGTGCATAACCAAAGGTGTTCCTTTGGGTATGCACAACCTAGTATTTGCTCCACTACTCTCCACTCCTTATCTTACTGTTTCACATATATATCCCATTACAAACTATTAATAACATGTCATGTTCATACCTCCTTTTTCTGTGAAGATATGTTTACACTCTACATGTGTACCTGTCATTACCCTTAACATTTCTTATTTAGTTATTGGTTAGAAGATATAGCATTTACTCTTATGATTGTTGTGCTCCTTTGACAACAGGCCACTATGCAGAAGAATGAGTCCTGGTTTTATAATGTATTGAAATAAGCAACACTTAAGGATCCACAAAACTGTAAGAAAATACAGCTAAACTAATGGATATAAAATATATAGATACAGTCCTAAGGGTGTCTGTGTAAGGTAATAAACATAGTAACAACGTAGACTGTTTGATCTGAACAAAAATAAACTCACCCAGATCTAGCACTAGTCATCAGTACAACATCTGGGAACCATGGATACTAAAGTTTTAAAACCCAGTACAGGACATATTAGATTTCAATACGTTTTTATTAAAGAACCAACAAACATACAGAAAATTTCACAAACAGTCTGCAATATACAATATTTAGCAGTTTGGTCCAAGTTTACATTTTTATACAAACAGATTAATAGAATAAAATAACAGAACAATAGGAATTCAAAAAAACAGAAACAGTAAGTTTTCGGCTAATTTCAGTTATTCAAAATTCACATTTCGGGTGTTGCAACCACACCGCCCACCTCTTAGCAAATCTATGATATTGGTATTGATATGTACCAAAGCAAAGGTTTTTCTATCAAACATTGTACATTCAAATCTTGAATTACCTCTGTTACTTCGGGTACATCAAAGCTTTTCTATTTCCTCGTGAGTGCAAACTTAGCACTCAGAAGAATATGTACTAACACAGTCCTTTTTTCCACGGAAAGAGAATCCAAAAAGACATGTAGCAATGCTGTTTCTGGCCTTGGTAAAACAGGTGTGCCCACAATTTCAGACATCAACCTAAATACTGCATTTGAAAAGGAACCGACAGATCTGCAATACCATAATAAATGATGCAGGGTACCCACATTTCCACAGATTCTCCAACATTGGTTAACAACCCCATAAAGGTCCAAATGTTCTGCATATGGGGTAGAGTTGTTCGTGAGGACCAAAGCTGCAGACCATTGAGATGAAGATATTTGAGTGTCCAATCTATACTCCCATTTTAACATAAATTGTTTTTTTTTTTTTTTTACAAAAAACAGTATTTAGCTTGAGGTAATTATAAAACACTGTAATTCCTTTTTTTTCCAAAACATGGGTTAATGCAAATACGAAAAAATAGAACTTTCTAAAGAAATTCTAGAGAACATCGCTGTTTCAAACAGTGCCTAATTCTAAGATAGGTAGAATACTCAGTCATCGGAATATCGTATATTTTTTGTAACACTTGAAACGGTTTAACCGTTTGGAAAAAGTGTAAATCTTTAATCTTTTAAGATCATGCCTCTATCAAGCCTTTTAGATAGTTTTAGGTGGGGTATAAATAATTCTAACATTTTTAGATCCGGAGTAATTTGAATATTGGAGTTAGGTTGTAAAGAGTGGACATTAGTGTTGTGCCAAATTTGTAAACAACTTTGAATGGGTGGGGAAGGCACATTGGGTATAGGTAACCCTAATTTAATTGCTCTAAGCAAATGCAATACAGGACATATTAAATAGGGTTACCTGATATCCTGTACTTTAAACACATTGATGATTTTATGTTTTCAAAGGTTGTCTAAAGCAAAGGCTGTCAAATGTCATTTTGGGCTCAAATTGTCCTGATGACTGCAAATCCTCATATTGGAAACATTACTGCTAATCTATAAATATTCTCAGAAGAAAATTTTAGGCAAAACACCTGTTTCAATGTTAAGATAGAAGGGTAGCAAAAAGGTTAGAGCCTTTGTGAGGTTTTATTGCTATCTGTATTTCCCTCACTGGTTTTATCAAGATAAAAAATCAGAAGAAATTCTCCAATAGGGACACAGTAAGCAATAAAAAAAACATTTTTGCTCCAAGTTCTATAAAATGAACCTCTGTACAGATATAATATTGATTTTCCAGCACATAATTACTATACTTACGATCAAAATGAATAATATATGTGAAATTCTGTATAAAGTACCGCAATGAAAGATACACATAAAACGCTATTAAATCTCCTAGTGTAAAATTCACATAGACTCCATAAAACAAACATTTAAATATAATACAACAAACAAACGCAAGTTTCATTTTAGGTGAGCAGGAATTTATGCATACTAATTACCTAAATCTTTTAGCATTAGCACAGATCTTACCGCAATAAAATGTTATATATTTTGCAATCAGCAATGCCATGCTTATTTGTATTGCAAACATTTTACAATAGTTGGTGATATATACAAACAAGACCAGTATTTTGTTACTGTGCTATATTTGAGCTGCATCTAATATTATAATTGTGTATTTATATGACGCCAATGTATTACACAGTACTTTGCAGTCCATATTCTGTTTTCTAACTGCCCCACTGACAGAGGAGCTCACAATCCAAAATCCCTGCCACAGTCATGGGGTAATGAGTTAAATAGGTCAATTACCTACCAGTTTGTGTTTGGGATATGAAAGGTCACAGAAGATTTAGGTCTGAAAATGTTGCGTGGTTGTATTGTCATTATTTCTTTTATGCTAGAATCGTATTTTTGTATGGTTATGTGCATGCCGTTTAACTACTGTCTGTTGCCTTCAGTAAAGCAGATATGTTAAGATCACAGTTCCTGTTTCTGCTCTTACCACAAATAATCCTGACAAACTCATTTGGAGGAACTGGGCATCACAAAACAAATCCCCCTCCTAATTCAAAAAGTGTGCAGCACATTTCTTTCTACTGCTGCACAGGAGGGCCTGCTGCAGTCATAGCTAGTCTATATCACCTTTTCAATGTGGTCTGTGAGCAGTGTGTAAATATCTTCACAGATGCTTCACAATGGATGGCAAAGTCAGCAAAGTTGTACCTTAAATTCCCTTGCATGGTCATAATTCAGTTTGCTATGTGAATACAGTAAATCAACCCTATTGTGTATCTAATCATGCAAGTCCTTGCACTACATGGCTGTTAGCAGATTCAAAGAAGATTTTAGAGTCAGACTGTGATGAGTGTGATATAAGTTTAGTGACAATCCTCCCCCTAAGAGCTATATTTTCATACACAATGTACCTCAAATAGCAGAAAAGGTAAGGTGGGAATCTACAAGCTAAAAACAATCAAAACCCATCACTATATATTTTTTTTAGATCCAGGGGAATTGCTGGATTGCAAATCCCTGTATGAGAGCACAGATGAAAGGGTATCCGAGTCAAGCATGTGTCCATAAGAACACTAAAGCTCTGTCATTGCCAACGAGTGTTTATAATTCATATATTATTAAAGGTAGCCTTGGTCTAATTTGTTGTTTGCGTCACCGACAGTTCGCCCAAATTGACTCTGATGTTCAGGTTAATTCATAGTCAAAGTCAAATCCCACTGATGTCTTTGACCAAGGTAAATTTGACCAACACTACATAGCATAAGACTCTGCTACTCTGGCTAGCAGAGTCTGGCAGCTGTCATAGCTCAGCAGCCAGATTTTCTGAGCTGTACCATACCTGTCAATGACTGGTATACCATTAGCAAGTTTGGCTTTATTTGTTTCAGGCCAAGTGACTGATGGTAGGGTAAAATATGGCACACATCTGAAGCTGAACACTAGGTCAAATAAAAAGTATTATGTAGCTTCCATGGTGTTGACATAAATTTTTACAAAAAAGCCTGCTGCTATGAAAACACATGTAAGTGAATGTTTTTTCAGCACTGATGCTATGGCCCTGATTTATCAAAGATCTCCAAGGCTGGAGAGAATACTCTTTCATCAGTTAAGCTGTGTGATCAAGCAAACCTGAAATGGATCTGGTCTACAATTCCAGATTTGCTGGATCACCCAGCTTCACTGATAAAAGTGTATCCTCTACAGCCTTGGAGAGCTTTATGCTTCCTATATACTTAGCCTATTGTTACTATCTATGATGTTAACTGGTCAGTTTTGACCTGTGTCTTAAATCAGCTATAAAATACCTTCAAAACAATTATTTTTCATCTAATTTGTTTCCTACCTCTTGGTTACCTTGTTAGGCTTTCTTATCCAATGAGGGGTAATAAAACACATCTCTTAAATATTTGTTTTTAATTAATTTTTATTTTAATATTATTAACTATAGTAACATCAATGGTATTATGGGTCAATTTTTACCCATATATATTTACTTTTTTTTTTAAAATAGAAAAGCAGAACAAGTAATAATACAAATACTCCTCCTTTGTTTTTATTGTAATCTAGGATAAGTATGGGCTTTTTGTCAGTTCTTGATGACACAGCTGCATCTTTGTGAAAAGTGGACATAAGTATTACACTCCAGTTTCTTTTTGGACAATATGAAACAACAGTGGTGGTGTCTGTAAATGCAAATTTTGAAGAAAGCGGAGCCCTGCCCTTCACCTGAAAAACTTTGGTTGGCAGCTCAGGTTCATTTTTTCTCACTGTGCCTACCATGGTATGTTTTCTCCTGCGAAGTTGTTGTCCAAGGTCATAGCTGGTAAAAAAAATTGTCACACGTGATGTTGTGACCCAGAAGTTCACTAGTCATATCGAGGCCTACACATTTTTTTTGGTTTTTCTCTGGGATGCCACTTGCAGGTTTGTGTAAATCTGTAGATTCCGCACGTAGCTTTTTGCATCACAGGCTGCTCTGATTTTTATTCCGTATTTTCCTGGCTTAATGGGCATGTACTGCCGGAAGGGGCATTTTCCATGAAAAGGGACAAAATTTTTCTCTACTTAAGGCCCAGGGTGAAACATCATGGAAGGAGCTGCACCCATGTCTCCCAGACATCCTTGATGGAAACAAGCTTGTCAGCTTTTGCTCTAGTACCTCTGTTGTCAAATCTGAGGACTCTTGATATCATTTGAAAGGTCGGAAGTGACATTGTTGACTGGAAAATCATTCTGCCTAATGACACGTCCCAGGGACTATGAGTGCCCTTATTACAGGATCTGTACAGCAAGAAGAACCCCATGATAAGCATCCAGGCGTTCGTCCTCAATATCATTCCACATGTCCCCATGGAATTTTTTTCCTTCAAGGTTTGTCATAGAAATTATGACTTTTTTTTGTGACAATGGCATGAACAATTCAAAACATGTCTTGATGTCACTTACTCTAGTCACAGCAAACCTTGTGATCCCAGCAGCTCGTTTGCCATGTATGTCAGGACGTACTGAACTCCAACAGATGTTACCACTTTTGGATTTTAATATTTCAGCAGGAATAGAAGCAGCTTCAGCAGTGGTGGCCTCCTCATCAGACTCCTCAGATGTGTCTGTGATTTCTGGTTGATACTCTACTTCGTTTTCCATCTCAGAAACCTGTTCATCTGTATCGCTATGCTGGTCTGCATCCTATGTCTCATTTTCCTCATTCAAGATATAATCCATAATTTCACTTTTTGTATATCTTCTATGCATTTTTGCAATCTGCAAATAGGAGATGCAAATGTGTGCTTTGCAAGTTACAAGCCTGCACGATATCTGCGAATTGTACACACAATAGATGCGATTGTTTGAACGATACAGGAAGTTACGTGCACCACAGGAACGTTTGTTCATCACGCATGCTCAGACCATGGACGATCAATGAACGATCATACACACGAACGATGGTCAACGATCATCGTCCAATCCGATCCGCCGGTCCGGTCGTTCATTTCCAACGACTTTCCTCGTTCGTCGGCGTCGTTGGTTACTTTTTTTACGAACGATTTTTGCCCAATCGTTCGTTCGTCGTTCATACAGATAAGAAACCTGAGAGATAAGCCCTGAATAGAGGAGGGAGATGAGAGGGCTGGCTGTTAGTGTGATGTTCTGTGACTAAAAGTTGACAGTCAGATTTTTAGTGTTAGAATTTTTCAGTTTTGGCACCAAATATTGGTATATAATCCTATATTATAACTGGGTCTAAACTGACCATAAACAACACAAAGGTCAAAATTTTCACCACAGCATTTTATAATTTAGTGAAATTGATTTTTTATGTTTTATTTTGTTTACATAGAGGATCCTGACAAAGTAAAAAAAACCTCAACGTAATAAACAAATTTATGTGGTACTTATATTCATTTAAAAAATGAAAAGGGTAGTAATTGACCCTAAGTATTTAGGAAGGCTAATACATCAGGACCTAGGTGTTCAGTTATGCTATATCTAAACTCAGGACAGGCAATGTTAAGAAATAGAGAAAATGTTTTGTATATTTTTACTTATGATATATTGGGCATACACAGAAGGAGCAACTTGAATCCTCCTGGGATACGTGACGTAGGTATCCCAGCCCAAGCTCTGGCCTTCCCATTTAGCCGTGGCATTAAAGACAGATAATTCAGAAACAAAGGGTTATCTACCCTATATAAAGTAAAAAAAACTTTAACAGAGGATCTATCTTTGATCTACTTTATCTAAATAAAACAAAAAAAGTATTACACAGGGATATATACTTTCCATATGCACATAAAATGGGGAAATACACCAAGGGAAGTTAAGTAATTTAATTTATTATTGCATTTATTAAAATAAAAATATAAAAGTGCAATTACATTTTTTCCAGTTAACATGAATGTGAGAGAATGTTGGATACCATGTATTATTTGAGGACTTGACTTAAAGGAAGGATGACACATAAAAAGAATGTTGAGGTTTGTAAAAATATCACCAGCAAGAAAGAAATGCAAAGGAATCTGGATTTAAAGGTCCCAGGCTTTTTCTTGAACTTGGAGGAAGGCAGAGAAACAAGTTTAGAATAATAAAAAGTAAATCCTTAAAATGTCTGCCTGGTTTTGTTGTGAACATTAGAGTTGAGCACATGGTCTTCTATGTCCTAATATACTATAGGTCTACATGAGGACATTAGAATGCAAAAATTTCTGCCTTGTCTCCCGCCTTTAGTATACATTCTGTACAGCATTCTGAAAGTCCCAAGGCATAGGCATAACTTTTCTAGCTCATTACAAGTGCTAACTAGTTCTTCCTTTTTGTTCTGTAGAGAGATTTCTTGTGATATTTTACACAACCAGACCTCAGGCCATTTCAGACATTTTGCCAGTGGTTTATCTTTAGGATTATGAAATGCCCCTCTTGCCATGATTGGATATATTATCCTACCATTTGTCAAATTGTCAAATCAAAATGACTATGACCCTTATCATCTTCAGCACTGCGATGAGAAATCCCTGTTTGCCTGTTTGCAATCAAGTGAAGGTACTGCACAGCAATTATGTTCAGCTGTATAGCCATCTGCTTTTTTATCTTGGCACTTTCAGAGAGATTTTAGCAAAAAAAACAAATATTTTTGTCTAATGCACTGCCAAATGTGCAGATTTTCTTGACTGAGAAAAAAGGCAGATCCCACCTGCTCATAATCTTTAAGATTTTTTAGCTCATTTATTTCAACAGACACCACACTTATGATGTATATGCAAAATAATTGCATGGTCCATGAAATTCTTCAATTAGCAAAGATTATAAAGCGGTTTTAGCAAAGAAGCCAGTGTATTTGTTTTCCACACCCCATCAGGAATTTCTTGTGAGCTGTAGCTACAAATATGTTTTCCAAAATACACAGATTTAGTGATTTTCATGAAACATCAATATGGATTTTAGTCACTTTCTCATTCATCTGTCTGACTTGTCTTGTAGCAAGAGATACTGTCACTCTATATACAACATTTTGAGCACACAGTCTATTACTGTTTGACGGATTGATGCATATGTCATCTGTGTACGGTTGAGCTGCCAGTTTCCAGTTCATTCTAACTTTTCTCTGAATAATCTGATATCTAAAGATACAGAATTTATGTGTTATTTAAAATATATTATTTAAAGTAAGACAAAACATATAGAAATGCATGTCTGATCGGGTCAGTGAATTTCAGAAATTAGTATGTAATGTTTCTATTGAAAACCACACTATTTTTTATTAATACTAAAAATAATACTTTATTTTTGGGTCATGTTTTGCAAGGCTTAAAACCTGTACAGATATTTAATTTCTGTTCCTGTAAACAATCTTCCAGGAGAATCTCTGAACACCATGCACGCAGCTCTGTTCTCTTTAGAGAGGAGATGGCCAAACGGTGATCTAGTGGCATCTTACTGTGCTCTCTTACATAGGAAATTACAGTAGTAATCCCCACTAAGTTGTTCATTGATCTGTCAGGACAAAATAATGAATAATATTAGGACCTCTGAGCACATACTAAATTTTGGCACAATCATGATCATCTTGCGTGACAAAAACCTAGCATTAGTACGTAGCTTTAGACTGATATTTTCCTATTTTTTGATTCAAGAAAATTGTCAACATAGATGGATTTGCAGGAGTGTAAGGTTGCGCAGGGCTGACTCAGTGGGGTTGGTTTCCTAAAGGAGTTTAGGCTGTTCACCTAGCAAACTGAATTATCACTCACCAAGAAATATTCACTTAACTCATTTAACCTTAAAACAATGTGCTTTAGGAAATTGTGGCAAAATACTGAACACAAAATTATCATTATGTGCTTCAAATCTCATCAGTATAGATTAGTTTCTCAATCAGGTTCCATGGCCCCGGGGTTCCATCAGTGGTTGCCAGTTTGTGTCTGTAGCGATGATCTTCTTCCCATTGGTCAACAATGTAAGAGTCATTCTTCCTACTAACCACCATGCTAATATACTGTGAGCTGTGGATATAGTAAATATAAAAGAGATTCCTGAACACCTGAAATTTTTTTCAATGGTTGCCCTATGTTAAAAAGGTGAAGAAAGACTGGTAAAGAGCTATGTGTAAATGAGGTACCTAAGATTATTACTTTTACTCTACCACACTGCACAGTGATACCAAATATGTGGTGCACAATTGTCATTTACATACATGTATAGGCACATGACAGCAAAGGTGCTTTTACATTTATTTTTTTTAACATTTTGTATTATTATTATTTTTCCATCACAAACAAACAAGTTAACAATCCTAAGTGATAGCATTGGGCACATAATAGGTACTCTTCATAGAGACATCAGAAATCTCCCCTGCCCTCTTCTCCAGAGAGTTCAGCATAGAATGTTTTCAATCATCTGTTCACCTGGCTTGTCAGGATTCTGAAAAGTCTGAACTTGAAGGTCAACAGAGTTTCCAGGTTAACATAGAGAAACAATATCCCCTTCATCCATAAGGTTGTTTTAATTTCAAAGTCATAATGTATGGGAAACATCATTGGCAATCAAATGTTTAATGCAAACTATGCAGTTGTGACCATTGCTGCAAGTTTTACATTAACATTGAATTGTGACCATTGACATGAAACTTGCTTTGCATTTGGAAAAGAACAGAATAGCTGGCAAGACACTTGGCACTAACCACTATTATGGAGTATGAAAAGGTGAGCATAAAGAGTACATTCGGAGACACTTCATAGGGTGAAAAAAAATAAAAAAAGGTATGTATTGTCAGCTTATGATGTCGTCTTTTTTATGCAAATGTTTTGTTTCTGCACTTTAGTTTAAATTCGGTTTCACTTAAAACAACTATTTTACACAATGACCTTCTTTAGAATTTTTTATGAAGTTTCACGGTTTGCTAAAGGAAATGGTAAAACCATTTTCATTTGCCTTCGTGGATGACTGTACAAGACACGAACTACTGAAAGTTCTGACAGAACAATATGCTAACATAAAACAGACAAAAAAAAAACATCTAGAGAAACAGTGGTATATTACCTCTGGCCACTAAACAAATTGATATTCTATAAACAATCCAGCATGAAATTTCCTTACCCTGTCGGGAGATATTAAACACATTTTAATATGCCTTTAGAATATTTTTAAATGAGTTAAAATTAAGATAAACTGCAGCTGACCCCAGGCATAATAAATGGCATTCAAATTCTCGCTCAGGTAGGGCCATCTGTTGCTTTGGAGGCCAGCTATTCATTAACCTTATTAGCGCCTGCCCCTACAGCCTTCAATTGACATTTCCCTGGCTAATAAGTCCTGTTCTCTAACACATAACAAAAAACTGATTAAAGCATTTATATTATTGTCAATAACTGCAATAGTAACAAACAGCAGCTGCCAGTAAATGCATATTAGATTTTATTTACTGAATGTCTGCTTTCTTATTAGTCTACATCTCAACAACCAGCATCCCAATTTGCATGTCCTTGGAGTGTTTATAATGTTATTCTGCTGTTACTAATCACACCACTTAATGAGAATAATGTAAAAATTTCAGCCATTAGATTGTGTCTTAAAGTAATTTTACTCAGTAAAACAATACTTCATACAGAAACAAAATGTATCTATAATTAGGGAAGCAAAGATTTGTGTTGAGTTTGCTGTTACTGACAGGGGAATATAAATATGCTGTTGCTGTGAAGTTAAGCCTTAAAAATCAAGCTTGCTTAGAAAATTTAGGCAACTGCAAGACCAAAATCGAAAAGGCTATTGAGTGTCACAATAATTCAAGCTAGGACGCTACTGAATATCTTTAATAATGTTTTACTTGCAGGCTCTGCAATTCTGATACAGTCAAATGTATGTGCATATTACTGTCTAGATGTGACAGTATATTGAAGGTCCCTTTCTAGTAATGCAGCACTCACCTCCCTAGAAGTAGTTTGTGTGGATTCTGTCCAGTAATGGGAAAGCCAAATTTCCTTCAGTCTCTTCAGTCTTTGATTGTTTAAAAGCAATACAGTTAAATGGGTTTCCAAACTTAAAGGGTTTGGTAAAGTCTATTCCTTGTTTGAAAGATGAATTGATTGCACCAATTCTAATTTCCCCATAGATTTATCTGTTCACTATACCTTAGTTACAGCTATTGCACATTGATATTTATTGCCCTGTCAACCCCCCCCCAGTTTAACCTGGGATATCAGTTAAACTGATATCCCAAATTCCTTGTTACTCTAATCAGTCCATCCATATGCACTTCTATTTAAACGTCAGGCAAGGTCACGTTGGGACCTTGGTCACGTGCCCAAAATTATAAATGCAACGGGAATTATTCCAGGGAATTGACAAATAATTTGGAACAGAATTGGACATACAATTAAACTCAGCAAAATGCCAACCCCAAGATTAATAATCACCACAAAATAGGAAATTCACAGAGACTTTTCTGGAACTTATGGTTCACCAGAACAGGCTAAATATAGTTTTCAGGCTTCCCTGAGGCCTAGGCTTAGACCTAGTTCTTGGTCTCAAAATGCTCATCATAATGATCCAGATACAAATAAGCCAACTACTCTTTATACAGAATGGTATATTAGAAATATAAAGCTTATTAATAAATGGGTTTTAGAATACAGCTCAGAGTTCAATAAGAGGCCACTCTACTAGCCTTATCTGAGTTTTATGACACCCAGAGACACAAAACTCTAACTTTTACAATTGGTGTTGTAAACTAGAGGGTCTGAAAGGATGCTGGTTGTCAGATCAATAAATATCTGATAAGAGGAAATTCATGATCCTGGTCTGTTTGAGAGACAATTTCCCAACAAAGACATTTTAAAAGAAGACTTTTTTATATTTAAAGGGGAGATCAGGAATTAATCCTATCCCCAATATTACAATAATACTCTAGCCCTTCCTCAAATCCAGGAACTCTCCAAGAAGGCCCAGTTAGGCCATGAGAGGGGCCTCTGGATGCACCCCAGGGTGCGCAGATCAAGTCCCAAATGGGATCACCCCACTGTGTTACTTGCACATAGCATTCCCTCCTCTATGCAGTTGTCCCAGGTGTCCAACAAACAGCCCTTACTTTGGATTGCCTCCCTTCACTCAGGTACTGAGAAATACTGAGGTATTGAGGGTCACTTCTGCCTGGCAGAGATTCTCTACAGTAACACAGCAGATCATCCCCTCCAGTGTGGCCGATAGAGAGGTAATAAAAGCTGTGTCAGTGGGAATACCAGAGACCTATATATAAAAGTGAAACTGCTTCTTAAGCAATGCAGACTCACAGTCACTTCTGGATAAGGTCATGAAAGTCTGCTCTTATTTTCAATGGCCCTGTTCATCCACTAATCAGTTGTTGGAAATGTGATATCCCTACAAGTTGGAATTCAACTGTTTATATAGAGCAGCAACTCTCTGAAGCTTGTGCATTTTATTCAGGAGGAGCGGCTAAAATTTCAGGATGTTTAAGCCATTATAACTAACTTTTATGAAGCACCAAACAATGATCTGTTCTCATCAGACAGTAATCAGTGGCACCATTCCAAATGTCTTCATGTTGGAACAGACCCATTTGTGTATGAGTATCTCAGCCCCAGCTTGGATACCGTTAATTTTAGAATTAAAAACATTTTTAACTACTGAGTGTCCAAGATGGAGATGTGGCCAGAGTTTTCAACAAATGCGCTATGTAGAATCGGAGGTGTCCAGGCTTTCTGGCGTTGGTGATGGATGTGAGGGAATGAATTGTACATTGCCTGTCCACTGTCAATATCAACCACCTGCCTAGTATTACAATCAAATAAGGCTTGGATCTCTGAAGACTCTGCAATACGCTATTGAGTACTTCTCAATGAAAGGTGGTCTCCTGCTGCTGCTTCAAGACCTAACTCATTTTTAGAAAGACCCCTTCCAAGGCCTTTTACATTTGCTTTGAGACCTTACTGATATTTTATTTTAAAAAAAAGTCAATTTAATTTTTAAAACTCAGATGCTGCTTTGTTATATGTTTATTTTTTAAAAATAGGAACAAGAATTCATCACTGTTAAAATATATAAAATATTAATAAACTATGGCTTATTAGAATATGCTCTCAATTTGTTCTGAATAAGCAAAGTGCCATTGTTTCTTTGAAAATACCCTAACAAAGAATGCATGGTAAATGCTCAGAAAGAAGTATTTTAAATGTCTATTTGCAGTGTTTTTCTTTTTTCATAAACTATTTTGTTGACTTGCAATGTCCCTAGGCATAGTGGATTTCAGTCTATTTTCAGAATTTTACTAGCCATCTTCTAGAAGTGTCTAATTACTCTCTGTGCTACCTCAGTTCCTCATCCCCTTTTTTCACCTTCCTACAAACCTTTCATGGAAGGAAAGAGTGAATAAGTATACTATAATGTCAAAGATTTTAGATGTCTACATTAAGGTGTTAAACACACAGGCAAACTAAACACTTATTTGAGGGAAATGTATCCAAGCTGCTTTTGAATTTCCTATTTGCATTCACTATTGGTTTGGTTTATATAGGCAGGAAACAGTTCAGGCACCCCATATTACTTTTACCCAATAGCAAATCCAGCAAAAAATATTTCTGCATTTATTCAGGTTTAAAATGTAAACATTTCACTGCTTACCAACTGATCTATAAAATGTATTATAAAAGTCTATATCATTAGCCTTTTGAATAATGGTGGTACTCTTAAAGCTGATGACCATTGCTGATTCATTTTTAGGGATTTATTTCCATTTGTAATGAGCAATAGAAATATACAGTAGTACTAACCACTAGCTAGCCTGATCTACTCATTCATGGATTTTAGAAAAGGAAGCTACATTTTAAAAAATGAATAAACTTTTTAGCAATTCTAAAGTCTGTAATAAAATGTTAATATACATGTTAATGTGTACTGTATGCTGTATAGCATATGTACATTTTAAAATATGATTTTATTAGGGAAGTTATTTATCTTTTTTTTTGTAAACTTTTTTTTGTCAGGAAATTAATTATGCTTGATAATAAAAATGCTCACACATAATTATAAACAATGGAAAGCAATGTATTTCATGTAAGCAGTAAAGGTTCAAGGTGGTTGAAAAAGCAGTATGGCATGGAATACTCAGCAGTGAGATGATAGTAATTATGAATACTAACAAAGTGCTATAACAACAAATCAAAACTATCAATGTAAGTATAGCAGCTGGCAAAACATCAGGGGTGCTTGCATAAATAATTAAGCAATATCAAATAGAAGCAGATGATGTCAGACAACTATATCACTGCTTTATAGTCACATCTGTATTATTCTCTTTCTTTTCAATCATAATCACAAAGACCTTGAAGAAAAGATTGTACGAGAATCTTTCAATAACCTTGTTCTGTAGGCTCTGCAAAGACAAATATTTAGGATGCTAGTACTGCCACACTTGTTTATTCACTATTACTTGAATAATATCAAACTAGAAAATGTATGCCTGTACGTGAACAGATTAATTTAGAGAGTGGATATAAATTTATCTGTAACTTCAGTATAACTGTGTAGGGCAGGTCAGACTATACTGTTCATGACAATAGTTAAGTTTGCCATATATACACATTTTGCATTCATCATTTTACTTATTCAATGTTTCTGTTAGTTGGTAGTATATTGATTTGTTTTAGAACGTATTGTGTAGATATAGAGGAAAGAAAGAGGTTCATTTACATTACATCTACAATAAGACTTCAGTTCTGTGCAAATGTATGAGCTTTATCATGTAACTGCAACATCTAAATCTTGTGATATGTATGCTCAAAGGAAAAAAACTTTAGGAGAAATAGTAAGACAGATTAACTTTCCCTTTGATCTTTGGGGCTCGTCATGACCACAGGTCCCACTGGGGCTTTTGGCAAAGATGGTTGGCTCAATACCCTCTGCTAGAAACCCTTTTTTACAAAGAACATTTTCATATTTTATTTGTCCTAAGTTGTCCTAACATTTTAAGAAAACACGTAAACTAAGTATATGAAGTATATGAGATCATTCTGTCTTTAATGAGAAAAAATTGAATGGCCAATAATTTTACTGAAAGGGTGCCACCTTGCCCCTGCTGCTAATAGTCATAGGCTTACTGTGCCCAGTGGTACATCTGCTCTTGAGGGGTGTGCTTTGTGTAACTGACTTTGTGCCTCTATTGCTGATACAAGCTACAATAAAGAAATACTAAATCTGGAATGACACATGATCCAGGATTTGGCCTAGATGTCAGGTGTCAGGCAACAAAATTGAATACATTTTTTTTTTTTATATTTTAGCAAAAAGCACACATATCAGAAGCTAGGTATCCTAGATTATCTGTTTTTTAAAATAATTTGAATTATTAAAAAACTTTTTGAGGGTCAAAAAATGGACAATAATCAAACAGATGCCATGTCCAAATTGTAGAACAAAGTGTAACATAACTGAGACAGGGATAACTGCTGTTTCCTTATTATTAAAAACCATCAACCCTTTAGCATGAAATAATTTATTGATAAAACCAGGTACACATAACATCTGATAATATATTAACAATCATGATTGGCACTCCAGATTCATGACAGTAATATAGTAGCAAAATAGAAAACTATCCCATAATTATACTCACTCAATGTGTTTCACATTTTCTTGAATCTACTTCTTGAGTTGTTTATAAATGTAAAGGGACCACTTGTGCATACAATCTTATAATATTCGAGTACCAAATCCAAGTTGAAACTTCATCACTTAAAACCCTTAACACAAACCAGCAAAACAAAGTGTTGGAGGCCATGGGTTTTCCATTCAGTCTTTACCATGATGATCCTCCACAAAAAATTAAAACAAATAGAATTTAAAAACAATAAAAAAAATTCAGCCATCTTTTTTTTTATTGTTTTTTTTTTATATATATAACTTATTTGCAGTATTTAAATATAATCTCACGAGTGGAAAATACACAAAAAATATAAAAACACATAAAAATGAGACCCAAGACCTTACTGTGTATATTTTGCCTAAAAGGATAATAAGAAAATAATTCATCTATCCTATGCTATGTCTTCTATGAGCTTCTTTTTTTTGTAATTAAATATCTCCAGTAGGGCTGAAACCACAGGATGCTCTTCATGGGTAGGAGAGTAAATATTTCCTTAAAGTTAGCTATTCATACTAGTGTTAGCTGGAAATGCTGGGAGTCTTCATTTATTTATGGTTGGAGATATAACACTCCTTTACTCTGGAACATATTAATTCATTAAAATAATACTTTATGAATATGCTGAGTATGATGGGTTAAATTATTTGTAGAATAAATAGTTAAAATTTCCCATATGTTTTAAGTCTAAATAAGTATTTTTCTACAAACTGCATAAGCTTTGGGAAATAACTGCATTCATATTTACATTATATAATAATAGAGCAGTTTCTGTAACAATAATATGATGTATTGCTTTATATTTTGTTAAAGTAGTACACAAATAAAAGCATTTCTATAATCTATAAATGTAAATAACAAAAAATATACAACATCAGCAATCACTTGCTTACAAAGCAAGGTGATGACTTTTGTTGTTTTTGAATACTGGTTTCTCCAGGGTATCAGACAACACATATTTAAGACCAATGTACAATTTTACATTTTACAACAATAAAAAAGATTAATTACAACGAAAGCTATGAAGAATTCTAAACAGACTGTTAAGTATGTTTTATTGCAGAAGGGACATCGCCTGTCCCTTCCGCAATAAAGACCTGCCTGATCACTGATATTCAAAGTGGAACTAAAGTTTGAAGTAAAGTACAGCATGTGCTAGGTCATTTCTCTTCATGCATAATTGCATAATTAGAATGTATCTTTAATTTGACTTGCTTTTATACTTCATCTTGCTCATATTATGGATTGCTATGGGAGGGGATATACAGATCTCACAATCCTTTTGACACATTACAGTGTCCAGTCTATCCCTTTCTCAGTAGTAGTCTGGTTTACTGTAGTAGCAGTCAAAATTCAGCTGTCTGAAATCCTGGATATTATGGTCAAAAAGAACTGAAAGTAAATGATTCATGAACTCACAACCATTGATGAACAGAAAGAAAACAAATTATTTTCCCACACTTGGATCTGGTTGCCTAAAACTGTTCTAAAGGAATGAGTGCAGCCTTTCACTCCAAAGCAACTGGGCATTATTATTATCGCGTATTCATATAGCGCTGACATATTACTCAGCGCTTTACAAAGTCCATGCTCATGTCACTAGCTGTGCCCCAAATGGGCCCATAATCTAATGTCCCTTCCATAGCCATATGTCTTTAATACAGTCTAAGGTCCTATTGGGGTATGTCAGTTACCCTAACTGCATGTTTTTGGAATGTGGGACGAAAACTACACAAACTTTATGCAGAGTGTGTCCTGGCTTAGATTTTAGTCTGTGACCTTGCACTGCAAAAACCGCAGTGTTAACCTCGGAGCTGTCCCAGCATCTGTCCAAGAATCAACTTTTTTTGACCCTTCTGGATGTATTAGGTTTCTGTTGTGGAAGATCTGAAAATCTGCTAAGGTAAATGATGACAATCATAAAATAAACTTTTTGTTAATAATTTTATAGAAGAAATTTCTATTTTTTCAATAAAGACACAGCTAAAGGAAATAAAATAAAGAATACTTAGAACCTCTGTCGGTTTTGCATTGCTGTCTCAATCCATAATGGGAAATTTCCATTTCTCGTCCTGATGGTCACATCATTGAAAGAAAGAAAGTGACTTAAACATTTGCAAAAAAACAACAAAGACCTTACATACCCTACATTCTAACCCATTGACCAAAGACCCAAGACCCAGGCATCAGTGAAAAGAGGTTCTAAGCTTTCTCTACTCAATGTGAAACATTTACATAGAGTCTAATTTACATTATATTCATATCAAGCTGCTTTATATTTTACTATTATTTCATTATAAAATAAAACGTTTTCACATTTACAATTCTATCAGAGATTGTATTAATAAAGAATTCCAATGTTTTTCAAATATTCTTCAAAAACTGCCTGCTCAGATAAATACCAGTGAGTATGCTAAATATTCTGCCAAAATAAATTTCATTCATTAGGGAAGTGGATTTTTATGCAATGCTTATTTAAATGAAGTAAAAAGATTAATGCTGCACATGGACTGTAAATTAACTTGCTACTGTTCCCCTTTGAAATTAAAAGACATAAATAACGTTGATTTTAAAGACATAGTTATATTGGTATGTACATATATTTAATTCAGGGAAATTACATAGTAAAATACTACCTTATGCATAGTTAGTGAAAGCGATTAATAGAATTTTCTTCTTGGGAGGTCAATAGGGAATTGATAAACAGAATACATTTTGGAAATATTGGTAATACAATAAAAAATCCAAAAATATATAAAATGACCCATAAATATATAGGTAAGTACATCTTAAATTGTTGATTAAAATCAAAACCTTTTAAAAGATACCTATGCTAAAGTGTGTTTATTATAACACAACAGTTAACATGATAAAGTGCATGTTAATTCTACAAAGAAAATTTTATCTTTGCAACAGCACTTTAACATAGCTAAGTGAAGTTTGAAATTACCTACGGCTTGCTTTTTAGAAGTAGCCTAGAGCTTGTGACAGAAGAAAGGGAGAAATACAAAGTTACATGCTTGTTATAACTTAAATTGGAGCTTTTAGAGAATTTGTGTAAATAAAAGATAGATTTGTCACCATATACAGCAAAGTTATAAATATATAATACATATATTATGATCCAATATTACAGCTTTACAATGTACAGTTTTAAGCCTTACAATGTACAGCAATACAACTAAAATACAGTCTCTGAGCCTCAGGCAAATAACCCCGGGACTAGGCTGAGCTAATGTAACGTAGTCAGTCTGCTACAAGCAGGTGGTAGCAAGCAGTTTTCTCAGTCTCCTCTCCCTCACATCCACACCAAAGAGGATGCAGAACGTGGCTGGTCGGTGTCAGACACTAATGAACATGGCCAATAACTGCAGACACACCTGGGTTACCCACTTTGCTTTGTTTTGGTAAGGGTGTCATGGTTCTCAACTTGGTATTCCCGCGTCCCGTATGTCCATAGGGTTTTATATCTGGATTATGTTTATTTCCCTAGTGGTTGAAGGTGATGGACTTATGTCTTTTTTCAACGTAACCTACTATGTAGCTATGTGTCTTGGTATGAAAATATGAAGTGTAGGTTTAGAAGTGCATAGTGGCCAAATTAATGTAAAGTAACGGTATGCGCAGACACCTTAATTAGACTGCCAATTATTTATCTGCCAAATAGCTGGGCAATAATATGTAATTTTAGATGACAGGTTCACTTTCAATCCTCATTTTTGTACTGCTATATATTTTACCTGGAATTGCTAGCAACTTCTTTAGTTAACTTTAAAATCCCCACTTTAGTGCTTAGAATTTTACATTTCAAGAAGTATCTATGTAGTTTTTAAAAGCAAAATGTTAATTATACACATTGATAATTATAAGTGTTGGATTACGCTTAGTATCATGTTCACTGCACAAAAAAGCAGCTTATTTGGACAGTAACTAATTTCAATTATAAATGTTTTGTTAGCAACACCTTAGTAAAACCATTTGTAGCATGAAATGCTTTTCTGAACAAATAGGTGGCAGTATAAGATAGCTAAACATTGCAGTCACCATGGTCAGAACTGCAGCTGGAAAGTAGCACTCAGTGAAGTTTGCAAAATATACAATACAAATACCACACTCATATATGTTAATTAAAAATCCACATCAGGAACCATTGCATAATAATGTATTTGATTAGTATCTTATCAATCACCTATCTTACAATATGTTTTGCTTAGATCAATTTGATGGAATTGGAAATACCTAAAATATCCTCCTTTAAATGTGAACTATTTGGTTCTAAAATTGTACAAGCATCATCATAATGGAAATGAACATGTTCTGTTAATGTGTATGTGGAATGATTGACAATTTAAAAATCATTCCATAAACACATTTTACTAATTTACTAGGAGTCAACTTGGGAAGGGTAAATCATAGTTATCTTACCTTGCTTCCTTAATGTTATACACATGAGCAGCTCTGGGGCAGTATCATAAATTAAGCTTACTTTTGGATAGCAAGGGTGTATTTTTACCAAAAAGAAGCAAAAAAGTAAGTAAACAATTCTTTATTGATAACATATATCAGTTAGCCCAAGCATGTTGGAGGATATATGTTTATTTATAATAGGAGATTTTTGTAATAAATATTAAAACATTTTCTGGCTGTCAGTAGGGATACATTGAACTTCTGCTGTTTGATATTTTTGAAAGGTAAACTTTGAAAGAACCAATAATGACTAGCCTGACCAATAGCCAATGGGAGGGTGCTTTAGTATGTGCCACCCTCCTCAATATATGCATTTGTCTTCCCAGCAGCTGTTATGCAGTGTGTTGAAGCTGTATAGGGAGAGCTGAGTGAATGTAGGGAGAGTTAATAGTACTATACGGTGCAATATTGTATAACATTTCTATTGACTTCAATTTGGTGGGCTACAAATGTAACTCCCTGTGCTCACAATTGAAGGATCCAAAAGTTGTTTTTAGGGCTATATTTTTGTGTGTTTCAACAACAACTATAGATGCAGTTTATCTGTTGTGACCCCCCTTTTTTTTTTCTATTTGTTCCCAACATGTCAGTCCATACTGGCACTATACAGTAGAGTGCAACTCTTTAATAAGTGACTGGAATAAGGAGTATCTACCCATTTTACCATATTTTGACACTGACGGGAGGAAGACAGTTAACCAATCTAGCCAAAGTATATTGGTTTATTGTTCGCTGAAATCCTTTACTAAATCTAGAGGATAAAATACTTACACACACACAAACATTATGTACAAGGACCTGGTTTGCTTTCTTTTAGTTTAAACTTTATGCAGTTTACCTAATTTATCATGAAATTGAATGAATTATCATTAAAAACGCAAAGAATTTGATTTGCCCATGAAATAAAACCTCTTCATTTCATAGAAATGACGTTTTTGCATCACACTAACAGCATTAATAAAATATCACATTATTTCCCATTTAATGACTCTTAAACAGGCCAGATGGTTAGTACTGTATATATGTTGCCAGGAATCACTTGTGAACGATTTTGCCAATGCACATCTGTAGCATTTCTGTGATGTGCCAGCAAAAATTAAATAGATATTTTTTTCCTTCAAAATGTTCACCTTTTTATACAAGATCCTCATATCAGGCTTCCTAGGTGTAGTGGGACCCTAACAAAAGCGTGTCCATGAATGATCTGGCGTCTTGATAAAACAGTTGTGGGGCTTTACACTGAAATAATTATGCACAACATTTTAAAGTCCAATGTCAGTCTTAATTTAGATCTTTATCATACTAACTTTATTTATTCTGAATACTTCCCAAATACTACAAAAATGAATAGAATGCATACATAAAAAAGCATAGATTTTTTGATTAAATATGTATTTAACATTCTGCTTAAATGTGCAAAAATGTATAATAATAATAGGAACACATACAAAAATGTAATAATCAAGCTAATTTGATTTATTTCCATTTTGATTTATTTGCAAGGCTGTTCCAATTTTTTGCAAAGCCTCCAAACATGGTATTTTTACCATAATTGCTGGGGGGAAAAAAGGCATAATCAACGTGATTTCCTCATAAATTAAAGTTAAAGTTTTGGTGGAAAAATGCATTTTTTTAAACCTAGCGTTTGATAGTCAATTTGCATAATTTATTAATAAGTCTTCCATTGCTTTGATCTATAATAGATTTTTGGCACAAGTCAATTGACACAATTCCTTTAAATGTTTTAATTTATTCACATATTTGACGTGGAAAAACCGTAGTATGTGTACAGTACACTTGTGGTCTGAAGGGCACAAGTCATTTAAATACCATGTTTGATGGATGCAAGAAAGCTGCACAACTTTTTTTTTAATGATGACGTGGAGTCCCCCTTGGTGATAAACCCAGGCGCTTCTTTAGGCTTGGAGTTGGCCTGTTCACATCATTACGTCATCTTATTCCACTGGTTTACTTATTGCTTATCACAACATCCAAGACAGAAATATGATTTTAGTGCAGCAGATGTTTAATATGCAAAACATTTATTTTTTAAGTTACATTGGTAATTTAAATTAAACAAAAGGTTTTAAAGTTTAACCTTTTTATAGCACTTAAAGTCTTTATTCCGAATAAATTTTGTATTCTGGGTTTTGTATTTTTCTTTCTTTTTCATAATCTGTTATAAAACAAGTTATGCAAAAATATAGTTCTCACTTCTAAGTGAGCAATGGTTTTTCAATGCACCAAATTATATTTATGATTTTAGGATTTGCTGCCTGTGGGTGAGTGACATATTTTAAACAGTGACTTTGTTTTCCTAGAATAGTTTGCCTAGAGCTGGAAAGTATAATATTTGAATATGGAGATGCTTTGGTTTGTTTACCATGTAATTATTTCAACAGTGAACACCATATTGTATTAAATGTATTGTGTTGTCATTTATGGTCTATGGTTTTTGTTGGTTTTCCTTCATCTTTTTACTTTAAGAACACATATTACACAATTACATGGCTGGTTTTTAAACTTTTCTGATATTTATGTTTATAATTCTCAGTTAATTTAAAGTATCACCAATACATCGTACATAAATATATGTGGATTGTAAACTCCCAAAGAAAGTGTAGTTTCGCTTAAGCTGTTTTGTAATTTACAAAATTCTTCCAGTTCTGCCACTGGTGACACTACTCTCGAATATTTAATTCTCACAGCTTGCTGTGTTACATGCTTGTTTGATGTTACATGTTACATCCCATTTGATGAGGCTTATTTGTGTCAGGTAATTCCAAATGTTATTGGAACCAATTGAAATTCCTTCACCTGGCATGTTAGCTGCATGAATTGAACCTTTAGCAAGCAGGATAATTTTGAGTGTGTATAATAATAAATGTGCATATTTTATATATTTTGCCAATGGACATCAGGGGAGGTAATATTCAAGGAGCATTACTGTATAGTATTTTAAGCAGCACCTGAATGCCACTTTTGAAAGGCGGTGATATGTTTATTGGTACTTTTTAGGTACCAATAAACAGGTGGCATAACTCAACAACAATGTAACCCTGTGGGCACTATTAATAGTGGCAAAAAGTTTAGAAAAGACAAAAATAATAAAAAAAATTCTATTAAAGTGTATTACGGTACCTCACCTCTTAGAAGTCTGCTTGCCCATAAACATATTGATAAATAAGGTGTTATTAAAATGTCGACCAAGTTTCCAAAAGTAGAGAATGAAAAAAGTATATGACGGAGTCTCTTTTCTATACTTTTTTAAAATAAGTTCTCAAAACTTTCCACTCTTGATTTTTTTTATTGTTAATATTATTATTAATAATAATAATAATAATAATAATAATAATAAACAGGATTTATATAGCACCAACATATTACGCAGCGCTGAACATTAAATAGGTGTTGCAAATGACAGACAGTGACACAGGAAGAGGAGCGGACCCTACCCTGAAGTGCTTACAATCTAGAAGGTGGGGGAAGCCTTACACAATAGGAGGGGAGATATGGAGTGGTGGGAAGTAGCAAAGGTTTTAGGAGGAAAAAGAAGACGAGCAGGCAAGTTTGAAAAGATGTCAGGGCGGCTGTAGAAAAGTCTTGCAGTCGTGCATGTAGGGAGGTTATGAGTAAGGAAGTAATTAGTAAACAAATTAGGAAGAACACATAATACACAGGTAAATGCACAATTAAAACAGCTGAAATGGTTATTTGTGTTTACTGTTTTACGTGTCAAACTATTTGTAACTATTTTCTTTCTGGATTAAGATTTTTTAATCTTTGCCACGATGCATACCTAGACAGGTGACAATTATTCCTGTGTTATCTCTCAACCCCAAGTCTGCTTGTTGTATAGTAAATCAGCATCATCACCTCGTTCCAGGGCACAAGTAGTTGACCTAGGAAGCATTAGTGCTATACCAAGAAGTAGCACAGCCACCAAACTAGCTAGCACAGATATTGATATTTTGATCATATCAGTTGGCAATTGTAGACTTTTACATTGTTGAACAGTGTATATAGCTGTTTCCCTGGATTCCCACAAACATATATTTTCTACTTCAACAAGATCTGGTAATGCATTTTGGATGCAGCTAGCAGGACACTGTGATTTATTTGCCAATCTAGTTTATTTTTACAAGTATACTTGATGCCATAGCAGTACACATGTAAATGAAATCCTAGTACTATAATAGTATAGCACTGCTACATTGAATATTGCGGACATTATTATTAATTTTGGATATGTTGTCAAATAAGGGTAGTGTAGAAATCTCAAGATATCCTGAACTTGCCATTTTAAAGGAATGGAAAAGTCTTCAAATTATTTTATTCTTCTTATTCCAGCATAAACTATTGTGTTCAAATTATTGATCTAATGTTTAGTACATTTTAATATTAAATATCAGCAAGACTGTAATTGTTGCTGTAAATCCATCCCTGTCTATACATGTGCTCCAAAAAAGTTTTTTTAACATCTTGCCTGTTCTAGGTACACATCAAAGCCAGGAGAAAATATTTACTGTTATCAGAGCCATTTTCAATTTATTCAATGGCCATCTTCTCCTCTTCTTCTGGGTTCTTCTTCCTACTTTACCCGACACAGGTGTGAGATTGGGTGACATCGATGGGAAGAAAACTTGCCGATCTCACTGAGCAGGCTTGTCTATCTTTTTATGTAAGGTGAAAATGAAGTTTATGAAATGAAGTTTTTTATGTAAGGTGAAAATGCTGATTTTAGGTATGCTTTAAGTATTTCAGTGCAGCTGTATTCAGTCCACTTATGTTATGTTAAGTAGAAAGAGATAGAATGGAGAAGAGAAGAAAAAGAGGGCTCCTTTTGAGGCACTTAGTTATGTAACTTTTAAAAAAGAATTAAAATTTTATTAGCAATTTCAACAAATA
>NC_092859.1:99492905-99500445 GCF_032062135.1 Pyxicephalus adspersus
CTATTATTAATGGTTTAATCCCAGCCTGGGTACTAATTGGGTCTCCTTAAAAATTTTTTGGACATATTTTCCTGGTGTATCACTCTCTGTCTTTCTATTGTATTGCATTGCAATTTATTTTCTAGAGTGAATGTTTACAGTTTTTTTTTGCTATGCAAGAAATATTCTCTTTTAGTAGATCAGCCAGTTTTCTATTAGAAAAGATAGACTGGTATAACTCTTTCTCGGTTATCTTAAAAGCAATAGGCTCGATTTACAAAGCTAACATTCTATGTTAAGGATACCTATTTTTAAACTTGACAGTTTCAGTTTCAGTCTAATAAGATTTGAAAATTATAGTCTTATGGCTATTTTTATGTTAATGCTTTTTTTTAATTGAGCCTAATTTATTCTTTGCAAAGAAATACATTTCTGTATTAGTAAGTTTGTTTTGTGTGATCTTTCCAGAATTTTTTAAACTAGCTAAGGACCAACTAAAGGCTTCCATAAAACAAGCAAGGGTGTTGGGGTGCGCTAGCAAAATGTGAATGCCATTACGCGTCTGCAGTCAGAAGCTTTTCCCTTCTCTTAGCTAAAATGGCAAAATTATCATGTATTCCTTTAGTAAAAAGTTGATGTATGCAAAAAAAAAAAGGGTGATTATAGGTCTCTAACTTTTTTATGTGTTAAATGGTTCATATACCTTTTTTGAGAGTTGGGTGCTGAGGTTGGCTTCTTGTGTATCACCTGGATTGGGAAACCCTGGAGGAGGACATGCAGGGAACCAAGCGTGTCAACAGGTTAGATGAGCCATATTCCAGTTGGGCACATGGAAGCATATCAAAATGGTAACACAGGAACTCTATGTGGTACAAAACACAGATGGCAGTCTGGATTGAGGTCAGAAATAGGCAGAGATTAATAACATGCTGGCATTTGGGGGCATGGCAACATGCTTAGGTGTGATCTATAACAGGCATAGCTAACATTTAGCAACAGACTGGCAGCCAAGTAAAGGCACAGCAGGCTTGGACAAGAACAAGAGGCAGGAGAGGACCAGTAGTAGATCTTAGGCAAGAAATAACATATTTGTCTGGGTGAGGAAATCAGCAAGAGCAATTACAGTTTAATCAAGCTGGTCCAGGTCAGCAACAGAAGATAAGGATGAAAGGCAAAGAGGGTGGCAATTCAATCATACAGCAATAGATGATTCATCAGCTCGGCCTTATAAAGGTCTTTTGCTCCAAATTGTTGAATTGAATTGTTGTCCTGCATGCACATAAGCACATAATTAGCTGTGCTCATGAGTGTGCACATGTACACTCCCAATGAGACATGTCCAAACAGATACCCTTTAGTTTCACCTTACCTACCTAAGGGCAAAAAGTTTGGTTTTTAAATTTGGACAGAAAGTCGATAGAGACACTGTCAGATTTTTGTAGTTGTCTGTATTTTTTTTTTAGGGAAATTTTACCTTCTCTAATTGCTTTAATTCTCCAGTGTCACCTAGAATAAAAGTAAAAGTAAGCCTAACATATTGAACTGCCACTAGAACAGAAATGAAGGGGGATACCTTACAATAGGAACAGTTGTTTAAAAAAAAAGAGAGAGAATTTCTCCTGCATTAGGCCTTATTTAATAATGCTCTCCAAGGCTGGAGATGATACACTTTCATCAGTGAAGCGGAGCGATCCAAAAAACCTGAAATGAATCTGGTCCAGGATTGAAAACATATGCTAAGAAATACCAAATTACTTTTAAGAAATCCATTGCAGGTTGGCTGGATCACACAACTTCACTGATGAAAGTGTATCTTCTCAATTGGTAAGATATCCTTTCACTTCCTCTAGTCTAAATGAAAGGAAATGTAGAATGATCTCCCTAATGAGAAATTAGAAGCAAAACTAATTTTGGCTTTTTCTTTACAATATATTATAACAACATGTAAGTTATATTTGTGACTCTATATGCTAAATGTATGCACAGAGTTTGCTTTATTAAGGTGGTGCTTAACATTTAACTTTTTTTGGATAATTGAAACTGCTAATTATTAAATTTACCCAGTGAATCTTGAATCAGAAATTCAGCAAACATTCACTACAGGGCAGACTTCTAGATGCATGTGTTTTAAATGACAGCAATTAATTTACTACCAGAAAATATTGGGTCAATGTCAAATTCACTACTTGAAAAAAAAGACCCCTAAGTATTTAATGAAATATTTATTTTAACATAAACATATTTTGTTCATTGAGAAAAGACAGACTTGATCAAAAGGAGAATTCCTAATGTTACATCTCAGATGTTGGTTTAATGACACAGTCAAATGTAGCACAAACATGATATCATAGCAGCTGTTTTACATGATTCTGTTTTTTTAAGATTGAAATCAGAAACACTTCCAGACACAGTCTAAAATGTTTTGTATCAGTCATTCATTTATGGAAATGTTTCACCACCAGACAAAATTTATGCATCTTCTGCTTCTAACCTCCTTTGAAATATTTATATGGAAAAATTATTTCAGTTTCATTTACCGGCATATGCAATTCTCAGTACAATATTGTTAAGTTGCGTATTTCAGGAATATGTAAATCTTTTGAAGACGGTATTCAACTAGATTTTTAATATCAAACAGGACATTTACTAGTGACTGAACAAAACTGACAGGGGAATACCTTTCAAGCTGTGTATTCTTGTCCACACCATCTTTGAAATAATAAATCTAAAATAGCAGCTTTCTACTTCATCCACACAATTGATGTACTCTTATCTAATATCATAACCCACAAAAGGGATGAAACAATACTTCACTGGAATTAGTAAGGGCAGAGGGAGTTAAATGAACATTAAATTGTTCTGTTGTACCATATTATTGGCTAAAAGACAAGAAAATCATACAGAACTTTAAAGCATCTACCAACATTTTGCCTTACTGCAAAAGCTTAAGAAATGTTCAGCTTCCAAATAAAGTCATGTTAAAATAACATATCATAGTAAGTAAAAAAATAACTGATATACCTCTTTCCTTTATAATAATAATAATAATTATTATTATTATTATAAATGATTACAATATAATATGATTTATAACCATCAGTGAATTGTTATTATTAATGTTGAATTATATAGTAACACAATTTTTTGGTGCTGTACAATACACAGTACATGCTAAAAACAGATTCACAAACAAAGAGAGGGGCATAGATGATGCACAGCTGTGATAAAAATGTGATATAAGTGAGTGTTATATAATGGTGATGAATATGGATTCCTCAACTGATACCTAAAGGATGTGTCTACACAAAATGGATACTGTATACTTATATAGGTATATAGGCAGGTAATATTCAAAAGCATGTATCTCGCCTCAGTGGTACCTTGATTTTTAGATGTTTGATGCTCTGTCATTATGCTCTGGGCGTACCACCAAGTCTTAGCCTATGGCCAGTAGATAAGTGACTCGCATGTCCGGGTGTCATGCCAGATTGCTGCATGAAATACATAGATAAACTAGCAAACTATTAAGTGATAGTTTACCTTTACCAGTTTTAGTTAAGGGTATATATCATATACACCCAATAAGAAAATATGTTTTAAAATACACAAATGACATTTAAATATTGCATGCTAAATAATGTGTGATTAGTAAAGCCTAATGACAATATTAGGGTATGTGAGGGTCCTATGATGGAGTTGCAATTGCAGCTGTGGCCCCTGATTGTCCCCCTGATATCTGATAGTCTGATCTCAGCATCTGGGGGATGTGGTAATCAAGCCTGGGAGGGTCTGTCCCCCTCAGTCTGTATAAATTAAGTCAAGCCACTGGGCGTAGTTAGTTCCACCTAGGGGCAGACGTGTCAACTGTGTGCCCAGGTGTCTTCTCCGTCTGGGCTGTGAATGCTTGACTCTCCAGTCAAGGTGGGAGGTGGATGCTTGTAACATCTGGTGATGTATTACTTTATTGATTCAATAATGATTCATGAGCTGCGGTCACTAGGGCCGCAGACACTGTAGTATTGGTATCACTTGCTATATGCATATGTAGTGTGTGATGAGATCATAAACCTTTTAAATAAACCTTATTGCTTGTGTGTCTCAAGGAGTGAGATCATTGTATATCAGTGTTGCTGACTGGGGTGCCCTGTTGCTGACCAGGAAGAGCCCTGAGAGCATTTGGAGTGAGAGTTTGTTCTCGTCAATACAACAGCCTACCTTGTATAAACCTACATATAAAGATGGAATAGAGATGTATATGCAAAAAGAAACACTAGGAGAGGTAAGAATATTGGTATGGTGTCGTTAGAAAACAAGATGCCAGGGGAGTATGTAAATTGTCTATGGTATGATATAACAGGTAACAGGTAAATTCAGATTATATGCTTGTCCAAGGAAGTGAATTTTAAAGTTGTGTTTATAGGTAGTAAGGGTGGGAGAGTTTTTTATCAGTTCTCTCTTTCATTCATTAACCATTGCAGCTACGAGGCTGTTCCAAAAAACCACCTCCATCCTGGCCAGCAGGCAGCAAAAGCCAGCCATACCATCATTGAGGTAGGTGAACAGGTGTGTGTAAGTATGTTTAAGCAATGTGTGTATGTTAATACAGTCGGCCTGATTTATTAAAGCTCTCCACGACTGGAGAAGATAGACTATCATGTCCGAACGTGGGTGATCCAGCAAATCTGGAATTGATTTTTTTAAAAATTGAAAACATTTGCCAAATAATAGGATCTATTCACCATTTGCAGTGTCTTTATAACTGACTGCTACATCAGCATTCACCTGTTACATAATGTACATAACAGGCTTAGGTCTAACCAAGCAGATATATTGACCTGTCTGGGACTAACTTTTACTTTAATTTTACTTATCTACAAACAAATACAAACTGGCAGGGACAAATCATGCTCATGGATTTGCCAAAACCAATTAAAAAAGTGAGTTTTTAAAACAAACTACATTTCTAAAACCATTTCTTCTTTTTACTTTGAAATCACTTTTAATTACTTTTAGATTTACTTGAAATAGCTTTACTTCCTCCAATACATTATTAGTGACAAGTACATCCCTTACTGTTCACTGACACAGAATTGCGATACCATTCCATGACACTGGCCCTTCTATTATTAGCAATTCAGTTTGCAGATCTGTGTTACCTAAATAGAAAAGTACAAAAGAGTTTATATAGCAGAATGATAAATCTGTTATGTATACTGCACATTGTAAAGTGTAATGTATATTGTAAAAAGTAATATTACAAATTATTGTTTGTTTAGGCTTTTTAAAAATGAGATTGTCTTCTTCTTTATTATATTATGTGTATGTGTGTGTGGTGATGCCCGAAGGATGTGACATGTTACATTATGGTTACAATACAATATATACAAATCCATACATTCAAATATGATCATACATACAGAAATGGAGAACGAAGACCACATGATAACACAACTCATGAATGTTCCAGCCTTATGGGCAGTCTGAAACTTTAAAAGAGCATCAACTCTGTCAAGTATGATAGATAAACAACATATGTTCTGCCTTTCACTTGTTCAGTCACGTACATGAATATCAATCAATCAGTCAGATTTTCAAATAGCTTTATATTGTATACATTTTGTCCTTAAAAAAGTGACTTGTGACTTTAAATTGAAGAATTTTGTTTTAGAATAGACTGTGGATTTGTATTGTTCATCTTGTCTCCAGTTTTTACTCACTATTGAAATTCAAATAAAATTGCATTCATAAATATATTCATATTATATCCTATAAGCAGGCCCCATTGAGGAGGCCCCTTGCCTCAATGTAAAATAGTTTTTTTAGTGGCAGGGCCTCAGATCTAGAGGTTACTTATTTGGAGGGATGCCAAGCTGTATAGGAGTGCTTGTACACATGAAACTTTGCTGAACTGGGAAGAACAATTCTAAAAAAGGAAAAGTTTCTTGTCCACAAATTTCCATTTGTGTGTGTTATTGTACCTATTCAGTTATGTTGTAATATCAAAATGCAAAAACAATAAAATATGTTAAAATCAAGGTAGATTTAACAGGGTAACATAAAGTGTATCTGTGGCCAAAATTTGAACATTAAAGTATTTAACTCTAAAAACTGTAGTTAAACTAATATAAATTGGAAAATTGTTGTCATACCTGTAATTTTTCTTTCCTGTAAACTTCTCCTGACAACATGTACAAATGGGTAATCTCCTCCCCTTGCTCTCCACAGGACCACTTTACCAAAGCAATAAAAGTAACCTCCCTCTCCTATACAGGTGTTCTGTAACAAGCTCACGACAGGATAAGACAGAGAAACATGCTGTCAGGAGGAGTTTACAGGAAAGGAAAATTACAGGTAAATATGACAACAATTTTCCATTTTCCTGACACTCCTCCTGATAGCATGTACAAATGGGATGTAGCAAGCAGTAACATAAAGGGTCGGAAGAAAACCACAAACAAGGCCACGGAAACAAAGTTACTCTTTAGAAAGTGCCACTTGTCAGATGGAAGCCATAAGGTGGCTGAAACTCCAACCTAAAAAGCTACACGCATGTTGGAAGACTTCCAACTCGTTATTTACAGATCACTTCCATAGATACTTCTGTAAATGAAGTCTATAAGGTTGCTTCTTCTCTAGTTGAATGTCTCTTCTTGCAACGGAATCAAGTTCACATGATGTAAGCATACAACATGGTAAAAAAAACCCTAGGATGCAAAATCTGTCACAGATACTTCTGTGCCCAATAAAGGACTGCTAGAGAGGCTGACTAGAGCATCTACAACTATCAAATCATTGTTTCTCGGAAGGTATATGGAGAAAATCTTCCTCATTTTCATGAGAACCTTCAGAAAATGAGTGTCTCCATGCCGAGGAATTATTTCTCAGTTGCAGTGATACACAGGATACACCTTAAATAAATCATTTGATGATAGAAGCATATACAGTTCAGGAAGATAGGTGCAATCTGACTCCTTCCCAAGAGGGTGCATAGTTCTAGAACCTTGCTTGTCATGGTCACAGTAAGTCAAGAATTTATTCTTCCAAGTCCATTTTCTTACTGAGCAGACATAGACTGGATGGAAGGGAAGCTCCTTGAGAACTTGTAGGAGGCATAGCAAGCCCTATGCTGAGAAGAAATACTTTACTGAACGCTTCAATTTCACAACTGCTTTGAAGAACTGTCATCGCAAAAGACGTTCTATTCACTTGGTAGTTGTGGGGGCTGACACTTGGACCTAAACAAGTTGATCCCAATTTCCGCGTCCGAAGCTGAATGCAAAACATTCTGGAACCTGTGCTGGTGATGGGTTAACCAAGAAAACCCTTGATTTCTGCTATACAAATAAAACTTTCTCTATATTGTGGCATCTATTTACAGATGTTTGTAAGCTTTGAGCATATCTGCCACCACCTAGAATAACCAGATGCTAGGGGCCTCTGCCTTCCAGCAAGTTGGCATTCAGTCCCAGGCAGTCAGGGATAGAATGCTGCTAACGGCCATGGAAAAGTTAGTCCTGGCAAGAAAGAATAAAAGGAGTAGGGAAAAAAAATCAATTTCCTC
>NC_092859.1:99500937-99539456 GCF_032062135.1 Pyxicephalus adspersus
TTGTTCAAGTAGTGACATAGGCTGACTCCCTGAACCACAGCAAGGTTATCACTGTGACAAATGTTTTATTAAACATCTTTGGAGCTGTGGAAAGACTGAAGGGTAAACAGGTCAACTGGAGGTGTTTGAAACATCTCCGACACGAAGAATATCTGGTGGCATACCCCAATTTAGACAGGCCTGTAAGATTCTTCTAGATCTATTGAAATTATCCAATGAGCCAGACAAATGACTGACAAGGTCAACTGCAAGATTATCATACAAAACCTTCTAGTATAAAAAGGATTTAAATCTTTCAGGTCCAGAATTTACCTAAACCCATGAGAGGTAATGTACTATGAAAAGTTGGGAATAGAATCCTATTTCTTGCTCTCCTATTGATAGCAGCACCACTGCTTGTCCCATTCCTTCCACATTAGAAGCACATTGCACTTCTGTGAATCTCTTGAAACTGTTGTCTGAATGTACCAGGATCTCAGAGAGCCTTACAAAAACTCTATCCAGTAACCTTGTTACCTGAATTAAATCACCCAGGGTGTCCACGTGCATTTCCAAATGTCGGAAACCTAGACAAACTTGTTTCTATCTTCAACGTCTAGATGGATACATCCTCAAAAGGCTTTTCTTAGGCTCTTCTTAGACTATCTGACTACAGAACCTAGGATTTTTAGGTTTCATTTACTGAGGGTTCTTGACAAGAAATCTCTTGCCTCCTGCAAAGCTATGTAAAAGAGCTACTGTGACCTATGCCACACCCTGTCAACTTGACCCCTGTGATCCTCAGTATACCTTCTTCCAATTAGGATCTGGCCAGCATACAGGACCTGTTTATCTGCCCCCAACAATGTCACACCTAATACTACTGCTGGGCAACAACCAGACCTGTTGTGGTGTAAATTTGCTTTAAGTCCCGATCTAGACATTGACCCAGATCCTAAATGGAAAATAATTGGAATCTAATTCTTAAATGTAGGCTATAACTTTTTTAGGTGAAGAACGGCCACTTCTTAGTAGCCTTGATTTACTTTCTTTATCTTAGCCTGACTCTTTAAAGCATATAGCACACTTCCGCTTAGATGGTAATGCTCCTGTGACAAATGCCCAACATGATTAACTTTCCAGGTGCTCCACTGATTTGCTTCTGGAATGAGAGAGTGACCTCTTTTCATTAGAAGTTTCACAGGGTGAACTATCTTTTTCCCCTCATGCTCTTTTAGAGGATTGACGAACAGGACTGGGAGAAGCCAGGTGTCTTGTCTTTCTGAGATGCTTTTTTTCCAGGGCTTTTATCCCTTTGCCAAACAAATAGTACTTGAGAGGCAGGCGGGGAATTATCTGGCGCAGACATAATGCATGGCTTGGTTGTGCTTTTTACCTTTATTTGCTTCTTGCCTTTGTGCCATATGCCCAGCATACTTTAATGGCAGTGTGATCTGCGGACTGACTTGAAATGGGCAGGAGGTTTCTCTTTGCTTGATGGCCTAAATCCATTTTTCTAAAAATATTTAAGAATAGAAAAGCCCCTGAAACAACTTGTGAGTCTTAAGGAACCATTGCCACAAACCACACATCCACAGATCACTGTACACTTGTGTGATGGTCAGTGGGATAAATCCCTGGTTCCATTGCTGCCAGTGGGAAGAATGTCACTTTTACAAATAGCCAAAACATTAATTGATGTCTGAGTTAGCTGACCTGAGAGGCACAGATTGTAAATTGCTGGTCAGTGTAATGGTCAGTGGGATAAATACCTGGCTGCCTTGTTGCCAGTGGGAAGCATGTCACATTTACAGATAGCCAAAACAATAACGGGTGTCAATGTTAGCTGACCTGAGGGGTCCATATTGCACATTGCTAGTAAGTTGGATAAATGCTTGGTAGCATTGCCACATTGCATTAGGGAAGCCTTAGCAACCATTGACACTGGCCTACATGAAGACACATCCTTTGTTACACACCCTCTATTACAGGCCTCGTAGACTGATCTGGAGAGAAGCATGCTCTGATTTCCTGGTATGCTTTATTGGAGGACTATTTATCCCACAACAGAAAGAAACCCTTTTTTTCTGTTTTGTTTTTAGGTGGCGGCCATCTTCTGAATCCATCCCCTACCTGTGCCGCAGATTTCGTGCCTATGAGGCGAGGTTAGGTGAGCCAGCAACTAAAACAAGTAATATATCTTTCTTATATCTTAAGATATAAGGTACCTTACAGTACCTGCAAATAAAACTTCTTATCTGACTTCCTACCAGTCAACATAGCAGCTACAAAGAAGTAACAAACAGAAAAAAGTTTTTCAAAACGGCGCCTGCTGTGGGCAGGACGGTGATGGTCACCTAACAAAGACTGCTACCCCTGCTGGAGTAGTTTGAAGATTAGCAGTGTTATGATAGCAATTGCACTCATTAACATCTAATGATTAATACATGTAAAGTAACCAAGAAAAAACATCCAAGGTGTTTCCCACAAATACCACAGGATGATAAACAGGTATGTATAATTATAGAATCCTGGTAAAAAAAACACCATAACAGGCAGAACAATAGTGCACTAAGCCATATTCTATGTACAAAAACAACAATTTTTTACCAAATTATAAGTGCTCAGAATGCACTTTCTTGGAGCCCTACAGCAGGTGGCCCCAGAGAGACAACAGAAAGCAAAGACATTCTTTCCTTCAAACTCATCTCTACTACTACCATATGAATATTGGCTGTGAGCTGAAGTTTGCTGTACCTGTGCATGGCACTGAGCTACTGTTTAGACAGTAAAAGAAAATGTAAACAGGTAAGACAAAACTTTCTTGCTGCTCACCTACCCACAACAAATGGCTATTTAGGCTCCCTATCATCATACCCTCAGCACCAGGGTTCCCAAAACAAAATGGATTTACTATCCACAATGGGACTTTCCCTTGGAGAGGCTGAACCAAGGGGTGGGGGAAAAAATTCTTGGTCCTGGAGTGAGGACAGAAAAAGAACACCTGTATAGGAGAGGGAGGTTACTTTTTATTGCTTTGGTAGGGAGGAGTGCCAGGAGGAGTGGCAGGAAAACAAGCTACCTTTGGCCTTTCCAGCTTCATGTGTTGTGAAAGAATCAATTCCTAAATATAACACTATATCACAACACAAAATGTATGTGTTCTAGTTGTTTTTTAACAGTTTAGAAATAAGCTAATGTTCTAGTGTCTCTGTGAGTTTTGAATATGATTTCTCCACAATGTCTAAAGCTACAAAGGTAAATAGGCTTGTTTTAAACTACTTTACATTCTTAATCAATACCACTAGGGCTTGTACACACCCATATTAAAGGCAGTCTACAACACCTCTGAGCAAATTATGGATTAGGAAAGTAAACCAAATCATATCTATGGAAGACCTTACCTCCAGCCTTTACCCCAGAACAGCCTTTTTCTCTCATAACTGCTATTACCTGCTCTCATATGAAGAGTTTCAAAAGTCAGAGGAATATAAGACTTTTTGTCGGGTGCCCCTAGTGTGATGTTTGCTTTCCTTTTAAAAAAAATGTGTTTTTTCTGTTTCCTTTTTTTTTCTAGGGTGTGATACTCCTTTTCATCTGTTAGGAGATCAAACTTACTCCAAAGTTTCAGTATTATAATTATTTTGGAGGAAATCCATGTTTTTTTAAGTACCTACTACATTTCTCCAAGTTTTTCTGTAGTTATTTATTGGTTGATCATGGGACAGTGTCCTTTATTTGCTGTTAGTTGTACTTTTTTTTGCCTTGATGCTGGTAAATAAATAATATATAAATATGATTGATTGTAACCTACCCATATATACACTTTATCTAGGGTTGTTTGAGTTTACAGACAAAAAGGAAAGCCAAACAAAGCACACTTTTAGGCAGGATGGATTGTATTTACTATTCAGTTATTATTATTATTACACAGTATTTATGTAGCGCTGACATATTACACAGCGCTTTACAAAGTTCAGTCGTGTCACTAACTGTCCCTCAACGGGACTCACAATTTAATGTCCCTACCACAGTCATATGTTAATGTCTTTATGTATGGTAATGTTTATGTATGTTAATCTTTAATACATTCTTAGGTCAATTTTGGGGGGAAGCCATTTAACCTAACTGACTATTTTTGGAATTATCATGCTTTTGAGCTGCCTTTGACTTTTTTTTATTGTCTTTGCATTCACACTGACATGTATTGGGAAAAAAGTACATACTGCACTTACCAAAACAATAAACAAAGCAAAGGAAGCAATACATGTCTCTCAATCCTGAAAAAATAAACCCAAATCATATTTAAAATACTGCATTGTAAAACTTTTTATAGTAAACACATCAGAAACAAAATAATATATTTACTGTGTATGTACTGTGTACCAGCTCAAATTCATCTTTTTCAAATGAAAATGCAAGGCACATAGATTTCAACCCAGAAAATATTTATAGTAAAATGGAATATTAATTACAGATAAAGTTTTTAATGTGGCCACGATGCAAAATCTTCCTATTTGATACACTACAATAATACCATATAGGTAGACTTAAGGCAATGCTCCCTGGGTAATGTATGCAAATAGGTCTCTTCTACAAATTAAAAAAGCAGAAGTTTTCTGTCTCTTGGATAGGCATTATTGAAACAGGATGCTTCTCCTTTCTCATAATTTCTCCAAAAAATCTTATCTGTGAAAAGTCTCAATTCGTAGAACGGTAATGGAGTCAAAATTACAATAGTTTTGAGTAGTTTTAACAATGTAATACGTTTAATGGCTTCTGGGGTTTAGAAATGCATTTTAACTATTTTACTTATTTACTTATATCTTATTCCTGTGATAATATTTTTTTTTGTTGACCCCATTGGAGGGTATCATATTTTAGGCAAAAAAGATGAGTGAGTATTTGGTCTCAGGTCCCAATGAGTTTCACCATTTAGGCTTCCTCAGGAAAAGTTAAGGTATATGGTACAGGCTAGCAGATAGAAAACATGTAGTGGAATCCCTAATAAAATTGTACATATGCAAAAAAGAATCTGTTCAAGATAGTTGTTAACATAAGGTTGAATACATGTATAAATACATTCGACACAATAACCAAAGTACACATTAAAATTCAGGAAATCAAATAGTAAGAAAAACAGAAACGAAGATAATACTTGTGACCAAAATGATTGAAATAAATATAGGGCATATAAGAGGAATACTGTAGGTATATAAGAAAAGTCAAGGGAATAATGCACGTGTAGATCATCAGGGTCATTATCAATGTTTGTAGTGAAAAGATTCTAAAAGGTGGTTCTACAAAGTATTGGTATTGACTTTGGGGGTGACTACTTATTTAAATGCATAATTTCTGTTCACTTTAGTTAATGTAGGTGTCAGAATAAAAATATTTTGCCCCTCCAAAGTGTTAGGCATGTTGTGTAAATGAAATGGTACTAATCCTCCAGAATCCATTTAAATTTAGTGTTATAATGCCGAAAAAAAGGTCAAACACCAAAAGGGCTAAATTATTAGGCAAGGTATTTTCACAATTGCCATTTAGTTTGTCTACACACTGCAATGCCAGTGCTGCTTGTTTGGAGGACCATCTGACTTGAATTTACTATTTTTAAGTACAGGTCTTGCTAAGCAAAAAAAAAACATATCCATAGCTGATTGTGATATCATTTCCACAAAGGCTAAAGCAGTGAAATCAGTTTTGATCAAATCACACCTCTCATCCCTATTCTCGAATATTTATATTATAGATCTGTCTAATCTGCTGAGAATTCATTAATCCTCACAATTGTGAGGCATGAATTGCATGATTCTCTTCATATTTGACAAATCTAAATGAATGCATAGCTAAGTTGAAAACTTGACTGCAAAGCAATTCTTTGTGTTTCTCTTCTGAAGAAGAATGAGTTCTATAAAAATAAATATTTAAATCTAATAGGTTAGGTATTTAATTTCCCATCCCCCATGTAAAAAAATATGTAAGGCAGTGTAGTGCTATGGTTATTTTTATGATTTTATAGCTAATATGAAATCAATTAGTTGGAGTTTAGTTAAATTTGATTTCAATGTTTAGCCACACATTCCTTTGGAAATGGACTTGTCGGCCAGGCGGCTTGTAACAGGTAAGGGGGGGGTGGGTATAGAGACTGAAGAAGACAAAGAGAGACAAGGGTAGAGTCAGACTGACCTAGGACAGGGAGAGTGAAGAGATGACCCAGAGATGAGACTAGAATGCAGAGGAAAGGAGAAACAGAAATGTCTGAAGTCCTGAAGTGAAGCTAAGTAACACTAATTGTGTAAATTATTGTTGTATGTTTAAAGCACAGAAATAGTGTAGAATGTGGGCCTGTAATGATGATGTCTTCATTTTTTTCATCAATTCTTGTTCACACCTGTTCTGTATACATTGTAAAGATATACATATTATACCTTAATATTGTGTATGTGCCTGAACTCCTTTGGAAACTGCTGTAGAACTGAGCTAAAATCTACCATATCTAAACAGCCAACTGCATATTTTTGTTGGAGAGATATACAACATGTTACAAGGCATTAAAACTTTCAAACAACTTATTTTAAAGTATTAATAGAAAAGGTTGGGAGAAGAGAGTTGTACTGTAGAAAAGACAGGTTAAAAGAAACCTTGAAACAGCAAAATGGAAACTTTTAAAATCATAAATGCGACAACCCACAGGATACAGTGAACAGAGGGAGTCAGCAGTAATGAAACAGCTGGTGTTGGAAATACCATTGAGAAGGCTAGTATATAGAGTCTTGGATGCTAAAGCTTCGTTTGAAAAATGGGTAAAATACAGGGCCTAAGATAGATGATGCACTTCTGACGAAGAAAGAAAATCAAGACACTGACCAAGAAAGACATGGATGGATGATGCTATTGACACAGTAAAAGCTAAAGGAATTAATTTTGGTGATTCACTCAGATTACTTGATCTTTTTATACCTGGAAGACACAAGAGGACATTTCAAATAAGTTTAAAGAAAGTACAGATATAAGACCAAAGTTCTTATTACAGGCTGTAAATGACAACATTTTATCTTTTCTATGTTCTTCCATCATCTGAATTCTGCGATTAGGAGTTACCTGTTAAAAGTAATAATCTGCTGAACATCAACTTGAATTTTATTAAAAGAAATGGTATATTGTAAATCACTAAATGGCAAAAATGACTCTACTAAATTACTATAGGATAAATTTAGTATATATTGTTTAATATTACAAAACACAAAAAAGGTAGTAAACTAATAACTGTGAACAATCAACTAATATAACACTATCAATTTTTCATATCATATTACATCCCTAACATGCAAACATTTTAGTATCATAATGACAATATTGACTAAGCATCTACTCAGGTAGTATTTGCATCATTTAAAATAAATTATGTCAAATTGCATTGCATTTTCCAGGTTGCCCTCATATACCTTCAATGTATCTCTAACAACTACTTAAACTATTTAATACATATACCAATTTTTCAGAATGATTGTATTGAAACAGAACTATTACTATTTATATATTTATTTGCAGAGCTATATCTTCTTACTCCAATGCAGGGAATATACTTTTAAAAGCAACATATGATTTTTCTTTTCTCTAGATAGATTATACTATACATACTGGAAAGTTTCTTAGTCAGAGCATTAGATAAAGCATGTCACTTCTAACGTGGCTTAAAGTAGGGTTGAATAATTAGTTGTATAATATAATTTTGCTATTACTCTTACATAGATACTAATATGGATAGATTGTGGTTTATTCCATATGGCAAATTTGTGTGGGAGAAATCCTCCATTTTAGAATTCCCCACCTGACCTTCAATCTCTGGTAAGCAGAGCTACAGTGGCCAATAGTGGGGGCTGTGGTATACAGGGTCAAACACACCAGTACTATGGTATAAGGCCCAAGTGCTTTAAGTCTGGGGTCCACTAACACCATACGTGGGGCCTAACTGCCATACCTGTGGCATGTTAAACAGAATATTAACACATTAACAACCATTTTTATTCAACCTTGCCTTTATTCTTGATTTCATACATGATAGTTATACTTGGAAGTCACAATTTCTTAAGGCTTCATGAAACCATTGCACAAAAACTTGTTTGTTGAACATAAGAAATCACTAGTGCCAGTTCCGCATGGGACCAGGAAACAGACACCAGTGACTAAATACTTGGTGTCTATTTAGCTAGGAATAGCATCAGAAATAGGGGAATGCTGATGCCTTAAGGACATCACTGTTACACCTTGCTTGGCATCCATTTGCCTATGACTAGCAACAAGACATAAAATTGCATCTGACATCAAAGAAATGTTTTCATCTTCAGCACCTCTGCTCTTAATATCATCTTCCAAATTCTGGGGATGTTTCAAATACCACCGTTTCTGGGACCGCTTTAGATATTTCTTGTATAATGTTAAAATAACATGCAGAACCACAAAAAATGTTGGAATAACGAACTTACAAATCTAGCCATTAGTGTTCAAAAGAAAATGACCAACACAGTTACTGTGTTTTGCAACTAACATTGTATGTTATATAACATTGTACATTATATTATTTGAATCCTTGCCATGACTTTATTATCACATTTAACAAAGATACCTTATATTCCTTTGAAGAGGAAATGGTAATCATTTACTTTGGTAACCAGATAGAAAGTTGCTTATACCCTTTGTCTTTTGTTGTGAGGTAGTGACTGGTAATTTTATAGTTGATCAGCAGGTATAGCACTCATTTTCACATGTGTTACAACATTAGTGGTCAACTGTGAAAATTAGAGGGCCTTTATAATGTGGCCCCTGACACTACAAGATTTTTGTGCATTGAGGGTGATGCATTGCATTAAGTTAAAGCAGACCATTCAAAATGAATAGGCTCTTATGACCCTGACCTGATGCCTGAATATTGAATGTTTTGCAGCATTCCACAATGCTATCTCAGGAAAGGCCCCATGATTACAGTAAAGTTCAGTAAACTGTCAATAGTAGATATCACTGTCAAGCTTGGAGAGACAGAACCACTAGGGGGAGATGAGTACTGGTAGGTGGAGGTGTGAGTCCTTAGAAGGGACAAGACACAGAGTCTAAGTATCAGCCTTGTCTTTTCAAGAGCTTCTCCTCAAGAGGTATGGGTGGTGCGCTGTAGACTTTTACTGGGTTTGTAGTCTTTGGGCACACCAGGGTGAGTAGAACAGAGAGAGGTAACAAATGAGTGAACAAAAGAGTCAATAAAAGCTGGGTTCAAGGCAAGGTCAGAAGGAGAGCCAGGGGTCTAGCACCAGAAAGCTAGAAATATACCTGAACGGTCAAACACATGAAAAACAGGTAACATGGAGGTCACTGAAGACACAGTGGAACTCAGGAGACAATGGGGACACTGGAACAGCCAGACAGGAACTAGACAAGGGAACAGGCAGGGGAAACAACAAACTTGACAACAAGGGGTTAGAACAGGAGATGAACTGGGAAACACTCAGTCAGGCAACAGCTGAGTTGGAAATGCTTTAGCAGAGCTAGGGAACTTGGCAGTAGTCTGGACACATGTTGCTTGAACACTGAGTAATGTGTCTGAGCTAGCTAAATACCCAGAAGCTATTAAGAGGCACCTGAATCTCCTGATTGGCTGATGGGGGGGGGGGGATTCTGATTAAACATGGAAGAGCAGGCATGCCTGGGGTCAGAACAGCCCACAAGCACAGGAGAGAGGCAGTGGCTGTTTAGCAGAAGGCCGTAACTTATTTGGTCTCTGTGGCTATGTTAGTAACACTTGCACTAATATCACTATATATACTAGTAATTAATAATTAAACCCCAGGTATTAAACCCAAATTGGTGTTCTTAGTAGTAACAATAAGTCCCAAATTGGTGTTGTAAGTGGCTGCATTTCTAAAGCCCCATATGGGTATTGTTAGGCAACACAATAAGCCCCACATTGAAATTGTTAGGCCACAGTAAAAAGCCCCACATCGGTGCTGTTTTGATGCAAACTTAAGCCCCACATTTGTGTTAGGCTGTAAAAAGCCTCACATGGGTGCTATGAGGCCGCAATATTAACCCCACATTGTTTTTGCTAGGCCACAAAAACTAGCCTCATATTTGCATTATACTGCATTACTAAGCCATGCATTGGTGTTATTTTTTTTATAAACTATTGCAAAAGTATAGTCAGCTTTTTTAATACTGGTCACCTACTTTTATAGTTATATTCAAAGCCCTTGAACATGTATTTTCACCACAATTGCTCAGGAGATGGGGGTGGGGGTAGCAGTGTTGGGGGGAACCAGCAGAAACGTGTTTCTTGTGATTTTTTTCCTTTATAATTGGAGATGTCAAAACAAAGTTTTATGGCTGGCAAAAAAAATTCCTTTTATTTTGCTCACTTGCATTAACATTTACTTTTATTGGGGGTTGTATTTGATATTTTTAGGTTTTTTTAGGGTGTATTGGGCTTTCGTATGTTCAGCAAATTCATGCCTTACTGTCTGCATATTTTAACCAAGCAATCACTCGAAAGTGGATTTACCTTTAACATTGGCTGCAGTATTCATGTTCTGGTAATGGTGTAATATATTGAGTAAGACTGGTAGAAATCATGTCAGATTCTCTAATAATTCTCAAATAATGGACTATTTTTGCCCTCTGAATAATTTAGTTTAAATATTGTTAGTATATTCTGCATCTGTAATTGTGCATTTTATCACCATAGATAGTTGAAAATAAATATATATATAACATTGAACTGCATTTCTCCTCGTAAAGAAATATTAGGAGGCAGTATAGGCTTTCAACAAATCACATGTTTTCTTTCTTCAGCATATAAATACCTGAAAAGTACATTGCTGGCATTCTGCCTAGATAAAGCATCCTCTGAGGTTTCTATAAAACAATTATGCAGAAAGTGATACAATATAAAATGAAATGTATTGTAGTTATTTGCGAAGTATAGTTATAATTATTTCCACTTTGTTTTAAACAGATTATATAACTCTAGTTATTGTAAGAACATTATTTTTATGCAATACAATTGCATACCAAAACATTTTAGTGAAAGAGGATATAAATGAGATTGCAGTTAATAACTGCAAGTATATTTAAAACATTCTAATAGAAAAAAACTCCCTCACCCTCTCTACCAACAAGAACCTGGCCATTCTGTTTCTTTACAATACAGGTAGTCCCCGGGTTACATACGAAATTGGAACCGTAGGTTTGTTCTTAAGTAGAATTTGTATGTAAGTCAGAACAGCTACATTATTTTAATAAATCCAATAAGGACAGATGTTTGTCTCAACATATTATTAGGCAGCGTGGTGTCAGTTACTGTATAAAAACCTCACTGTGAGTTATTCACAAACAAAGCAAAAAGAACAAAAACATGGAGCCTGGACATTCATTAACTTCTGAGCAAGCTGTGCTTTGATATGCAAAAAGAAAAAATTGCAGAGTTTGGCTTGGTGATTAAAGAGTTACAGGTGGGTACAGAAAATGCTCCCCCCTAGGATCACCCACAACCTCAGCTGTGTTTAGCAAAAGATTTCTTCTGCAAGTCATGCAAACCACCCCTCAACCCATCCAGCCTCCGTCTTGCACACGAGCAAGCAGGGAAGCCCGTACATATCTAGGCGTTCGTATCTCCCTAACTCAGGGACTACCTGTAAAAAATGGTAATAAAGCATGACACTCAATATTACTGTTTAATATTGTAAGGAACAGGATCTATATTACAGACAAAAATGACCTAGTCATTACTAACTATATAAAGTAACATACTAATGTTGAGTCTGTCAAAATATTAGGTTAACACTGTAATTTAAGGCATAACTCACTGTAAGCATGGCCATTTTGAATAATAATAATCTCTAGTAGCAAGGTACTTAGGGGTATGGTGAGCTTCTGTTATGGTGTTGGCTTCCATCCGTGTTTACCATTAGTATTGAATGGGGCCATATGCCTAGTGTTTCTTGTGTAAGAGCATTATCTCATTAATTTTTAGGGGGGCTCAGAGTGCAGAACTGGCAGAAACGGGGTCAGAGGAGGCCACCATAAACACTTGGGAAGAGGTCTGTCTAGGTTAGCAGAAAAGAGGATGGTGTAAATGTAAGCTTGTGTTTTAAAAGAATGTAAAAAGCATGCAATAGCAGCAAATAAAATACAAAGAAGCTTTCTACCCAGCACATTTTTTTTAAATCAACCACTCATTGGGTTGTTAGGCCATGATCAGAACCTAAATCCTGCCTCAGGTTTCCTTTAAAAGTATAAATGATTCACACAATTTAAGACACAGGTTTGAAGAAAACTCATCTCATCAGCATTTTTAGTACATTTTACAATTAACTATATTGAAAATATGTTCACTCAAATTGCATTGTTCAACTTTACTATCAGCATGGAACCAAATATTGCTGACAGTTTTTAAAGTGGATTAACATTTACAGTAAGCATGACTGATGCTGTGCTATTATTTCAGCATCCAATCACATATTTTGAAGCTTTCCTTAAATTATATGATAGGCTGTTGAAAAGATCTATCTGAAATGTCAAAAAGCTAAATGAATGACCACATTATTGCTGTAATGCATAAATGAGCAACATTACAGCAGTTTTGTGAAAATTGTTGTGCTTTTAGTTACTTTAGATTTTAGAGTTAGTTTTTTTGAAGTTCATAAACATCATTTCACCAAATTCACAACAATATAAATGTAACATAAAAACAGTTATCAGAGTGTGGTCTTAAGTGTTCTTTGCAATTGCACTTAGCTGTGTATTAGGCATTCAAAGAAATAAATAACATACTTTGATTATAATGTCACATAGGGAACTATATTGTTTAAAATTTTATCGATGGTAAAGTGTAGATAGCAATTATGAAATACCATTGATGGAGTATATAAAGATTAAATATTTTTTTTGGCTGGTAAAAACTCCCATGTATTAAACTTTATAAAAAAACTCCCTGTTGCAGGCGGATTTTTATATGGGATATATGTCATTCACTAGGTGCTGGAACTTTCTTGTTTATTTCTTTAGCCTCAGTCATTAAAAGTGTCTGTCTCCATTAAATATCTCTACATACTTCACAAGTCCTTTCAATCCATATTCTCATAAAATGTTAGACAATGGGCCTGATTTATTAAATCTCTCCAGGGCTGGAGAAGATACACTTTCTTCAGTGTACCTGGGTGATCTAGCAAATCTGGAATGGATTCAAAACATAGTTACAAAGTTACATACTAGGTCAGGTTGAAAAAAGATATCCATCCAAAAGTCCATCAAGTTCAACCACTAGGGAAATAAACATATCCCAGATATTAAAGACAAAAAAAACCTGGTACAATTTGCTCCAACTCGGGAAAAAAATTCCTTCCTGATTCTATGAGGCAATTGGCTGTTTACTGAATCAACAGCATCTGTTATCTCTGTTATCTTTTCTTTAAAGCCTTAATACCCAGTTATATTCCGTGCTTCTAGAAAAGCATTCATCTTTTTCTTAAAGCAATCTATAGTATTTGCTGAAACTACTTCCTGAGCGAGACGATTCCAGATTTTCACAGACCTTACTGTGAAGAATCCCTTTCTTATCTGGAGCCTAAACTTTTTTCCTCCAAGCACAAAGAGTGCCCTCTTGTTCTTTGTAACGATCTTGAAGTTAATAGTTCCGAAGAGAGTTCTCTTTATGGACCATTTATATATTTATAAGGATGGTCATATCCCCCCTACACTGTCTCTTCTCAAGGGATAATAGATTCAGTTCAGCTAATCTCTCCTCATAGCTGTGCAAGGTTTGCTGAATCACCCAACTTAACTAACAAAAGCGTATCTTCTCCAGGCTCACTGAACCTGATTTATTAACGCTTTCCGAGACTGGAGAAGATAGACTATTATGGGAAAACCTAGAATGGATCTGGTTCAGAATTGAAAACATTTCCTAATAAATTATTTTTAGGAAGTTTATTCCAGCTTTGCTAGTTAACCCAGGTTCTCACAGAATAGCTTATCTTCACCACACTTTAATAAATCAGACCCAGTGATGAGGTGATACATGGCTTTGTGTGGGTAAAAATGTATGAACAAGGTTGTATTTAACTATAAAAACACATTTTAGTAATGACTATTGTAAGGTGAGTGACTATATATTCAAAGGTAAAAAAACAAAAAGAGCAACCTCTAACTCATTGATATAGTTCCTAAAACAAGGTGTTACAATTTTCCCAAAGATGTTACAATTACATGATATATAAGGGAACTAAAAGTTTTGTTTGAGGGTTTTTTGTTCAACACGTTTTGCAGAGCTGGTCTGCTTCCTTAGTAATGTTTGTTAGGAGATCTGGGCAAAAACATACATATATAATGTAGTTACAAAAAAACACATATTAGGAATGTGTAATATTGTATAATATAATATATAAAATATATTGTATAATATAATATAAAAATGTATAATATTGATAAGGTAAATGTAAAAAATACTTACAATACCTTTGCAGAAAGGAAAATATTTGGTCACTTTTTGTCTCTGGATAGAACACACAAAAGCCAAGAGAATCTGTTGCATGTGCCAAACAATTTTCTGGTTCTTGAGTGTTCCATCCAAAAAAGCAAATAAATGCGGATCCTCGGGGCAGACATGGTAAGCGTTTAAGTAGGCGCCTATGTAAAGAGCTGAATACAGTTAACTCTTTCTGAACCTGAAAATAATAGGTAATTTAAAAATATGCTTATTTCTTAGCTAATATATATGTTTGAAACATTTGAACACCCCAAACATTTTTATTTAGGGCTAAGTGTAAGATGTGTGGCAAAGAATGATTTTCTATGGGAACAGTGATTTTTAAAGCAAGCTTGCCAGTGTTGAGCTGCTGGAGATGCGCGTCTCGAAGGGAGCAATCATTTCAGTTTATAACTGCCGGTAGAATACGCCAGCGTATTCTCGCCAGCCCAAATTTGGTTGATAAATAGGTTTTTGGCCTCCGACTCCGGATCACAAATACATTCGCGCAAGCGAGCTTCCGATCTGGTTTGATGAATCAGGCTCCCAGATTAGGGATTAGATTAGGGATTAAATAGATTAGGTACTCCCAGGCCTCCTGCCAATCTAGGATGCATCAAAAGTGTCCTCTTTAGTCTTGGGGATCTATGTTCAATGTTCGGATTAGAACGTATCCTCTCTAATAGGGGTTCCAGAGTCAAGAATAAAATCAAAGGGCAGAGGGTACAACCGTGTCTCGTGCCATTGGAAATTGCGAAATGAGTTGGAGTGATATCCGTTCACCCTGACCGTAGCTGTGGGGTAAGAGTAGATGGATCCCATCCAAGAAAGCATATGTGGGCCTAGGCCAATATGAGCTAAAGTCTCTTCCATAAAGGTCCAATCAACACGATCAAAAGCCTTTTCTGCATCAGTGGAAAGTAATATCAAGGGTACATTTTTATACTTGGCGTGGTGAATCCGATTAGGAACCTTGGTGGTATTATCCCTCTCCTCCCTGGAGGGCACATGAAACCCACTTGGTCATATTCTACTAGTTTATGGAGCACATTAAGAAGTATTGAGGCAAAGATCTTTGTAAAAAGCTTTAAATCTTGATTGGGCAAAGATATAGGCCGGTGGCTCGAGCACAGGGAGGGATCTTTGCCCTCTTTTGGGAGAACAGTGATTATAGCCCTGAGTGTGTCCTGAGGCATCTTGTTTCCCAATGCCAGGGAGTTAAAGGACTCTATGAAATGCGATTCCTATTTAACAATAAATATTTTGTAATAGGCCAATGATAGGCCATCTGGGCCTGGCGCTTTTCCAGTGAAGTAGTTTTAATTGCCTGTTTCAGTTCTGAAGTATGCTCTGAATGCTGATGTATTATGTTCAGGAGGCGGCTAGGATGGAGGCTTGTGGAGATTGTAAAGTTGCGAGTAATAGTTAGGAAAGGAGTCTGCTATATTTTTAGTGTGACATTTTTTTTGCCTGATTTGTCTGCCAGAAATGGCACAAATGAACGAGTCCTTTGCTATCTAGGAGCATTGGCTAATATGCAGCTACTCTTATTGCCGTGTTATTGCTACTCTTCCTGCATTTTGCCAAAGTGGCCTTAGCTTTGCCGAAGTATAGGCATGACAACTTTTCCCCTAATGCATACAATTCCTTAAATTGATTATCATCCCTAGATCTTTTGTGTGCCAGTTCCAGATTTTGGATTTGGGATAACAGAGCTGCTATCTCCATTTGACAAGCTGTTTTCAATCTAGACCCATGTTTTATCAGGCAGCCCTGAAAAACCATTTTGGGAGCCTCTGAAACTATCATGTGATCAGAGTCTGGCAACTTGTTTGCATTAAAATAATGTGAGAGTTCAGATGAAACTTCCACAGCTACCACAGCATCTTGCAGGAGAGATTTATTTAAACACCATCTCCACACTATAGGAGCTTTATGGGATAATTCAATAGAAAGAGTAATTGGAGCATGGTCAGAGAATGTGATACATTCCTTGACTCTGTGTAGATCTGAGTGGGTTAGCCAAAAATGATCTATCCTGGAATTCATGCGGTGGGGGGGGGGGGGGGGGGGGGGAAGTAGAATGTATAATCTTTTTCAGAAGGATGGAATAGGTGCCACACATCCACCATCATGTTCCAATAGGTGTGTTAGGTAAGGTGTCTGGTTGGTTTTGGGGAGGTAAATGCCTGCAAATGTGGCCAAATTGCCATCCAACAGACCTTAAAGAAAAACAAATCTACCTTCAGCACAAACCCTCCACTCTTTTAACTGCCAATGAATAGAGGAAGAGAATAAAATACTAACCCCTTTGTCTTGGAATCCCCAGCGCAACGCCATTGGAAATCTTCTATTTAGGAAGGTTTGGAACATGATCACGTCGGAAATGGGTTTCTTGGATGAACGCCACCTGGGCCCTCTGTCTGTGTAGTTCTGACATTAAAGTAGAGCGTTTCCCTGGGGTGTTTGTATAGAATGTCTTTACTCTTAACACTTGATGGCTTGTATGGATAAGGACAAGAATTCAGCAATTGCAAAACAAAATATAAAAACCACTAAAACAGGTCTTTAAAACGTTAATGTCTATTGTTCTCTTTTGTTCTCTTTTTTTATATATTTGTTATTATTTTAGTTTTCATTCAAAAGAAAAGCTACTAAAACTCAGTGTTCACAACATCTTGCTTCCTTTTGGGAAAAAATAAGGTAGACCAAAAATAAGTAAGTATCATAAATTTTTACATTTTTATCCTTTCGTATAATTTTGTTTTTGTTTTTTTTAACACATCAGTGACTTCTCACACCAGTAACCTACCACCTATATAAAGCATATTATGATAAAGGAAGATGTAACTGACACTTGGAACAACGTTTATAAAAAAGCAGTAAATGTTTCATTTACCAAACTTTGATCAAAGGTAAATCATTTTGGTGTGGATGTGTTTTCAAAACAATGATTGATTCACTTGTAGTGTATGTCGGGTTTACATCATAATAAATGCTCTATTATTATGCCCCTTAGTAAACATGGAAGCGAAAATGATTTTTTTTCTTTCATGTTTTCACTTTTTCTCCTGACTAATTTTAGAATCAAAATGTTTCTGACAAATTAAAGGGCTACTTGAGAAAAGTAATGACTCCACTGTATGCTCAAGTAAATGGTCTGTCCATATACTCATCTTGACAGTGTTACTTGACTACTAATATAACAAGCTTTCTATTTTGTTCAGTAACAATACTTACATCTTGACACATCCATTATATAATAAACAACTTCCAGGACACTTGACAAAACACTTTAAATTTAATGACACCAAAGATACTAATGCATTTTTTGTCTGGGAAGCTTATAGGTGTGTATTAGGTTTATGGATTCAAATTTGGATAAAAGAAATTTAGCTAATTTCTTACCCTAGGCAAAATAACCTTTTAATAAGGTACAGCAAGTATTACCATCTCTGAGCTGAAATAAAAATTTTGTATCTCAAATTTAAAAGAATTGAACAGAATGTAATATAGTTTCTATTTAAAAACCACACTGTTATCTTAAACAGCTAACTAGCAATGATGCAATGCATTTTTAAACATATGACATTCTTAATAAAGGAATGTCTACCAGCAGTAGAGCAATTAGGTTTGAATTTCTTACCAGGTGGAAAAAGGTGGCTCCTTAGTAATCAAGGTAGCTATTTTTTGCTTTGGGAAATGATTTAGTGTTGAGATTTCACACGGAGTGACCTTATCTTGTTTCATAAATTGCTTAGGAAGTAGATTGGAACATTGGATAATGATGCTAGAACTGCTGTTATTGCTGATAGACATAATGGTCTAAAGACAATGGAAGAAAGGCACTCAAAAATAATTGTGTAAGTAAATGCAGAAGTAAAACTATTTTATAAAATAATGAATGTTCAGTTTCTTACTAGAATGGAATTCTAATTATAGATGCATCGCAGGTTTTAGTTTTTCTACGATGCTCAAAAAGATGTGTGAATGCACAGACAGCAATACATCCGATTGACATTAAAGGGTACCTAAAGTCAGAAATTTCACTTTGCATAAAAGGGTAGACAACCCTTTTATGTTAGGTAAAAAAATTCTGTTGTTTTTTTTTTTTGTTAACACCCTTTTGCCTCAACGCCCCCTAATGTTCAGCACCCCTCCTAATTCTCGATTGCCAGATGGGAATCACGAAAGCCTCCCGGGATAGCTACATCACACATCCCGGAAGGCTCTTGAATGCTCCTTCTGCGCATGCAATAATCTGCACAATAATCTGAAAAAACAGAAAATGAGCACTTTGATGGCTGGGAATTTGTACTTTTGTACTCACAGGAGAAAATATTATTAACAACCCACTTTTATAATCCGTTTGTAAAAGAAGCTGACATTAGAACCTTCCTCCATAATTACCGTTCCTCTGTATCTGAGCCCAAGAAAATTTACAATGTCTGTGATTTATGGAATGGCAAAATTCAGTATAGAGTCAAGTTCATGTCTGACCCTGGGGGGATTGGAGGCTTGAAATTCTCCCTCCTTTTTTGCTCTGGGCGGGATCAAGGTTCGCTGTTTTATCCTGGGATGCCAGTTTTTTTGTAGAAAGTGTGGGTCATATTCACATACAGAAAGATCATGCACCATAGAATTTTCTCTCTGCAAAAGATGCAACAAAACTGGTCACGAAACTAAAAACTGTCCTGTAAAACCGGTGTGTAACCTGTGCGGAAGTTCTGCTCATATGTTTAAAGGGTGTCCACATCCGAGTAAGAGGTCATGGGCGGATGTCGCCTCCACTGCACCAGTGGCCAAAGATCTGCGGTCAGGGGGTGGTGGTGCTGTTGCTGCTCATATGGCCGAGGTAGCTGCACATCTTCTGGGTGACCCAGTGTCTGAAACCTCTGCAGCACCATCTCAGTCAGAGCTGGTGGATGAGGGGGAAGAGATAGAAGCCTTATCAAGCAGTGCTGAAGTTGTTCCAGATGGGGTAGCCAAACCAGTGGAGGAGTCTGCAGGGACTGACACCTGGACAGATGAGGACCAGGCTTGAGACCCAGTTCGAATGAGGAAGAAACCAAACTTAAGCGCATCTGCATTGAAAAGTCTGCTGCAGTTGGCGTATCAGCACAAGTTGGTGACCAGGAACCTTATTCAGGTCTCATTGAGGAGTTGACTTTACTGATTCAACAGGTTCCACCACTGCGGACAATTCCACCTTTGATAGCTCAGACGAGGATCTGTTCAAGTCCAGTATGGTCAGGGGACAATGGAAATTCAGCTACAGGTATTGGTATCCTTGCAAAGGGGAACAAAGTCACCTTTTCATCATTTATTGAGATAGTACCTGGGAGAGCTATGATGGCTACGGTGAAATTTAGGGGGAAGGAACTCAGGGTGTTTAATATCTACTGCTCCCTGGAGAAAAAAGAGCAAGCTGAATCGCTTAATACCATACAGTTTTTCATTCCAGGTTCCTCTCCTGCAATTGTTTGTGGTAATTTTACCTGCGTATTACCAGGTGAAACATGAGCCAGCTGTAGAACAAGGAGGCACGATAAAACATCCGAACAGCTGAAAAACCTGATGGCTGATCTCGAGTTGCAGGAGGTCCTGGAAAAATTTATATCCAAATGATTCTGGTTATACATGGTCCGGCAATATAAGTAAGTCTTGCATTGACTTTTGTTTTTGCCATCACTCTATCGATCCAGGGAAAATCACTCTCCAAAACAACATTGTCTCAGATCGTAAGTTATTGTACATTGACCTGAAATTATCAGTTACATCCAAGGGACCAGGGATCTGGAGGCTAAATACCATAAAAATGCTTCAGGTTTTTCTTTAAAAAAGCAATCAGTTTAAAACAAAAAATACAATATCTGACATGGTAAAGGCGGCCCAGGGTTTCTACTCGGAGCTCTTTAGGGAAAAGGAGATAGAACTAACCGTCACTAAGGAGGTGGTAGGTGCTTTGGAGCCTAAATTAAATCATGTTGACCAACAAGTCTTTTCCGAAGATCTGAGTGAAAAAGAGCTATTAGCTACCACCAAGAGCTTTACCAAAAATAAATGTCCAGGTTATGATGGTTTGCCAATTGATGAAGCTACATTCTGGTAAAAGATAAGTAGACATCAAGAATGTTACCCAGAAAGGAATTTTTTGATAAACAGTTTATGTACCCTGCAAATGATGATACCAGAAGGAATAAGAGGAGTTCATATTTATTATTGGTGCAGAGACTGACTATAAATTAAATTGCATTTCAGGTTTTTTGGATCACCGAGCTTCACTGATGAAAGTGTATTCTCTCCAGCCTTGGAGAGCTTTAATAAATCAGGGCGATTGAAAAACAGATGCCCACTAAAGCTAGACAGATCATGGCAGACAGGAAAAAAAGTGTCAAGGCCAAATCACTGTGGGGGACAAATGAGAGCTGTTAGTGCGAGTAGCTAGAGGAATGGGGTGTGGTCATGCATGGATAATATGAGTGCGGTGGTTTAGGAGAAATTTTATTTGGCCTTTGGCTATTCAGAGGTCAGAAGGCAGGTCAAGGGCAGGATCTGGAGGTGGCTTATAGGCTGCAGGGGGTTGAGAAAACAACTTGCCTGTGCACCCTACTTTGCTTTTGTGCAGTGTGGTGAGGAGTTCCAGAAGAACTGTCTGGGTGGAAAATGTTGGGCCTAGTTCCCAGGCTCACCTTTGGAAGGTATTATCGGAGCAACTAGACACAGGTAAGTGAGCCCTGAGAGTTGCCTAATGGAAGGGTATTTTTTAAAGCTGTACAAAATAAGTACCCTAGTCTACTTGAATTGATACATGTTCCCCATGGCAGTGCCCAACTCTCCATGGTTTTCAGTAGTTACACCCAGGCTGTGGAAAGATTGGGAAGATGGAAGTATAAAAGTTCATACAAGATAGCACAAGGATGACCCAAATGTCACCAGTAACTATGATGCACCACATATTTTTGGATAGACACATTAGATAAACTGGTGCAAGTCAGGTTAAATCCAGATTGTTACCCTTATCTCTGGTGTAACAAAACATAAAAACAGTCTTCTAAATATTTTTAATTTGTTTTGTATCTGGTCTTATGACAGTAATCTGATTAGTGTGCTGTGTGATCAGCCTAGGCCCTGAGGGATTCAATTAAGAAAAGCTATTTGAGCTGGTACACAATACTGTGTTTATTATCTTGACAACATCATTATTGTATAAGTTAAGATAAGGTGATTGTAGAAATAAAATAATCATTGCCATGAACTCTGGAACGGGGAGATGTACAAAACTAAAAATGTATGTGCAAGTGGAGGACACCTGTGGCTCACACCCCCTAAAATTTTGGTATAAGTCCCTAATCCGTTCCAGATCCTTGGGTTTATACCAAACATTTTTTCCAAAAGAAATGAAGAGAAAATTATTAATCCGTTCCCATGAAAAAAAAAAAAATTCTATTATTATTGGCATATTTTACATTGATGAGGCTGTATCAAATAATTTAAACACTGCTTAATACTAAAATACATAAATACGAAAGCAATTAGATGAAATAAATGAAAATTTAACCTCACTTTACCTTGCTGAGAAGAGTCGAGTGCCTATTAGGATGGCGCTGAGAAGGGAGGAGGAGGAGATGTTATTTAATTCACAGAAAGTTATAGCGCAGTTATTCACTGAATGGTAGCAACTGGCGTACTGATGCTCATGGGCAATCGTGGCTTTGTCTCAAGAGGGGTAAATAGGGGTAGCGCGCGGTGTTATGACTCATTTTGATCCATACAAGTTCTAGCACAAGGTTGTATACCAAGCAAAGGTTGTATACCAGGCAAAATGTTTCGTGTCCAAACAGGACCCATACCAAGTTGGACTTATTCCAAAACGGACTTATACCGAGGTACCACTGTATTTTTAAAATTTAGTAAATTTATAAAAAAGATAAAACAGAAATATCACATTTACATAGGTATTCAGACCTTTTGCAGTAACACGTGATCACTGCTTGGATGTTTCTTTAACTTGATTGGAGATCACCGGTGGAAAAAAACAATCATTGGACATGATTTGGTAAGGCACACACCACTTTATAGAAGGTCTTATAACTGACAATGTGTATCAGAGCAAAAACCAAGCCAAAAGTGGTACATTTAAAAATACATAGTATTTTAAATTTCCCGCCTGGTCCCGCCTCCCAGCCGCACGGTCCCACCTTTCAGCCACACACTCGCGAGCAGATGCCGGGCCGGCATCTGCTTCCCCTGGCCTCGCGTTCCCAACATTCACATGCCAAGGACGCAGATGCCGGCCGGGCATCGCCTGGTTACACAGATGCCCGACCAGGACCGCCAGGGGAAGAAGATGACACACATCGCTGGAGGACGCTGCGGGTACCACTGAAGGATGCTGCTGGAATGTGGGAACCAGGTAGGACTTTTAAACTCCCTTGCAATTCCACCCCGAGCCCCAGTGGGTTACTGCTTTTGGTATGGAAAATTCACCCCGAGCCACACTCGGGAATACGGCCAGGGAGGTTAAGTTCAAGAAAGACAACCATACCTGCAGCCCTCCCCAAATTTGGGCTTTATGGCAGATGTCTTTCCTCTTGAGTCTTGAGTTTGCAAAAAAGCACTTGTAGGACTCTGACTGTGAGGAATAGGATTTTTTGGCTTAATGATACCAAGATTGAATTTCCAATTCTAAATGGAGGATACCAGGCACCGCTCATCACTTGCCTATTTACTGTCCCAACAGTGAAGCATGGCAATAGCAGTATCATGCTTCGGGGGTGATTTTCAGCAGCAGGAACTGAAAGACTGGTCAGAGCTGAAAAAAATACAGCTATCCATATCTCCTGAACAGCATGTCATAACGACCTGAAATTTTCAGGGTACAAAAATGTTGCAAAGCTTGTTGCATTACACCCAAAAAGACCTAATGGCTGTAATTGCTGGCAAAGGTGCTACAACTAAATTGTCTACAATTCTGTTTTCACGTTGTAATTTTGAAGTATTAAGTGGCAACTAAATTGCACCTGGTAATACTTTTAAAACAAATGCGATATTGAAGTATATATATTTTAGAACATTAAATATGTAATCTACTACTTAGTATGTAATCTTTTAATTTACTTACAGCAACATTGTTCTGGACGATATGTCCTGTACCAATACTGTTCAGTTAACACCCACCTTTATTGCTTTTGTAATTTTTAAGGTAAACTTTGACAAGTGAACTTAGTTCTAAAAAGTGTATTATTAGCAGGAAGAAAATTAATTCTGGAATAACCCTGTGTCCGACTGCATTTTATTTTGCTGGGTACAAGACCAGATTTAATTTGCATATCTTAATCTCACATGACATTATGAAATTGCACTTTTTCATCATGTTTACACCTGCCATCTCTAATGCATTAGCAGGTGTGAGATTTATGAGCAGAACACATGAGACCTGCCATAGTTAATCAGATTTGCTTCCTTTCAGATACAGTGCATAGTTGTTCTACAATTAGGTATGATTCTGCTCAGACTCTTTCCAAAATGTCTTCCTTTAAAAAAAAGTTGAAGTAATATTTTCCCATTTATTGCATTCAATTATGATATTAGTCCTCATTACATTTACATGATTGTGATGGTTAGCACAATAATTTCATTACAAGATAATGCATGGTCAGTCAAAGGTAAACATATGTTGCACAGTCTTTTTTATTATCTGAATAACAAAATCAATTAGGGCCCACCAATATCTGCAGCATTCTCTTATTTTAATGTAAATAACTAATTTGTTTTTTTTTATAATTTGCTGTACAATAAAATACACTGATAAATTAAACCTAACTCATTTATTTAGTTTGTATGAAAAGAAGACCTCAACCCCCATTTTTTGTTTTGTTTTGACTGTGTAACCATTGAATAAATTTGTGCTTTTTCCTTCCCAGTGACAGCAGTTCAAAGGGCAGTAAGTGAGTATAGGCCACAGCAACGGGGACAGAGATGGCAACAACAATTTATATCTAGAACAGTGGTTAAAGGATAGAACTTCTGAGAGTTTTTATTATTATTATTTTGGGGTTATAGCCATTTAAGTTTTTTACTTAAATAACTTAACACTAATATACATTTTGGAAGGATATAGATGTACTAGGTCCACTCCATAATGGCCAGGCAAAGGAAGTACAATCAAAATAACAATACTTTTAGCCAACTGATGGTTAAGTCTATGCATATTTTTTTCCAAAAAGGACAAAGGGGTAGAAGGCAGCCAAGCCAAATGAGGAATATTGTTTTGTTTTGACCCAAATCATTCCCACCTATATGAAATATAAGAACAGAAGGGGGTGGCCAAGTTTGATGTAACAATAGAAAGGTAGGCATACAATTCAATCCCTTTTTTATCAAACCATCAAACAGTATGTATATCAGGATACGTACCCAGGTTAGCTGCGTATGATCTCTCTAACTCAGTTGTGAGCCCAAAAAAGGAGTATCCATCAGGGCAAATATTGAAGCAAAAACAATTAGAACACCATCCTCTAATGGCGCAAATAACTTTTGAAGACCAAGCTCCACCTTTTCGGTCAATGCACCTATTCTAAAAGAGTAGAAATATGCTTATCAGAAACACCAATAGAATGTAAACTTTTTTTTTTTTTTAAAACCAACTATACTGATACTGAGTCTAATGACTTAAAATAGTGGCTAAACAATATAATCTTACTTTGAAAAATGAGACTAAAAAACATCCAGAATAAAGAAGAGGATTTAGCCTAATCTGTCTGCCCAACTGGTCTGTCTTGCTTTTTTAAATGTGTAAACCCCCCCCCCCCCTGAAAATATACATTGACAGCAGAAGGCCTCCCAAATAAAGTATTTGTGGTGGATTAATTCCCAAAAAATTCTAAAAAATGCTAAAGAAAAAGAGACCTTAAACACAAGCGCTTCAAGTGGGGAAAAACAGATCTCTTAAGGTGAGATAGGTGTCCTATCATCCACTCTAAAGGAGGACCTTTTTCACCCCTTAAGAGCCTGTCTGACTGTAAAAAAAATTTAACTAGAAGGTCTGTCATGAATTTGCAGAAAAATTGAAACACTACACAAAGTCTTATGGATATGGGAGTAAGATAAGCCCTTATGAAATCCCAAAAATCTGAAATCAACTCCTCAGAAAAAGAATATTTGGGTATTGACATCAAATAAAAAATTCTAACCAAGAATACCATGCTGCTGAATAATTACCACCAGGGAATTGTTAATGCAAGAAGAAGCCATGCCTATTCTAAATTCCAAAAGGTTTTCCAACCACATCTGGTCCTTGTCTAACTGAAAGTAGACAAGGAATCTGCTGCAACATTAGATTTCACTGAAATATAAATCGCTTTGATCCAAATATTCAGTTTTAAACAGGATACCTGAGGAGCTTAATGACAGGAGGAGCTCAATGACTGGTGGCATTTTGGATGACAAGCATTTTAAAGCTAAAAGGAATAAAAAAGTGTAACCCAAACTTCAATAGCTACCAGAAATGGAAAAATCTCCAGTAGAACAATATTGGTCTTCAAACCCCTGGCCACTCAATCTGTATGCAAAGGGCCCACATACCTCTAGAGATCTCCAGAAAGCAAAACACAAAAACCCCGCTGTATCCGTTAATAATTAAACATTTTGATTCGGCACAAGTTACTTCTGCCAAATTTATCGACTATTAAAATGCTGTAAAAATCCTGCCACAAACTTAAGTCCTCCTTTAATGAATAAGTAAGCCATATATGTGAACATAAGGTGAAGAAAATGGCTTGAAAAAATTCTCCCAAGCTCTAAAAGACCGCATGGCTTTTTATTGTCAGTTTCTTTTTTTGAAGCAAATAAGAAACCAAGTGTTTTAGTTAATTAATTTTGGCAGGAGGAAGCAAAAATTCTATGGTTACAGTATCAATGTTGATACCTAAAAAAACAAGAAGTCAGAGGTACAGATTTTTCTGTCCATAAAGGCACCCCAAAGGCAGTACAGATGTCCAAAAATGTTGAATACAAACCCAAGCATTCTAAAGAGGAGCCTGGGCCCCCTAAAGAGAAAATCATCCAAACAGTGTAATGCATTACCGAAGCACATTCATACTGAACTACTCATGTCAGAAAAGATGAAAAAGATGAAAATAATTGCAGGATAATGAAGAACACATGGGAGGTGATTTATCAATACAGAAACCTAATGAAGAGAAACAAGAAGGGTTTATTGGTAGCAATCTAAATGCAGACTGTACATCTGCCTTGGCTAGCAAAGCCCAAACCACTTGATTTTTCAAAGCATCCTCAAACAAACATGACACAGACGCTAACTCCAGAGAAATGTTGTCATTAAGAGAAACACCTTTGAGAAATGACAGGTAGTAGGTAAACCTGTATGATTCGGGGTCTTTCTTTGGACTCAAACCCAAAGGGGAGGTTCTAAAATTTTAAAAAAGGGGTTCAAAAAAGAACCTGTTACCCTACGCATGCTTATTTATTTAACTAACTATATATGACCCTTGGCAAGTTATCAACGGCCACACAATCAGAACCTGTAAAGGAGGGTAGGATATAACCAAACAAAAAACCCTCAAGTGGCCTGTCCACTGTTATTTGATCTAAGAAGATGAGGTGCCATGGGAGCATTGTGTACAATTTCACTGGAGTTTTGCCCATTAAGAAAAAGCTCCTCCTGTGTGTTGTGGTTCAACAATTTTTTGAAATATTTCTTCACAGGATCCTGCCCAAAACAAAAGGATTAAATTTGTGTCTGTAGCTACAATTATTCTGAAATTTACATGAGTGTTTATAAAAGGCAAAACAATAGCCTTTCTGTCGCGATGCCGCAGGGCAGCATGGTGGACATTTCGTGTCACCAGCTCAGTTGGCACAGACGTGCGTGGGGCACTGAGTCTAAACAGTTGCCTGGTCTTCACCAGAGCTTCTTGAGGTGAGGATGTTACGCTATGGGCAACTGCCCGGTTGTGGCCTCCGTGCGCGCAGATGCAGGTGACTTTTGACCAACAGGAATCAAATACAAAATGTCTGTAACGAATTATTGAAAGACCTATTTACCACAGAGCAATGGTGATCTTCCTCAGAAGCCCGTTCCCCCTCCCTTTTTTCAAGCTGCCTTGAAGACTCCTTAGATGTGGGTAACAGTGAAAGCAAGTCAACAAACTCCCCTCTGCAAATTTTTTTTTATACTCTGTGACAAAAAAAAAAGCCAAAGTAAACAGCTCACAAACCATAGCCTCCTTCATGTAGCATTTCCGCACTACAGATTCCTTATTATCCACCACATTAGAGGGGGTGGAAATCCCCCAGGGTGAATAAATTATGTGTCCTAAAAAGACAGAAGAACTATATGAAACAGGATTTTCCCGATCTACTTGAGTAGCTTGCTGAATGGACACTCCCCCAACGATCGCTGCAAACTCCAGGATCACCTGCTCCACGATGATCAAAGATGATTAAGGATCAATAAATCCCTAATAGGATGAAGGGGATCCCAAGTATGTTGCCTGAAAAGCTGTAGATGCCATGACCAGCCTCTTCTTGGCTTTTTTTTTTACAGAAGAAACCAGGAAACTGGAGCAGAAACTATAGAAGCAAAGCTAAAGAATGTGACCGAAAGGAGAAGCAGAAGAAATCCTGAGGCCTCTTACTTCACTGGATGAAAGCATTAGAGACCCATGGTTGACCTAGACGATAGGGTTCAACTGAAGGTAATACCATGCGTGTCACAGGAACTGACCTGAACTCGACTGTCAATTTAGAAGGACCCATGATCAACTTAAAAGGATGAGGAGGCAGAAGGTCCAGAGGAAGAGAGGAGGATCCCAAGGAGGAAAAACCAGAGGAAGACTTCAAAGAAGGAGAAGTAGGAATTGCAGCAACCGAAGACACAGAAGAAGCAGAAACCCAAGAAGGATGTAGACCCGAAGCTAAAAGAGAAGATTACGAGGGCTTTAAGCAGCGGAGAAGCCATTCTTCTTCCCCAGGAGCGCAGGCCCATTCCATCACTCTGTGAAGCACCCATCTTGTGGAGTCCACAATGCCTGGAGCTAGGAGTGATAAGTCTCTTCAAAATACTGAAGTATCTTGTCCTCTCTTATTATAGAGATCTAAAGAGTGTGAAGGACCATTGGAATGAGAGGAAATGAATCCTAAATCCTCATTGGCTGCTGATTACGTTAGCACGTGTTTTAAAATATTTGGGAGATGGGTAGAAAAAATTAAAACAAGGAGCGTGACCTATGCCTGACCCCCAACATGCTGACAAAATCCCATGTCGGGAGCTTTGAACTATGCCACACTCCCTTTTTTGATTTTTCCTGTTTCACTGATACTTTTGTTCCTAGTTTACCTTTGTTAACAGACAGTTGCTCCACCAACACAGTTATCCATTGAACAACACATTTCTCTGCTGACCACTAAAAAAGTAGAAATTCTACCTGGGGTAAGCCCCTTGCATCTCTTGCCTGATGGGCCTGGGGCTAAAGATGCTGCCACAAAAAAGAATGCTGGGATAGCGACCTTAATCAGCTGCCTTTAGGGTAAGTGTGCATATGGGTGCACCAGTGCTTTGTGGCACAAGTAAGCTACAGTTCAGTTGTTTACAAAGAGTACAAATGAGCATTGTGTGTGGCCCCATCCATCATTTGGTGGGGTACATGCATCCTTGCTTATTGCTCGTTGCTTGTTTTTCCTTTATTACCTGGAGGGGTTGGTGGTGTGTGTGCATTGTGGTGGTGGGGTGAAAATCAGTTCTGTACAAGGGCCCCTACCAAGTTGCATTGTATAAACTATGGTGATTTACACTTCAATGTCTGTACAGGTTGCCTACAAGTACATGCTCTTGTGAAATGATATTCAGGTTCTTACATTTGAACAGTTTTATTATCCTACTGGTTTACTGCAGACACATGAGGATGTAGTTGGTCCCTCTGTACATTTACTGGTCCCCAGATGTCTTCCTTCTTTGCTTTGTGAAAACTTCAGTCCTAGCATTTAAGGCTTGAGCTTCCTTTTCATAATTCTTATGATGATTGTAGCAGTCAAGTCTCAAAACCTGAATTGTGTGCCCCCTTCTGCTCCAAGCCTCATACTATTAGTCATGATGCAATATACTGGCCACTATAAAGAAAAGTCAACCAATGTGGAAAACATTTAATGGGAAAAGAAGATTAATCTACTAATGCAAAACAACAAGTGTAGGACTAAGTTGATAAGGTTTTTTGCATTGCAGGCCTGGTGTACAGATGTTTTGATGCCTTGCACAGGTGTTTACCGCATCCTAGGTGGTCCTATCCTGTCTTGCACATTAAAGAATAATATGATACTATATCTGTACCTTCTGTTCTGATAAAGTACAGAGGTTTGTGCATGTTAACCACCACTAGAGTCCCAGGTTTGAATCTTGACTTGGGTCTCATCTACATGCAGTTACTTTGTTCCCTTCCATGTTTACATAGGCTTCCTCCCACATCCCATTACCATATAGACTAATAATAGTTAATTATTAAAAAAAACTAATTAATTTTTGACTATGTTAATGACAAATAACTGGCAGGGGCATTAAGTTTTAGGTGATCTAATATGAACATTCCCACTAAATATGAACATTCCTACCTAACTAATAATGACTTACAACTGTAACCAATGCAATACAATAACTTATGTCCAGAGGACAGTAACCCACAGTTTCTCTTGTGAAACATAAGTGAGGCTTTTGTAAAACAGTGAGGCTCCACACAATTGGGTGGAGGAAATGTCATTACCTACCATTTTTTCTAATTTACTTTTATTTGTGAGTTAGTTTCTTATAAGAAATTCAATCTAAACTCAAACCAAGTATTTATAGACATTAAAATACATAATACTTTTTTAAATTTCATTAGAATAGGAAATGGTTACAGACATTTTTTTCTTCTGCATTTTATGTACCATTGTAGCAATTTAGGCACAAGCCCACAGTAGGTTTAAGGAAGTGAAAGGTTGCTGGAGTTTTGCTTTATTCAGGATAGCGTTACAAGTACAAAATACAAATTTTGCTTTTGGAGATAAATCAAGATTTATCTACAAGTTCAGTTTATATTTTTGTTCATACTTGCTATCTATAAAAAGGGGAGAAAATGTTATTCTAATGATATAAAATACAACGTTACACATCAACCAGTCCATAAGTGACTCACAAAGCCACGTCACTGGAATTTTAGACAATTGATATGGTAAAAAACCTGATAAAAAGGGGCTCAAAATATTAAACAGCATGCAACTATGATTAGTGAAGGTTGATGAATCATCTAAGGGTTCAGTATTTGTGTAAAATGATTTTAATTAATCTTTTTTCTAGATTAGATGGAAGTTATATAAACAGCATGCAATCACAGAACAAAGTGCAACAGTGCTAAACAATTTCACAAAATTATACATAGTTATAGGCTACCAGATATATGGTAAATATAACATTCACCCTTCAAGAATATTTATTTTTTTGACACAACAGAAATTATGCACTAGATTTAATTATATTGTGTTGCCTCAATTTCCTTCTTCAAGTTGATCAAGCTGTAATTCATTCAATAACGTGGTTTGATCATGCACCAATAATCCTTATAATTATTAAACATCTAAGCTATTTAAAATAATTCCATTGAAGATTTATTAAAATATTAAGTACTGATTTACACTTTATCATTGACTCTGGAAGAGCTCTTCCAGATGATTGAATTGCTTATGTTAGAAGGATTTTAAATGTACACTGGCCTTTTTGTACTGGCTAAACAGCTGAGACTTGATAAGAATTTCAAGAGCAATATTCAACCTCATGGAATTGGTTGCTTCAACAGATCAGATAAAACAATAGAATTGCAACCAGAAAAATATATATTTAGTAATAAAAACTAAAATCGAACAACTTTACTAGAATTACAGGTAAAGTTCATTTAAACCCAAGAACATTTATGTATGCAGGTTTACCATCCTTTGATGTGGTGGCTACATGTTGGTATTCTGTATTCTTCCGGTGCTGCTGTATCAGACCCTTGCCTTTTCAGACCCCAACCACCTCCCACAAACGACTACAACACCAACTACCATAACACCAAAAGGGGATGGTGGGCGGGAAGCTTTTCCTTTCTAAAAAGAGACCTCCCACTTCCGATACAGCCCCTCTTATACACTCATTCAGGCTTGACCAATCCCACTTTTACTCCCCCTCTCCTCACAAAACCAATCCTTAACCCTTTCTTCCCCTGGGTTCTGCTGTGTGCCTTGTCACGCAGCCCCTGCACTTATTCTAAAGCTATGGGCCTCACTTGACCAGGGCAACCCAGACTTTTGCCCAGCCCCCAAAAATTCCCCCCCATCCAACTTCCCTTTAACCAAAAGTCCACCCCCCCACATTTGCCAACCAACAACCCCCTTCCAACCAAACCTTACTTCCCCAAATAACACACCACACCAATTTTGCACCCAAAAATGGCTGGCAAGCAGCCAATTTAAAACTCAATAAATAACATTAATGATTCAAACCTTTTTAAGTCACATTTTAACCACAAATTTCCTGAGATAAAATTACCCAACAAGGTTTCAGGTCTGATCCAGCAAGGCCCGTACCACCACCATCTTCCATTCCACCATTTACCAACAGGCCCCTAGCTGCCCAGCACCTCCTCAGGGGCCAACGACCTTACCCAAATTTAAAGGGGGACCCTACCTTGGAGAATCCCCCTTACCACCAAAATACTTTTTACCACCATGAGACCCTTGCCTTTTCAGACCCCAACCGCCACAGAACTCAGGTGAGACCACTCACACCTGAGAATCTCCGAATCCACCTTACTCCACAGCATGCCAGGAACACCAATCCACCTCAATGTAGCTTCCTCCCTGGACATGCTGAGTTTTCAACCATCCCGCCTCATCTCTGCTCTCCCGGCACCCCACCATACGTAGGAGTGCCCTACGATCCATACCAGGAAAGGCAGACCACCTACAAAACAAAAAGCGTGAAAGAAACAGGTACACCCAACTAACACAGTCCCCCCCATCACCACCAAGCACCCTTTAGTGCAGTATTAATCACAACAACTGAGGCCCCACATATAGACAGAACCTCCTAAACTCCCGCCTTCAAATCTTCCGAATTGCTTCTTCATCCAAACCCCCCTAGCCGCCTCAGTAGCAGCTCTGATACGAAAAGAATGTGAAGAATAGCCCATCCCCTCCAAACCCAATCGCCTCACACAACGCTTAAAAATTACCCCAAGTTGAAAGGAGGACAAAAACTTACCATCCTCATGAATCAACAATAGGCCTTTGCCCTCCGGCCTCCGACCCAGCAATTCTTCTACCGCTCGAACAGGACAAACCCCCGACCCTTCCAAACGAAACAACAATACAGGAAAACCACTCCCTCGCTTGTCAGTTTTTCACTGCCGAATCAGCAAACTCACCTGATCCCCGGACACAACTACATCGACGGCCAAAATGCCCCCCGGGCGACATTTTGACAGGCTGACCAGCTCGCTGATCCTCATGGCCCCAAAAAATGCCAGCATGAAGGCTGCCTTAAACAAAACCCACTCATATTCCCCAATACATTCAAACCGCAACCCTTCCACCAGTCCTTGCAACATTTGAAACAACACCGGCCTTCTTGAATCCGGTGTTCTTCCTCCCCTCTTATACCCCTTAACCGATTGCTTCACCACAAACTCTTTAGTAACATCCTTAATACCACACAGTTTGCACCAAAAGGCCAACCAATTCAACAGCAGGTACACATAGTCCACCACCCTAACATCTGTCCCCACCTGTGACAACAACACCTCCCATTCCCTTCAAACCATAGAATATGCCCTCCACGTTTCGGCACTCACCGACCCTTCAATGAAACCTCCAATGATCCCTCTGCAATCTTCCACAACCGATCAGGACAAGGACAACCTTGCTGCTCCACCTCCATTGCCAACTCGCGAAATTTGTCTCACTGGAAACAAGACAACGCTTCAGCCAACACAATAAAAACCCCCAGAATATGCCTCGCAAATACAAAAATGTTACCAATTTTCTCATCAAGTGAACTGCTGGCCCCGAAGAAACTGAGAAACTATTAATGACCTCCACCACCCCCAAATTATCACAACGTAAGCGTACCTTCTTATTGGCCATCTCCACCCCCCACAGCTCCACCTCTGCCACAATTGGAAACAGCTCCAAAACCACTAAATTCCTCACCATTTCCGACTCCCCCATTCCTTAGGCCATCCTGCTGCACACCATTGTCCTCCAAAATAGGCCCCAAAACCCATGGAGCCCGCCGCATCTGTAAACAAGTTCAAATCCATCCATAAAGCCCGACCATACCATAAAGCCCGACAATTAAACTTCCCCACAAACCTGTGCCAAACCCTAAGATCCGCCTCACCTCTTTATTCAGCTGAATAAAGTGATAAGATGCCTTCACCCCTGCAGTGGTTGCCGCAAAACGTCTGCAAAAAACCTTGCCCATGCAAACTAGCCTGCATGCAAAATTCAATTTGTCCAGTAAAGACTGTACCCCACGGGAATGACAAATGATGAATCAACCGAAATTTTCCTGCTTCCTTCTTTGGTACTATCCCCCCTCCAGGCCTCCCCACATAGTGAGTGGGGGCCATGCTCCCTGACAGCCACAGCCCACCTAAGAGCGCTCCGCCTAGGTTGAGGATTCCTCCCTAGCCTAACCCCCCTCGGGTCCCACCAGACCCAGCAGGCAGGCTGAAAGGGTCCCCGCAGGGGCATCCCAAAATGATCCGGCTCAGGCGTACCGGAGGCCTACACCTCCAAGGCCAACAGCCCCTCTGGACTAGCTGAAGGTAAGCTAACAAGGGCTCCCCCAGCCTCCCAGCTACCCTATCCTGCAGCCAGGCTTCACTCGTAAAGCAGCTGCCCCCTTCAACTGCTCAATAAGTGAGTGACATTGTACGCTTGTTCATTTACATTTAAGGAATGCTCCTGATGGTGTCCAATCTCAGGCATGGATAGAAAAGTGACCTGCAGTCTCCTGGGTTATGTGACATAGATATCAGGGAAGGCTGCGAGTTTCATTTAGATCTTTACCATGACAGCTTATATGCAAAAAGGAGCGGAAATTTTTAAAAACTAGTGAACTGATAAATAAAAAAAGTTTGTTTTTTTAATATGTAAATTGAAAATTATCCTTTTATATATTGTTTACATTTTGTTGATTGGTCTCCCTTAAAGGGCTAAGAAACAGTTATTTCAAAGTATTTTACTAAAAAAATAAATAGATAATGTTACCATTCCTTTTCCACAGACCTATAGTTTCTGAAATGTGAGAAATATAAATAAAGGAGAGACTTGTCAGATGTCTGAATCTCAGTTAATATAAACCTGTGTATAGGGTACAGTTATAATAAAGACAGTTATCTTATTTAGAAAATGGTTGGCTTCACCAAACCAGAACCTTTTCCAGTTATAGAACTTGGTGGGCAGGAAAAAAGGGAGGGTTCATTATTCCCATTTTTTTATTTGACCTATTATTGAAGGGGTCTGGGTGTTTGTTTGGGGAGCTTTTGTGTAATCTCAAACCGTTATTTACAGTTTCAGTAGCTATCAAGGCATAAGTAAACACACATTAGTCAAGTTCAGCTGGCCTAGCCTCTTTATATAGTACATCATTCTGCTATCTTTTTTTCAAACAACAAATGTTTCTGGTCAACCACATAAAAAATGATATTTATTAAACCAGACTACCATTTTCCATTGCTCCATTGTCCAGTTCTTACACTCATTGTAGGTGCTTTTCACAATGAGTAGGGGTCACTCAGACTTGTTTCAACCTTTTTTTCCATGGCCAGCATTAGGTTTGTCGGAAAATTGTGCTACAGTAGCCACTCTCAGGTGACAGACCAGATGGGCTAGATTTCTCACATGCACATTGATTCCAATTCACCAGTTTTACCAATGGAATCACATCAGTGATTATTCACTATTAGTATAACTGGCACTGATGCAACATATTCTTTCCTATATGACTATGTTTCCCACTTATCACAAAAATATGTCATTAGAATTAGGCTGAATTATTCCTGGTGTTTTAACATGGAAATAATTAATGTTTAACAGGGAATAATATTTAATTACCAATAGTAGAGTATAACTGGTTGGCTGTAAAGGTCAGGTATATGTTAGAGGTCTATAATGAGTTAAAATTGTCAGAGGCAAATGGTACATTTAGGAAGATTAATACAACTGCTAACTGACCGCCTAGACATATCTGTAATAACATATTTTATTTCAGTTGCAGGGTTTTATCTACCTCAGATAAACAATAGGTAAATGGATTGTAAATCATTTAGGTAAACATGTCATCATCAGAAAACAATGATGGCTGGCTATGCTGACTTTAAATCTAGGTTGTAAGGGTATTATGTGATCAAATATGTACATTTGCATAGTTGGTAAAGGTCAGAATTCTTTATATGCATTATTTGTTTGAGTCAGTGACTCAACATGATCAAATCAACATGTCAGACCACTAGTAATTTTAGAAAGAGAAGCCAGTGATGGTTTCACATGCCAGGTTTCGATTAATGTCAGAGAAGATATGGAAATGTGAAGGTATTGAAAACAATATAGGCCTTGGGATGGGTAACATTTTATATTAATATATATTTTTAGTTCACAAAGCAATCGTGAGTCATTTTTTTTCAAATGAAAAATCTACATCTATGGGGGCAGCAAGTAAATAGTCTCATTTATTACTGAAATATCGACTTTTCTGCAGATTTTTTTCATTTAGGACATTCAGTTTCTTTGCACACTTGGGAATATTACAAAGCTTTCTATTCATCAAGATAAAAATACAAAGCTCTGAGACCTCTAAATATAAATAATAACTGAATATGGTTAGCTAAGGAGATCAATAACAGTAAAGGATTTAAAAATAAATAATCAAAACACTGGCTTACTTTACGTTCCCTATCCTTGACAAAAAAAACGCTATTGTTTTGATTTTGCCAGACATGTATTGTATGCATTTTGATTGCTATCATGAACAACAGTAGTGTGAATAGTGTGGGGTAAACCTTTTTTTTTCTCTTTAATTTTAAACTAAGCCTTTGGGAATAGATAAAATGATTGCAGTGCATCTAACATAATTCCAATAATACCATTTTTTTTTTTGTAGGAAAGTGAACAAATATTTTCCTGACAAGCTGTCAAAAGCTTTTCTCTTATAAAGACCATATTTTAAAAATCCATTAGGTTGTCGATTTAATATCTACATGGATAATTAGGAGCTTTTTTTAATTGTTTTACACACAACTAAATGTTGATCACAATAAAAATACAACAAAAACAAAAATGTTATCAATAGAAGCCTAAAAAAAAACAATAGGATGATGTTAAGTTACAAGAGCCGTGACATGCAAATTATGCAAGGAAAGTATAGCCAAAATAAATAGGCGTGTTCCCTTTTTATTCTAATGCCTTCTAAGGCTACAAACACACTTGCAATGCTTCTCGTCCGATAATCAGCTCAGGGCCAATATCGGACGAGAATCTGGAGTGTGTACAGAGCCCATTGTCCTTTGTCCGAACGACTGTCCTGACGGATCCACGGATGATGGACGACAGAAAATCGTAATAGAAGCAAAGAGAGAGAGCGTGCACCGGGGTGCTGCTCCGTCCTTAGCCCCATCTCCTCTCCATAGAGCAGAACGGTGCTGTATATACAACACTCATGCAACATTCATGCATTGTGCAGTCCTTAGTCATTGGAAAGGATCATGAAAGATCTTTCCAACAACAATTATTGCACGTATGTACCGAGCTTTATGCAAACACCGAGAATGTATTTGCGATCAAAAGAATCTGTCATTGTAAAAGTTTATAATATTTGGATTTATAGGTAGATATTTTTTTTGTTATTGATGCTGTTCACTGCACTCTGGCTGAACTACTGTCCCAGAAAGCTATAGTAGCATTAGTATTACTCTATCATATACGTTAACAACAATCACAATGTATACCTACCACAACATCAGTGCATCTGTGTATCTGTATATATATATATATATATATATAAAATATTATATTTTTATGAAAACCATAATCACTTCAGTTCCCTTTTAGACCTGAGCAATATTTTTTTTTTATATAAATTTTTATTACGTTTTTTAACATAAGAAAGAAGAGGTAACAGATACAAAGGTAAAAGATTACAAATCAAATACCATAATTGTGTTAAGACATCCTCCAAAGAATCAAGGCATATTATAAAATGGAACTCAAATGTTAGATAAGTGTTAAAAACAATTCTGATCAAATATCATGAAGAATAGGCATTCCAAAGTCAATTAAGTCCAATACAAAATCTAGGCAAAATTGTAATAATGTCCATTTGTTGAGCGTAAAGCAAATTAGTTGCCTTTAGACATTAGCAGTAAAAGACTGATCAAGTAGGTGGAAAGTAATCAAAATAAAGGAAGAAACATAGGAGGAAGAGAAGACAGAAAAGAAAGAAAAAAGAAGGCATGGAGAGGAGTAAGGAAAAGAGGAAGTAGTATTAGGAGGAATATTAGAGCAACACATACTTTATTAAGGGTTAGGAAATATTTTTGTCCCAATAATACCATATTTCTTGAAATTTTTCTTGAATTTTTCTAGAAAGATCATTAAGCATTAGCATTACCATCAATCCCCCATCTTGAATGCATTTAGTAAGATCCACTGCTGTGGGTGGTAAATTTGATTTCCATTGCTTTGTAATCAGGCAAAGTGTTGCTGTAAAAATATGAAAGATCAGTTTAACCAATCGCTTTGGAAGGTCTTGCAAAAGAAGATCAAAGAGATGCGTCTATAGGCTTGATATAATAAAGCTCTCCAAGGCTGGAGAGGATACATGCTAATCAGTGAACCTGGGTGATTCAGCAAACCTGGAATGGATTTCTTAAACTCATTTGCAATTTGTCGGCTGATGTTTTGAATCCTGGACCAGATTCATTCCAGGTTTTTTTTT
>NC_092859.1:99540795-99547737 GCF_032062135.1 Pyxicephalus adspersus
TGTTTTAGATCCTTATTAAGAGGTCATTGGTTCCTGTACATGAATAATACATCTTATTACTGTAACTGCTGCTAACATTTGTTAATGTTTGAATTGAAATAAACGGCTAGTAGAAGTAGAAGTGAAATTCATGTAGAAGTAGTTTGTGTTGTTCTAGAAAATGTAGAAAACTTCTTTCTGATGAGGAAGCTTTTACTGAGACCTAAAAAACTTTGTAAATCTGCACTTCAGATAGAGTATGGTTGATTTGGTAGGAGTAATCTTCATTATCCCTAACACACTCAAAGAATAAAACCAAATGTACTTTTTATTCCTGTATTCTAAGTGGAGCTTAAGGGGCATACATTGTCATTCAAGTGCAGCATTTGCACCCTTCAACTTTATTTTAAAGTTATTTCATTTTATTTTATGGGTATTGGCCAGACAGTTTCATCACTGATTTGTATTTCATCTGTTGGTGAGGAAAACATAATTAGAAACAACTACAACATCCAATACCAGGAAGCAATTCATTTTAAACTAACCTGTTTATGCAATTTATTGAATTGCCTTAGAAATTTTCTTTAGAATGCAGTTAACATTTGCATAATATCCAGTGTATTTGCAAAAGCATTTTTTGAGTCTTTAGAAAGAAATAATTGTATTGGAGTTAAAAAAATTTTTTTTTGAAATAAAGATAAATTGGACATTAGATATAAAATGAAATGTATGCTTTTAAAATGCAGAAAGATATTTTGTTCTGATATTATTAACTGAAAAAGAAAATATTTATGTTACCTCTGTGGGGATGGAGTATATTTTTGTAGAGAAAATATGTTCATTCATTTGACTGCATCCATAATTATGCAATGAATACAATTCACAGGTTTACACCCACTTATACAGTAAAGCATGAATGTACAATCAAGCTAAAATCTGCAATTGTCTAAGAGAGTGAAGCCACACTGTTAAAGGGTACCACCAAATCAATAGCCAAGACCAAAAGATCTTGAAATACCTAAACCCACTACCAATATTCTGAACTCCTTTAGAATGAGTTAGGGATATTTTCTGTGTGTCTATTCTCATGTTTTGGTTGGTTTTTGTATTTCTTTATGGTTGGCAGCAGCTTCCTATAGAGGACCTGATTCAGTAAAGCTCTCCAAGACCGGAGAGGATACACTTTCATCAGTAAACCTGGAATGGATCTGGTCCAGGGTTGAAAACATTTGCAAACAAATAGCAAATGGTTTTTAAGAAATTAATTTCAGGTTTCAGTCCCCACTGGGGAGAGTACCCTTGTATATGCACTGGTGATCATTTTCAAAGCAAGTGATGAAAAATCCTGATTTTTAAATTTGGCCCCAGAACAAGAGGTAAGGAGACAATAAAAGGGAATTCCCCATTCTTCTTCCTCCAATTTTCTGTTGCATCTGTAAAACAGGTGAAGAGACATTTTTTTTCAGTGGTACACAGACAGTGAAACAAAAGACAAAACAGTCAAGGTATCCTTGTGAAATAATGATATATATGTTGTATTCGCTTCCACATGAGTGACTAGTTTAACACTGGTTCTTTGGCTGGGGTGAAATGGACACTTAGGCACAATCCAACATTATATAACATTTTTCTGAAAAAAAAAATGCTAAAAGCAGAAGAGAGGAACAGTGGTACAGAACATGGGAATAGCAACTCACAGATTCAGAGTATACTTGGACAACACAGCATATAATCAATAATATAATATAATAATATATAATATAATCAAATAAAGAATAGCTCACACTATTCTCTTCCCCAGACTTAGACTAATGGGAGTCTTTAACAAATCCTGGTCTAAAGGCACAAAGTCTTTAAGAAGCTCTTGACCAGGCTGTAGAGGAATTAGGGTTCCTCGCCTCCAGGTAGGTATAATCAATGGCCTCCTCCTTAAGAACATATTTAAATTAGAAGAACTACTGGTATTTGTATAGAAGGTTGAGTTTACAGACCTAGCAAAGGGGTTCAGTGGCAGTTGAATAAAATCAACTTATTTTATAATATAAAAATACAACTGCACTATTCAGCTTCTTCAGGGGAGGAGATATGTATTAAGAATGCAGATTAATGATTGCAAATCAGCCCAAACTTTCATGGAGAGGCTTGCTGAAAGTACAAGAATAACGAAATGCGTTGAAAACAGAGATTGCTGCTTCTTAATCTAAACATGAAGTTCTTCCAAGAACAAGATGTCATACTATCAGCCTTAAGATCATGTTGTGAATGTCTAACACATGATAAGGAGTTTTTGTATTTTCATGTTAAAAAATAAATTGTTTGATTTTATACATGCATTTTTTGTATTATCAGTAGATGTGCAACTATTTGCAAAGTATTTAAATAGTTAATGACAAATTGTGCATGAAAACCTATTAGGCGTTGATAATATAACAGGTGAACATTTCTTCACTTCATTCATCACAAAACCTCTTGGTTTACATTGGCATATGTATCCAAACCATCTCTGAATATGGAAACATCTGTGCATCCTTGTATAATTCCTAATCATTGTGAGATCTATAAATGAGCTTTAAAAAATGTTTATTTGAGCAAAAATAGGAACATTGTGTCACTAACTAAAAAGTAAGGCAGATTCAAATGTACAGGCTTGTAAATCTTCCTTAGAGGGTATTTTAAATAGCTTAACTTTGTTAGGTTCTCCAACCACCTCCAGCCAAGCTCCTGATAACAAATTATGTCAGCTAAAATTTATTTGACAGTACAATACTCAAAGTGGCATTTGACTGGCTGCTAATAATTACAGTGCAAATTGCTCCTAGAATCAGGCTATTAATCAAATGCAATAGTCAACATTTTATCTACCTTGTTCATATGTTATGAAAAAGAAAGAAATGAAGAAGGAAATAAACAAATGTACATGGCATACACGTTGTCTTTTCTTTTTAGGTTTCTTGCAATGGTTCTTTATTTCTCCCCTGGCTTAAAGGCAAAGATGAAAATGACTGCAGAGATTACATAAAAATATGCAAAACCAGCTGTGTTTTCTGCTATTTCTGTTCTTCTGTACTGCACTGATCAGTATTTATTATTATTAAACAGGATTTATATAGCGCCAACATATTACGCAGCGCTGTACATTAAATAGGGATTGAAAATGACAGACTAATACAGACAGTGATACAGGAGGAGAGGACCCTGCCCCGAAGAGCTTACAATCTAGTAGGTGGGGAGGAAAGATCAAGGAGAAGGAGCAGGGAAAAGTTGCCTTGAGACTTAGCTCTGATGAGGTCATTGGTCACTTTAGTAAGGGCTAAAACAGTACAAACAGAACACTACTAGAAAGAAAGGAAAAAATGCCCTTCATGAACTTTTTTTGTTTTTACCAAAACAAAACATGATTGTCATTTATTTTCCCAAATACAGGTTGTATCTCTATCAGTTTCCTATAACATATGAATTCCAATGATATGTAAATGCTAAACAACTATAGGCTTAAAAATAGTAACATATTTTTGGTGTGTTTTGGAATTCAGCACTTAAATTACTGTATGTATTTTTGATAATGCTTAAGGGTTAATATAAATAAAGATTATATGCAGAGCATGGCCTTTGCTTATCTAGAAATAGCAGTCTGTGCTAGATTTAAAAAAATTAACATATCTATATCGCTGGTAAAGCCATTTAAACATTCTGTTCCCAGGCAATGAAATATTTAAGGCAAATTGTGCCTTGATGGTTCTATACCTAGAACTATTTAAATAGCTTTAAGCTTTAAATTAGCATTTTGTTGCTTATATTGAAGCAGAGGAAATTATTTTTGTGATTTTTCTATATATTATAATAAATAAAAGATGTTTAAAAAAATAAAATAAATATATATATATATATTGTGAGGAGTTCAGGATCGCCTTTGCTTGGGTCAAAGGAGACTTGTCCGGTTCATCCAACTCAGATCACACAACCAGGTATCAGCCTTAAGCTGGCTTGCAGCCAGGTTTATTGAAGGTTGCACATAAAATAACAAAACAGAAGAAGAAGAAGATAAAAACCTTGCCTGTCCGCCACTTACTATACATCAGACATCCCTGTCTATCAGCTGGAGGGCTTCTCCCTGTCAGCTCAAAACCAAGCTTCCAGCAACCTTTTACTCACTTTTGAGCTCGCTCACCCAGGCCTACTTTCTGAGTCTCTCAGCCGAGCTCCCTCACAGACCGACTGTCTGTGTCTCCAGCAGAGCTCACTCATACAGTCCACCTGTCTGTGTCTCCAAACTGAGCTCAACTCCCACAGACCCCTGTCTGTGTCTCCAAACAGAGCTCAACTCACACAGACCCCTGTCTGTGTCTCTCCAAGCCAAACTACTCACTGAGCTCCTGGCTCTATGTTATATCCCCACCCTCAGTGCTTCTTCTTTTTTAATGTGGCAACTAACCCCTAATTTAATGTTTTCACATGTTAAATATTTATTATAAACTTTACCCTTATCTTTACCGGCCCTATAAAAATTATGTTAACAGTAGGTGATTAATATGTGTTATGCTAATATTCTGTACATGCATTTTTATTTCACATTATTGTATTTATCTTTTTCTAAAAGTTACAGTTACTGAGTTTGGGACAAACTATAATAGCCCAGCCCAAAGGACCATGTAATAGAAAAAGCTAAATACACATTTATCCTACAGGAGCTCCAAAGCATAGAGTTTCACTGTTTTCTAACATTTCTGGATGTGTCAAAAAGCATATTTGATGCAAGGTGCTATGGTTCCTCCTGCCAGCCACTTCAGTGTTACAGGATGTGACAGGCCTGATTTAACAAAGCTCTCCAATACATGGGTAAACCTGGGCGATCCAGCAAACCAGGAAAAGATTTCATAAAATAATTTCCCAATATTTGGGAAATATTTTTAATCCTTGACCAAACCCATTCCAGGTCTGTTGGGTCACTCAGGTTCACCCATGATAGTCTACCTGCTCCAGTCTTGGCAAGCTTTAAAAAGGCAAGTCCATTTAGTGAAACCACAGAACATTGTAGGAGACATGCGTTTGTAGCTCTGGAATAAAGATTTGACTTATCCCCTACCAGACAGGCAAGTCTTCAGATTCTTTGATAACAGGGTGCTTTGAGCTTATGTTTACCATAGTGACAGTGTCATTTTACCAGTAAGACCTTATTTCAGAAAAGACATGGCATCCACAATTGACATGTTGTTTTTAGTGTAGCAGTACAAAGTTCAGTTATGTACCAGTGTTTTAATATACAAGAAACAGCAATGTGGAGGTCACGTTTTCCATGACAGACCTTGCTTGGAATGATATCAGAAGAGTGTCACTCAGCCTAAGCTATTGTAGATTTTCCATAAAGACACAACTGGAAGAACATCAAACAGTGCCCCTGAGCACAATTCCCCTTAAATCTATGTACTGTAATGCAAAAGTAAAAATAAATAAAAAGCAACAGTACCAAACACAAAGCATGTATGTAGGTAGATATATTTCATACAAATGAAAGCATTGTAAGTAGCATAAAGCAGTGAACAAATACTGAAAGGAAAATTAAGCTAACACTATATACCATTGTATGAGATAAGAAAGTATATAAAAATAAAAGAATTGATTTTTACATATTTTTAATCCAAAGACTGTACAGATTTTTAATCCAAAGACTGTTGTAACTGTAAATGGAACCAAGCCATGATCAATGTATTGCTGTCTTGCAAATTTCTGCCTGCTTTTCCATCTAGCTGACTGGACTGTCATTTAAAGATCATAGAAGGTGTAGTAGTCAGACTTCTATTTTTACGTTAGTGGCATTAAATTTCATATCTGAGTTATTAAGCTTAATAAACACATTCTTTGTTGTAAAAAAGCATATAATGTTATACAGGAAATAGAGCCTAGAGCACTATAACCTAGAGCAGAAATATTCATATGCAATATCAACATATATATCTCTACATACAGTAAAACTGGCAGTCTATAGTTGTATATATATGAATATATATACTTAATGTTAAACACACGAACAAATATAAATTCTATAAAATATAAATAGTTACACGTCATTAGATCTGTGATAAAGGCATCAATTTAGCCTTTTATTTTCTTACCACTACTGCACAATAATAATAGTCACATTTTTTTTCACTGTGTTCTTTCAGCGCTGTGTGCAACTTACTTTGCTTTCATTTGGATGTAAAATCATACCCCTATCAATCTTTATAAAATAATTTTATTTTTGTATATCTCATGCACTGAAATCATACTTCAGCTTTGAGCATTATACTGCTCATATACAATAATAAAGGCTTTGATGTATTGCACCAAAATACTAGAATTCTATTTGGTGACAAATAACATTTTGTCATTGAAACTGAAATGTCTTTAGATTGACCCTGTAAAGAAGAGTGTATTGATTTTCAACTTCTATTATTACTGCACTTTACCTGCCAATGATTTTAGGTCAGCTCAATTTTCAGGAAGGTCTGAGGTCAACACCTAGATTTACTCATATCAGAAGAGAAGAAAAGGGTTTATATTTGCAGATATAATATTTTCCAGTTGTCTGCTCTTTTCTCTTCCCTTATAAATACTAAAATATATAGAATAAACTAAATATGTGTTTCCATCTTAACAGTGATAATACCACACTACTAGTTTTGTTAGATTTATGAGATAAATGAAGACTAAAATATTATTTCAAAGCATTGTTCTGTACTCTGATACAAATTTCTACTATTTTAGTAGCTGTAATTGCAATAAAAAATGCTAAATGTTAGAACAGATGTGAAAATATTTATATAAAGCAATTTATGTTGAAGGAGAAAAAAGTTTTCATTTCACATTTTTACCAGATACTGGGTTCATATCAAATATTTGATTATGTACTCTACATTTATACATATGTCCTTTTCTTAGAAGTCTATGGCCCTGATTCATCAAGCAAAATCGGAAGCTCGCTCC
>NC_092859.1:99551097-99554567 GCF_032062135.1 Pyxicephalus adspersus
GCAGCTGAAATCTAATTGCCTTAATTGGCAGATTCGCGACCCCTATTGCTCATTATTATCAAGGCAGGAATCCGGCTGGCAGCGAGGGGGCGAGTGTACCAGTGCACTCGACTCCGGACCGCGGGAAACCGGCTCGCTGGAAGGGCGAAAGTATGCGCGTCCAGCGAATGCGGTTTTTATTGATGAATCAGGGCCTATGTCTATGTTTGTTAAATATTAAGCAGCAAATATAGACTCCCTCATTGCTGGGGTCATTTTGGGTAGAAATGCAGGCGCTGCAGTTTTGTGGCAGCCTGTACCAGTGTAAGCAGTTGTTTTATGACCAACTCACCAAATGTTAAATCCACAAATTTATGGAATGGTTAGTTTATTATTCATTATTTAAGCAGCCGTTTCAAAGCAGGTTAGTCAGCTCCAATTTGAAAATTCCTTGACAGATAGGAAAGATATTTCATGCACAGCTGTTTGAATCCCCATTTATTGCTTTTTGCTAAATGCATATTTATTGCTCAATGCATATTAAAACTAGTGGCAAACTATCAAAAGAGCACAGCAGTCACAATAGTAAATGCTATATTATTATTCTAGGGAATAAAGTGACAAATCTAGGTTGAATCGACAGGGGAAAGATTTATAAATACACCCCAAATTGTCAACATTTTTATAAGCATCTTAATGTGTCCCTAGACACGAAACAAAAGTCAGTTAATGCTAATGTTTAGTATATTTATTTGACCATCTGCAAAAGTTTCTTTGTTAAAAGGTGTGTAAGGCCCAGGTCAGTACCAATATTCTCTAGACATCAGTGCCCCAATCTAACGCTGCATTCTTCACCTATAGCATCCCGCTCAGCCTCGGGACACTGGTTGCATCTCCCAGCACTCGGTTGCCCCCAGGACTTAGTGCGCAAGGGATGGTGTCTGGAGATAGGCCGGCAGCTAACCAGGAGCCCACAAATACACAGTACAGAAAATATCAGGGAATCCAGAAACAAGCCGAGTCAAAACACAGTATATCAGTCCACCAAGCGAGGTACAATGGAACGGGCACAAGCAGAGTCGGGGTCACAGGCAATGGTCGGTCCAGGCAGAGTTCAAATGGAAAATCAGGAACAGGCAACGGTCAGCAACAGAGAACACTCAAAATAACTCAGCACAGGTAAGCCCAGCAAACACTATAACAGGCACAGATGACTGGAAGCAGAGAGGCTATAAAGCCCCAGCAGCCAATGATAGCATGGGATTACACAGGAACCACTCTGCTAATCAGCTACACACAGCTCCAATTCTATTCAGCCATGCAGCCTCTGTGCAGGGGATGCCTGGGGGAAAAATGCAGCTACAGGGAAACAGGGATGCTGCAACCCATAGAGCACTGATCCTGAAACCCCTGTGCTATCACGAGCGCAGCTGCCAGAGGGAATAGGCTGGGCAAGCCCCCCTGCGGCGGGGCATCGCCTGGGATCATAGGCCCAAAGAGTGCCTCCTAACAAGATGATTTTTGGATGCTTTGAATAGTGATTAATTGGTTGAGAGAATCCTTTTTCATGTGAATTATAAAAATATTTTTAACACAATGCTCCCCTGTAGAGATTTTAAAAGAAAAGAAATCACCTTCTTTGTTTGAAATTATCTTTAATGTAACAGTACTTTGGGTTTGCCATTTTTCCCCAGGAACCTTTCAGCCTACACCCGAATTGGGCATTAGTAATAAAGAGGGCACTCTGGTAGTGTCATCCAAATTTTCAGAACCAGAATCCAGAGAATCTTTCCATGGTTACATGAGATAAAGAGAATATCAAATTCGAAATTTGACTTTCTGTTTGAATTGTTTGGATGTTGCAATTTTTTGTCTTTATTAAAGACAGCTTTACTTTGTATCTCCAGTCATGTTAAAATTCCTGTTATTTCATTACTACGCCCATTAAAGGATCATTAGGGCTAGAAGATGCGATGGTTACCAGTTGCAAAGTTGAGTATGAAAAAATAATGAGTTTATGAACTGATCACAGATTAATGGAATTTGGGCTCATGTTGATGGCATCAGCTTCATGACACAAGTGATGCATGGGACAACATTGAATGTGTATTGTACAGCATGATGTTCTGTCCAGTGTAGGAGATGCAATGAGTGGATTATAGAATAAATGACATACAACATACAGAAATAATGAAGCACAGGATAGCATTCCCTACCAGTGGTCCCAAACCTTTTGCAGCTCGTGGACCACTGAATCTATGGACTGTGTCCCTCAAAGGGGAACAGGTCTGGTCTGTGATGGGAGAGTGGGCAGGTTATGCCCAGAGACACAACCCGCCCACCGCCAGTGGGTTGGGGACCCCTGATGTAGAGGACATTGTACCTAGTATGTAGGGCACAGGATGACATACAAGGTAAGAGATGTACCAAATGCCTTACAGGAAAAGTGATGTTACCTATATTATGTGACAATCAGGTCAATGTACAGAGTATGTGACACCCAGGATAACATTTAGAGTAAATGATATAGAGAAAAGCATTGAGAATAATTGGTGTACGGGTAGCAGCAATGGTAAGTGATAGACAATACAGGGTACAGAGTGGGTTATGTACAGGATGGCATAGGGAGTAAGTGAACTATCAGACAGCCTACAAAGAAAGGCTGATGCGCTGTTGGTTGTCATACAAGAACTCATTGATCTCTGGGATATCTGGGATTAGACAGAAATACTGAAATGCACATGGACAGGAGTCTGGGACAGGAATGATTAGGCTAAGGGTGGTGAGGCTGATTGGCACAATGTGTGGTGCTGCTATATAAACCAGCAGGCAAAGCCTATACCTTCCAATGCAAAACAGGTTGTAGAAGGCTTGAGAAAGCCACATGCTGATAGGAATACAATTGACAGATCAGCAGCAGTTTTCTGCTGTAGGGAACATACACATAATAATAGACATAATAGGCTACTGATAGGTAAAAGGCTATGTGTTATTTGGGTAAAAATCTCCTAAATGCATTTCATAGGAGATATGTTAGGAGAAAAACTAACATAAAGCTACTGCTATGAAAAGCTGCCTAGTTTAAGAACAAATAAAGGTAACCTATGCTTCCTTCCCCTCCCATATGTATATTTAGAGGTGACTTGAACTAATCTTCTCTCCATCCCAGGAAAAGAATCACAAATAAATGTGCCAGAGATATTATTGCCAAGTAATTGTGCTTAGGACATTTGAAAAGTAGCTACTGGCTATCTGAAAGTTACATTTTTATATACTGTACATACATATGCATGCCATTAGAGGAAATGTTTATCCATATGCATGTATAACAGACAATCTTCACCTCTATCTGTGGGAAAAACAATTACAGAAAAAGTCTCAAACCAAGTGCATTGTATTTGTTTGTGATCCATCAGTTTGTTTGTGTTGCACCTCGAGATTGTTTATGAATATGTAAATAGATATGTATATAGAGGTATATATATATATAT
>NC_092859.1:99558418-99599534 GCF_032062135.1 Pyxicephalus adspersus
TTGATAGGGGATATAATTTCTATATTTATGCAGATAAATATTCCTAAAATAACATTTGTCACAGCCTATAAATTGGGTCTGAGAAGCCAACTGATAGGCTATGTATTTAGAGAGTGTGATAGGTAGAGTTAGATACAGATATAGTGCTATGTGTTCTCCATACACAATAAATATGTAACTAGTGTTTTCCTTTGCCTAATTTTGTGAAACAATAACATACCAATATGATTTATGTAAATCCTATTACATTCATATATATCTAGAAAATTAAAGAAATAATCTCCCATTTATCAGTGTTAGGTAAATCTGACATTTTACTGCATCCTCAATACTAAATGACACATTAATATTTATTTTTTCTAAATTATCTTTCATTTTTATTGTATCCTGCTTAGCGCTATCAAACTAGTTGTGGTCTGGATTAGAGATGGAAAGAAAAATGCTAAAAAAAAATTAAAATTTATTGTAAAGAACACAATGTGTTTAATGTAATCTCTTGAAGGGATTATTGTATTAGGACTATAATACAGAGTTTACACAATAGGACCACTCAGTCATTCCTTGAGCAGGCCAGTATCCAGTTTATTGATGTCCCCTGTCTTGTCCTGCCTAAACTTTAATTGTATACTGTTACATCTTTCAGTTGTTGATTGAATCGATAAGATGAAACTGTGAATGGTTTGAGTTATGTTCTGTCAAAGAGAAATACTCATCTGTTTAGCTAAATGCTTCTGTTAACATAGTCCTACCCCCTGATATTTATATATCTATTTCTATGTCTAAAATCCAGGTATATTGCAGTAGCAACTTCTATTTATAAATGGCATATATTTGACATATATAATTCATGATAGAATAGATTTTGCATGGCAAATCACAAAATGTTATAACTGATAAGTTTAAAATAAAAAATGCACATGGCACCGTGCAAGCTGCTTTATTTCATGGTTGGATTCACTCCATTTTGTGACAGTTGTGAAGGAGATGTGATAAGAGGATTAAAGAATCTCCAAACAGAAATATATGTTGCAGCTTGCTGTTAGGTTTGTAGGATGATAAGATGCATTATTTGTTAATTACAGCATGATGTCTTCTATGGTGTATTACTGTCTAAACTTTGAATAAAGTATACAGCAAAAAGTAAAATGACAAAATAGGTTATTTTATTTCCTTTTGGGCCCGATTTGAAAAAAGTATACAAATCTAAAACTTTTATTTCTGTTTTGCAGTATTCTAAAGAGAGAATTTTTCCAGTACCTAGTTTCCAAATCAGTTGTACAAAAAATTCTCTAAAAAGGCTAAAGTTTATTAAACATGTTGCCTAAAATCATAACAGAATAAAACAACAATAATAATAAAAGGACAATTATTTATAGGACAGTTTGATGAGAAATTGATGATCGATCACTGATACAACATGCTTCCATGGCAAATTCTTCAATGCTGTTAAGTTAAAATTTCCATTCTTGAAATAGGTTGGGTAAGTACAAGTATATCAGCAGAAACTTAGAGGCACTAGCATAACTCCATGTGTTTTGATGTCATTTTAAATGATCTATATATATTTTTTATCTGTATTTATTATAGACATTTTCTTATATATATATATATGCAACATTATTTCATGACCACTATGTTAATATTGTAAGTTTTAAAACACAATGTAATGAAGCTGTCACTTATATGTTAGCTTGATTTTCTGCTTCAAAATAAAAACAAGCACAATTTATTTTAGAAAATTGCAAATGGTGTTCTTGTTTTAGCCTGCCATTTTCTGAATTGGTCCCTAAATGTGTCATAATTGTAAAACCTATTGTTATATGTCTGAAGGTAGGTTTTGCTTTAGTCATTTAATTTGCTGTGTATATTAAACTATTGAATATATTTGTTAAAAGTAAAAGCATGTGCATATGGTAGTTTAAGCCTTGGAAAATGCCAGTATGTTCTGTAATTTGTTTTCCCCACAGTTTTAAATTTGATTTTGATTAAAAGCATAAGTACTACAAAGTTCAAAAGTTCTTTTTACCATTGAATATTCAATGTACATATTTGTCCACTAATAGGATGTACACTGGAAACTTTTAGCTTATTATTTTTGTCTTCAGCTTTTAACTAATTTAGCCTATTTGATTTGTTTATCGCCTTTAACCAATACCTCCCTTTTTAAGCACTTTTTGTTAGAAAATGAACTTGTTTTTCATCATATTGTTTATCAAATCTTTTTTCCTATGATTTGACTTTTACATATTTATATTAAAAAATTTTTCTTTTTTTTTCCTTTTTTAATTTACACTTTACTTTCTCTTGAGTCACTAATTTTTACAAGGTGATAATAATAGGAAGCTGAGTATTTGTACAATGCTGGTGCAGATAAAAGTTGAAAAAAGGTGTAGCACATTTAAAGGGGTAAAACATTTATAAATAAAGAAGAAATGTCAGAGAGATCATCAATTCTTGCCTGAAGTCATAATTTAATATTACATATACTATTATCTCATCAATCTTGTTTCATTAGAGTGTATAATGCTAAATTTGACTTACTTTGATAGCTTATTTACTTTATTTTGATATGTTATTCAATAATCCATAATTCTTAACCTAAACTTGCTATCAGCCTTCAGATGTGTAAGGCCCAGCACCAGTACTCAGCAATCTGATCTAATGCCACGGTCCTCAACTTTAGCAAGCCCCCTTTCAGGAGACTGGTTGCGTCTTCCCAAACGCAGTTGCCCCCAGGATGGCTTCTGGGGATGCAAGGGATGGCTTCTGGGGATGGGCTAGCAGTGGACCAGTAGCCCACAAATTAAGCAGTACAAAAACTACAAGACAAATCCAGTATACAAGCCAAAGACATAGGCGATCAGTCCACCAAGCGAGGTACAGAGGGAATAGGCACAAGCAGAGTCGACGTCACAGGCAGAGGTCAGTTTAGGCTGCGTATAATCAATGAGTCAGGAACAAGCAATGGTCAGCAACAGTAAATCACACAAGAAACTCTCCAGCACAGATTGGAGGAGCTAAACGCTGCAACTGGCATAGATAACTGGGAACAGCTTTAAAGCCATAGCAGCAAATGGCAGCCCAGGAGCACTAATCGGCTCCCTAAGTCCCTTTCAGCTGTGCACAGCCTCAGAGTGTGTGCTGGGGATGCAGAGAAAGTACATTTCAGGCTGCGCGGCTAAAGAGAAGCAGAAGATCCTCTATTTCCTTGCTGCTGCAAGAGTCACTGCTAGACAGATGGGAAGAGATACTGCAGTGGTGCACAGCAAAGGATTGCCAGCCCCATACGGATCTTCTAACAAGATGATTGTAAAGTGCACTCTATAGTAGTACTACTCCGTAGGATACTTAGCTTACTATACAGTACTATACTATACTAGCAAATTGGAGGTTGAACCAAATAAGTGTATTTAAATTGCAGGGAATTAGCATAATCAACATTTTGTAACCTTGGACAGCTACAACACCTTCACAAAAAAGCAAAAAGTGATACCACCAGGAGTATTCATATAAGATTTGACCCATGTCAGCTTATACAGTTAGGTCCATAAATATTTGGACAGAGACATCTTTTCTAATTTTGGTTCTGTACATTACCACAATTAATTTTAAATGAAACAACTCAGATGCAGTTGAACTGCAGATTTTGAGCTTTAATTCAGTGGGTTAAACAAAAAGATAAACAAATGTTAATTTCTAATACATGGTTGAAAACCCTTTGCTGGCAATGACAGCCTGTAGTCTTGAACTCATGGACATCACCAGATGCTGGGTTTCCTCCTTTTTAATGCTCTGCCAGGCCTTTACGGCAGCGGCTTTCAGTTGCTGTTTTGTCCATCTGTATTATGAAACGCCTCCCAATCAATGTGACTGCATTTAGCTGGATTTGAGCAGACAGTATCTGTATGTATGTCTCTGAAAACCTCAGAATTCATTCGGCTGCTTCTGTCCTGTGTCACATCATGGATAAACACTCGTGTCCCAGTGCCACTGGCAGCCATGCACGCCCAAGCCATCACACTGCCTCCGCCATGTTTTACAGATGATGTGCTTTGGATCATGAGCTGTTCCACGCCTTCTCCATACTTTTTTTTCTTGCCATCATTCTAGTAAAAGTTTTATCTTGGTTTCATCTGTCCAAAGAATGTTTTTCCAGAACTGTGCTGGCTTTTTTAGATGTTTTTGAACAAAGTCCAATCTAGCCTTTCTATTCTTGAGGCTTATGAGTGGCTTGCACCTTGCAGTGCACCCTCTGTATTTACTTTCATGCAGTCTTCTCTTTATGGTAGACTTGGATATCGATACGCCTACTTCCTGGAGAGTGTTGTTCACTTGGTTGGCTGTTGTGAAGGGGTTTCTCTTCACCATGGAAATGATTCTGTGATCATCAACCACTGTTGTCTTCCGTGGACGTCGAGGTCTTTTGGTGTTGCTGAGTTCACCAGTGCATTGTTTCTTTCTCATGATGAACCAAACTGTAGAATTTGCCTCTTCTAATATTGTAGCAATTTTTCGGATGGGTTTGTTCTGTTTTTGCAGCTTAAGGATGGCTTGTTTCACCTGCATAGAGAGCTCCTTTGACCGCATGTTGTCTGTTCACAGCAAAATCTTCCACATACAAGAACCCCCCTCAAATCAACTTCAGGCCTTTTATCTGTTTAATTGATAATGACATAACAAAGGAATTGCCCACACCAGCCCATGAAATAGCCTTTGAGTCAATGTCCAATTACTTTTGAGCCTCTGAAATTAAGTAATTGTGTAAAAAAAAGTCTTTTGTTCCTCACATTTGTATGCAATCTTTTTGTTCAACCCACTGAATTAAAACTAAAAGTCTGCAGTTCAACTTCATCTGAGTTGTTTCATTTAAAATTATTTTGTGGTAACTTACAGAACCAATTAAAAAAAAAAGTTGTCTCTGTCCAAATATTTATGGACCCAACCCAACTGTATATGCACAAACCATCAGCTACAAAAAACATGGTATGTCACTGGCTTATTAGAACTGACACATCTACATTTTTACCAGTACCAGTACATTTATCATGACTATGACAAGGCAGAGACCCCCCATACAGTGCCCTCCCCTTAAAAACCCCTCAAATGACACCACACCAAGATGATTGTTAAATGGCTGAAAGGCCATTTATTAAACAAACAATTTCTTAAACAATTAAATTATATAAACATTTTCATAAATATCCAAATCAAATAAATAACCATAAATAACCAAATAGCCCAAAATTAACATAAAACACAAACAAAATACCTAAATAACACATTTACTTATAACCTTGTCTCAATTAACCCACTCTTCTGATTACTGGTCCTCGAAGGCCCCCTCTACTATACTCCCAAACTTGTTTGGGTCTGCACCACCGTGATATATATGGTCCCAGCAAAATGGTTATTGGTACTTTGATGGGTCTTGGTTGAAATGGGCTGCCAGTGCTGCTAATATCGTCCCAAAAAGAAACGATATTAGCAGCACTCGCAGCCCATTTCAACCAAGACCCATTAAGGTACCAAACACCAAAATTCCAGAGAGACCCATACTGAAGATGAGCCTCTCACTCCCACTGAACAGACCAGAAACCACCTTCCCTCCAGGACCTCACCGAAGCAACAAACCCCAACCTAAACCAAATCCCCACAAGCACCATCATACTAAGAAGGGTGGGCGGGAAACTTTCTCCACTCTCCCCGTCCTGCCGCAGAATGACCTTCCGTTTCCCCCCTTTTCACTCCTCTTCTCCCTCCCTCCACTACGTGACCCCCCCTCGCTGCAACTCCTCCTCCTAACCACCTCTTCCCAGTCATGGAGGCCTTCCACTATCCTTTCACTACGTTCCCCTGCTCCAGACCTCTCTGGACATCTAGAGTGTTATTACCCCCCCCCCCCAAAAAAAAAAAAAAAAAAAAAAAAGGTTGCTTTTGGTCTTTTTTCTAAACATGTATATGGTGTTTTCATGGTGCTCCTATTATACATAAAAACAAATCCAAAAACAAAATACAAAAAAAAAAAAAAAACACAAAAAAGTATGTAGATTAGCACTTGTACAGGAACTCCTTTTAAAATACTTAGCAGATTGCTTCACAAACTAATGTATTTCTAAAAACTAACATACAACCAGAAAATAAAACCATACAAAATTGACCTTCCTGGGTAGGTATCTAGGGCTTAGGTCACCTGGAAAGGATTTTCCCACTGTTAGAACAACCACATATATTTGTTTTTGCTTTCTATGAATTTTTAGCATGTTTAAGGTTTTAAGGATACAAGTTTTTTTCTATTTTGGTTGAACCCAATAGATGTGCAGGTCTGAACTGAACAAGGCTGAATGAACAAGGAAAATTTAGTACAACCGTTTTTTTTAGTAAACCCTTACTCCCTGATTGTAGTTCTACTGGTAACATACCTATCAGCATTCTTTACTCTGGTAAAACCTGTGTTTACCTGGCGCCCAAAGCATTTGTGTCCAGCTAGGTCCTATCCCTACTGCACACATGTGATGAGTACAGCTCATCCATAGAAATGAATATGACTGTAGCACATGTACATAGTAGGAAGAATACCTGGTTATCAGAATGTTTTCCTTATTTGAAAAGGAACATTTAATATGAGGTCAAATCCATTTCATATTTTAAAACAGTTCTGTTCTGACAAAGTTAAACAGTGGCTCCTTCTTTTTTCACTCTCTCAAAATAAAACTTCACAAACAGAAACATAAGAGGGGGAAAGGGTCAATTTACTATTCTGATACTGTGTGTGTGTGTGATCTAAGCTTCAACTCTTTAACTCTGTAATAAATTACCTGGAACTATGGTTTAAATGAGAATCTAATAATATTGCACTAATATTTTAATTTATTTATTGTTTATTTATTAAACTGAACATAACAAAGAAAATCTTTACAAATAATGCCATATTCTGTTGAATAAAAGGAAAGATTTAAAAAAAAAGTGTTTCATATGTACTGTATATATCTTTAAAAGCCAGATTTTCAGATCAGAATCAGAAATCCAAGTTTCCTAGTCTATAAATTATACCCTAAGGGGAATACTGGAGATAAGTCAAAGGAGTGTGATTGTCTTCTGTAATTGCAGTTTACAATCCAGGAGGAAATCTTCAGAGCAGTTTTTGCATGTCTAATTTTATTAGTTAAATAACCATTTATTTAAAAGCATTCATCTGATACCACCTTAATTATTGTAAATTGGTTCTATTTAATGAAATGTTTATGGCATAGTAAGTTTTCGTCTTTGATACATAACATTCATATTCTGTTGTGTTACAATTTCCACAGAATAAAAAATATGCTGACATTTTAGTATTATTTAAATATTTTTACACATGTGGTAGGGGCAATACAATGATTAAAAAGATGAAAAGATTAAAGGTAATTTTCACAATGTCCTCGTTGACAAATGTTTCTGATAATGCACCAAAACTAAAGAAGGGTGAGGGGGAGTTCAGAAAATTTTCTTGCAACCCACTGCCCCAGTGTGTACCTTCTACCACCTTTTACTTGTATTTCGTTGATGGAAACTCTTGGCCACCTTAAACAATCTGTAAAATATATCTTGAGTAGACAAGCTTGCACACTAAAAGAAAAAACCAAGCATATAAGAATCAATGTAACTTAGGTCAAAATTATTAACGTTAAGGTCTTTGCAAAGGACAAACGGGCACCCTTTGTGTCTGGAGGAATAGAAGTTTAATCTCCGTATATAAATATATGTGAAAATGTGGAATGGACTCCCCCAGGAAGTAGTTTTGGCCCACTCAGTAGTTGTTTAAAAATAAAACAGGATGCATTTCTAGATGCTGAGAATATACCAGTGTATTATGTTTTAAAAAAATGACACCAGAGACTGTTGACCGAGGGATTCTGATTGCCTTAGAGAATCAGGAAAGATTTTTTTTCCTGTTGGACTAAATTGAACCATGCCTTAAAGTGTTATTTGGCTTACTCTGGATCAACTATATGTATATGTTTCTGTCTAGAATATGCAGATTTTCTAGTATTGAAATGGTTGAATGAGTAAGTATCATAAGAGAGAATACGTTTAAGGAAATAGGTTATCCTCTAGTGTGCCAAGCCTTATATTATTAAATAATACAAATGAAGAGAGAAGTTACAAAAGGCTTTTTTTGAGGCACGAAAATGTAAGCTGGTAAAACTAATATATTTTATTAATGACTAAAAAATAAAAGAAAATATCAATAACAATAACAATTATATTGTATAGCAATCAAAATAATCATGGTTGAAGCTTATACAATGACAAAATGTGTAGTTTCATATAATACATTTTTCACCTGTCCCGACGTATGATTGACTTACCAAATTAAGTATACAAGAAGGAATATGGTTTCCAGGAAAATCAGGCATAATAAGTAAAATCAACTTACAGGGTTTAGCTTGAATGTGAATGTATCCCTGGATGGAAACATATTATTCAAGTGGATTGGTTGGTTAAAGGTGGAAAGCGTAATAAATCTAAATGAGATTAAGTCAAGAATATAATAGGTCTAGGGTGATGTCAGAAAGAGCCATGTCAACATTGCCACCTCTCGAATTGAGGAAAATTCTTTCAAGCACTGAAACGGTAATAACCTTATTGTTAAAACTGTGTTGTAATCCAATGTGGTGGCTAATTGGAGTAGTCATCTTCCCCGTATTTATGGAGTAAAGGTGGTCGTATATTCGTTTACTGAGTTCTTGTTTAGTTTTTCCAACATAATATCGAACACAAATACATAAAATTAAATAAATGATACCTGTGGTTGTGCAGTTAACGTGATGTCTAATTATGTGCCCTTTGCCATTGGGAAGTATAGATTCTTTTTGTTCATTCAACCAGGGGCACTGTGAACATTTGCCACATCTCACTGTGCCAGGATCTAACGTATGGGTGAATGTTTGACGTGTCACAGCGTGGTGACTATGTACCAGGGCGTCTTTTAAGGAAGCAGATTTTCTATAAGTAACATTTGGATAAACTTTGAGGAATTTGGATGTATTTGGATTGCTCAGCAATGTCTGCCAGTGTTTCTGTAGGATGTTTTTTATTTCTCTGTGTTGGCTATTTACTGTGGTTATGAGTCTCCTTGGTATTTGGTGCTTGGTCTCTAGATTGTGTAATGAATGACTCCTAATTGCAGGATAGAGCTTGTTGATAAGCATTTCTGACAAGCTTTTTGCGCTATTCTCTAGTTAGGAGTCGTGCCTATAGTAGTTTGACTTCCTTTTTGAAATTCCGTCTTAGTCTAAGATATTGAGTGGAATGCTCTTTTTGAGAGGATAAGAGTGGGAGCTCTGCATTTGTAAGATCGTGTTGCCAGCCGTCTCCTTTCTGAATACAGTAGTCCCTCTTTCTGTAGTTCTTATGTATGTGTCTAAATAAGGAAATTGGTGGTAATTTAATTTCATTGTAAATTTTTGATTATATTCATTATGTTGTAACTCAATGGAAAATTCTTGAAGGGTTGCCTGGGAACCTGTCCAAATGATCAGGACTTCATCAATGTACCTTTTCCAAATAAGTAGGGAAGACTTACGGATTTGTATTCTGGGTCTCTGAAGTTTCCTCTCCCAATCACCAAGGTACAGATTGGCGTAAGATGGTGCATATCATGTGCCCTTGGCAACTCCTAGTGTTGGAAGGTAGAGTTGGTCTTTAAACACAAAAATATTTCTACCAAGAATATATTTAAGAATGGAGCAAATGAAGTCATTGTATGGCAGATTGTTGGGATAGAATTATTTTAAGGGAGTCAGTGTGTTTTTTATACTTTTTGTATGAGGGATGTTGCTGTATAACGCCTCAACATCGATTGTAACTAGTAAAGAATTTGGTGGTATTAGTAATTGGGATGTAACATTAAGGATGTCACAGATTCCTGCTAGTCCAGGTCACCTGTGCCACCTTCTTGCTCACCTTCATTGCAGCCCCCTGCTGTCAGCACCATCTCTGCCTCTGGATCCAACACTGTTTACTTCCTGCTCCAAGTCAGTTGTTCCTTTGCCTCAGAGAACCAAGTATTCCTCAGACGCGCTCCGTCTGCTGGCCAACATCTAAATAACACCTGAGACCATCCCAGCAACAGCACTCTCTCTGCTGGTGGGATTGATGTCTGCGGGTCTTTCAATCCAAGCCCATCTTCTCTTCTTAAGGAAGTGACCTGGCAACAGGAAGTTGCCTGAACAAGGAGTTCCTTGGCTCTGCTTCCAGGTTACAGTTGTTTATCTCTATTGTTCCTGATTCTCCATGTACCGACCTGACCTCTTGCCTGTTTCCTGACCATTCTTGTTCGCTGCCGGTCCTGACCTTTTGGCTTGTTTGACTACCCTCCTGGATTTCCCTTTTGTACTATGCTTCAGTCCCTGCTTGTTGGCAGTCACTTGCCTTGGTGGGCACAGGGGCGGCAACCTGGCAGAAGCTTGCCACACAACATCCTCACCTCTAGAGGCTCTGAAGACAGAGCTACTGCTTAGACCCTGCGTCCTGTGCACGTCTCCACCCACAGGGTGGGTGACACAGTGGGTCCAACACTTTGCCTTGTGGAGCCATGACAGTTGTTCAGGCCATGAACCCCGCTGACATTCCTCTACCTGATTCCATGCAGGACCTGCGTGAGCAGATCCAGAAACAAGTGTCACTCCAAGTTAAAGTTATGGACTTTCTCCAGTCAGCCATTAGCCAATCTCCTGCCTCTGCAACTACAACCCCAGATCCTGTACTGGGGATTTCTGTACCTGCTGCAGTTCCAGCTGCTTTTCTGCCATGTTCTACACTTCGGCTTCCAGTCCCCCCTTGCTACTCCGGGGACCCCAAAATCTGTCGAGGATTTGTGAACCAGTGCCAAATTCAGTTCGAGTTACAGCCCTGGAACTTTCCCACTAAAAGTACCAAGGTAGCATTTTTTTTTTCATTGTCAGGAGAGGCACTTGCTTGGGCTTTGCCCCTCTGGGAAAAGGGGGATCCCATCCTGGAAAACTTTGGTTCCTTTTTGCAGCCATTCCGCTAAGTCTTTGATGAACCTGGCTGGGCTTCTTCAGCAGCTGCGGAGATTTTGAGCTTACATCAAGCCTCCCTCTCGGTAGGTCAATATGCTGTTAGATTCAGAACCTTGGCCTTTGAACTGGAATAGAATAATGATGCTCTGGTGGCAGTTTTCTGGCAGAGGCTTGCAGGGCATAATAAAGATGAGCTGGCTGGTCGTGATCTTCCTCCTACCCTAGATGACCTGGTGTCCCGTTGTGTCCGGATTGACACTCGCTTCTAGGAGCAGGCTGGGGAGACCCAGAGAGTCCGGGGCCCCATTAAGCTGGCTCCAATGTTCCAAACCCCCCCCCCCCGCTTCCTCCTGTGGAACCCATGCAAGTGGACCATGCCTGTCCTTCCCCTGAAGAACGAGCACAATGCAGACACCAGAATCTCTGCTTGTACTGTGCAGGAGAGGGCCACTACGAGAACAAGTGTCCCATGAAGGCCCCAAACACCAGTGCCTAGGGAAATGGGGAGAGGGCTCCCTAGGCAAACCTATTGCCTCTCTTTCTTCTAAAATAACCTTCCCTGTCCAGATCTCTTCTAATAAACACCAATTCTGGACCCTTGCCTTTCTGGACTCTAGAGCTGCTGGGAACTTCATTAATCAACGTTTAGTCTCTGAATACAATATTGCTCTGGTGCACCTATCTAAGCCACTGGTAGTCTCTGTGGTCAATGGCACGGCTTTACCAGATCACATCCAGCATGCCTCAGTACCACTCACCATGAAACTCGGGGCCCTACACATGGAGGCAACTTTTTTTTTGGTGGTTCCCAAGAATATTCATCCTGTCATGTTGGGACTACCATGGCTATGCAAACATGCCCCCATCATCAAATGGAAACGGGGAGACATACTCTCATGGAGCAGAACATGCTTGCGGAAATGCCTTCCTCAAATCCTTCCTGTCCAGCAGGTTTGCGCCACCGCCACATGCCCTGTCGCTGGGCTGCACAAACAATACTGAGAATTTCAGAATGTTTTCTGCAAAAAACACGCTGAGACTCTACCACCACATGGCCACTACAATTGTGCTACAAATTGTGCTCTCCTTCCAGGTGCCTCTCCTCCCCATGGCAGAGTCTATCCTCTCTCTATTCCTGAGACCAAAGCCATGTCTGAATATATTCAGGAGAATTTGGCTAGAGGCTTCATTCGTAAATCTTCCTCTCCAGCAGGGGCTGGTTTCTTTTTTGTTCAGAAAAATGATGGATCTCTACACCCTTGCATTGACTTTCGGGATCTCAACAACATCACTATTAAGAGGGGTCAGAATGCGTCAGAACAGGTGAAAAATCTATTATATGAAAACTACATACCGTATTTTTCGGACCATAAGACGCACTTTTTTCCCCCCAGAAGTGGGGGGAAAAAGTCCCTGCGTCTTATGGTCCAAATGTATCAAAATGTATCCTTCCCAGCTGCTGTCCCGTCCCCCCTGTAGGCCCCCCTCTGCCTTTCGGCCGGAGTGACTGTGTCTCCTGTATCTAGCTCCCAGCGTCCTCCCACTCTCAGCATGATTGGCTGACAAAGTCATGCTGTGTTCCCTGAATAGCATGCTGAAGATAACTCACAGCACACAAACACAATGTAAACAAATGTTATATTGCAATCCGATTGTCATACATTGTATGACAATCGGATTACAACTGAAAGGAAATACTCACCCAGTGTCCGCAGCTCTGCTTGCTGGTATCTGTAGTGAGATGCAGAAATCCTACATTGTGTTATGCATCTCTCCATGGATACGAGCAGCTGCAGCTGTGCTTGTGTCTCTGTGTGAGGCACCCAGGGAAACCCCCCCCCCTCACATCACTCGGAGGATGAGTCCTCTTCCAGTGATGTGAGGAAAATTTAAAGGCATATTACAATGTAATCTGCTTCTAAATGGTTTTTACAGTACAAAAACGCCACACAACATAAAAATAAAAGTACCGTACATTTTTAATTTTATTTTTAGATTACATTGTTGTCTATTATTTCATTATTGTTTTAAATTATTATTTATATTTATGTAATATATTATAATTTATGATTTTAATATAATAAATAAATATAATTATCATACCCGGGAGTTAATCCTAAGAATTACAAGCCCACAATACAAACAAAAATTTCTATGCAAAAAAGAAAATAGGATAGGATTTTATTAAAAGTACATTTTTTTTTTTTTTTACATGATTGTGTGTTTCAAACATTTTTTTAGATTCATGATATCTACTAGACCCTTGTTCGGACATATTTCTGTAATTTACAGGTCTAAAATGTAAAAAAAAAAAAATTCATGAAAAACAGTGTAACGCTTTTGGTACAGAAATCCAGACCTCAGTGTAACGCCCAGGAGGTTAATGTCTTTTGTTATAAAAGCAGAATTAAAGGGGCATTACGTCACTGCACTGTGAGGAACTGAGCTTTCTAGATTCTGACGCTAGCAATGAGGAGTTCTTGGGGTTCTCATAAAACGAGCAGAACCTTTACCGTAAATCTTCAACTTTATTCTATTTTATTACTGAAGTCTCTTGTTATTGTGTTTTACAGTAATTTTGTCTTTTGCTGACTTTGTTAATAATGGTTCTAAATGCTGCTGTTTACTTTACAGGGTTTATTACATGTGTTTATGACTGTGATGTTGGTTTTTAATGCACATAAAATATTTTAGGACACTATTTGTTTCAGAATTTTTTTTTTCTTCATTTCCCTTCTCTAAAAAACTGGTGCGTCTTATGGTCCAGTGCGTCTTATGGTCCGAAAAATACGGTATTTTCTCAATGAATACGCTTGAACCATGAATATTTTGATTGCTATACAACTTATTTGGTATTGTTATTGATATTTTCTTTTATTTTTTAGTCATTAATAAAATATATTAGTTTTACCAGCTTACATTTTCGTGCCTCAAAAAAGCCTTCTGTCACTTTTCTCTTTGTTTAGATTTTCCAGTATGTTTATTTCCCATTTGGTCGAATTTGATGGAAATATGCCTTTTTTTAACCTAACCAAGTATATAACTTTGAAACTTCAGCTACAAGTGTGGGTACAAGAGTATAGGTTTTGTGATTTGGGTTTAAAAAGACTTTAGATTTCATTTGTTCACAATCTCTTTCCTACAACTCTTTCTCTTCAACTACTTGGCAACGTATATATAAATGCTTCATCGCTAATATTGATACTTTTTGTACTGTCAAGGTTTCATTTGTTGTTTCTTGTTCATTTTATTGCTTGTTTACAATGAATAAGCATGCAGTACCAATAGGTGACTTTTTAAATTTTTTCCCCCTTTTTTTGCATTTTCTTTTTAGTACTCAAAATTGTCAATATTCCTTAAACTATTAAAGGTACAAAATCATATGAATACATTAAGCATTCATTAAATTTCTCCATACAAGGTTTTGATATTCACAGTGGATTTTAGCAGTATTCATGAGAAAGAATAAAAATGATTGTTAGAGAATATTATAATAGGTTCCACTATCCTGACACCTTTTACTATTTCATGAATGTTTGTTAATAGATGGATTCCTATGGAAAAAAAAACAGTTTATCTGAAAGCGTACCATTTAAAAAAGATACATTTGTACAATCATTTCATGCAAGTAAATACAAATTCGTGAAATATAGTGAAAATTCAATTGTGTAAAAGTTCTAATGGGATTATTTATAGTACATGAAATGTTTCAGCACATAACAGTCATATGAGCCTACAGTGCTTGTGTTAAACAGTGTAAATATGGATTACATTACACTTTGTTGCTGAAAGTCTTTGATATAGGAATGCAATTGACATGATTTACTCTTTAAACAGGTGCAGAATGCACATTACCAAATTATCCTGCAACACATTTGTTGTGTGAGTCATTAGAAGCCTAATATAGCACCTGCTGTTCATTTCAGTAGACACAGAAAGCTCACCACCTACCTTTAATTCTTTTCTTTAGCACAGCTCAGTGTGTCTCACATTTTAGAGGATCAATCACAAGGTATTGATTTGAAAGAGGTATAAAAATCAAAGTTGAATGAACACATCTGACTTGTTCATAATGGATGGTCAGCTTTGGGAAGAGAAATTGGGAAATAGGGTGGCTGTGATAAAAACAGTTGGACTGTGACTTGAATAAAGCAGATTATACTGGCAACAAATCAATGATATACCAGAGTGTTCCATTTCATGCCTTCTTGCACTAGACAGATTTAGAAATCTAGGGAGGGTTATACAGTACCATTAGAATTCTGTTTTGTAAGTTAGACCAAAGTAGCAATGCTATTTTATGTGCAATGTGCTTTTGCACTGACAACAGTTTTAAAGGGTCATCAGGATGCATGTTAAATGGTTTTAGTGGAGTGTTCTTACTTGTAGGAAAATATTTTCAATATTCTTTAAATTAAATCTGTAAATATGAAATGATTTATATGCATAAAAAACTAATTCTACAGTATTCTGACTATATACATGATTTCTAATAATTAGGTATTAACTCTATCTAGCTTAAATTAGTAATTTGCCTAATATAGCATTGATTAATTTATAAGAAAATGTTTTACAATTCACTCTGCTGATGATTTGCCCAATTAACTACTGCAATCCCTTTCTCTACAATCAGATCTGTCTTGGATCTCAGGAAACCTACAAAGTTTCTTTTTTTTGCCCCTGTTGACATAGTTAGGGATCGACTTAGTCATCCATCAAATTTAAATCCAAAGTATAGACAACAAAAATCTTTTAAATATTTTATTTGACATGAAAAAAAACACCTCTCCCATTCATCCTTTTTTTTGCATTTCCTATGTTTTTCCATTCAACGCTGTCTCCTCATCATAAAATACCATGGTATTGTTAGGGTTGTTAGGGGAAAAAACTATACTTTGTCCTTACTATGTAAACAATAGATAGATTTTAGTACTGGTATTGCTAATATTCCTAAAAGCTGCCACCTGGTAAATTTATGAAAACTGTGTTAGCTCTTGCTTATAGGAATTTTCTTATTAGTAACATAGTTACATAGTTAGTTACATAGTAGGTTAGGTTGAAAAAAGACATAAGTCTATCAAATTCAACCACTAGGGAAATAAACATATCCCAGATAAAAAAAACCCAATAGGCATAGTTGATCCAGAGCAAAAAAACCCTGGTTCAAATTACTCCACCAGGGAAAAATTTCCTTCCTGATTCCATGAGGCAATCAGATGTTTCCTGGATCAACAGTCTCTGTTATCTTTACTTTAAAGCTTTAATACCCATTTATATTCTGTGCTTCTAGAAAAGCAACATCCTGAGGGAGCCGATTCAACATTTTCACAGACCTTAAAGTGAAGAATCCCTTCCTTATCTGTAGAATAAACTTCATTTCCTCCAGACGCAAAGAGTGCCCTCTTGTCCTTTGCAATGACTGTAACAATTAAAAGCATAGTAGTCTGGCTCTGTCTCTTGTTAATGTGCCAGCTATGTTGCCACTTCTAATATAAGACTGCATGTGGGAGTTCATTCAATCCCAGAACCCACGGGGAAAGCCGGGATGCACAGCATATCCTAACAACCAACACTGAGCTGCACGTTAGCAGCTCAACAAATTTTGACAGATGGGACAAGGATCAAGCAGGTAAAGAACCTATTGCAGAAGAGACATCCCTTGTCCTTTTCTACAATATAGCCCTGCCTGATGACAAAATTTTAGTTCTACCTTCAGGTGGACCACCTTTATGGACTTTCATGATGCTTAGGAGCCCACAACTTTTGGTGTCAATATTTCCTCGAAATTCCAATGGGTCCGCAAAATTTCAGCGAACCGATTTTGCGAAACCATCGGAAGATCGAGGAAATCATTTAGATCCCTGGCACTAGAGGTTAAAAACCCTCTGGTGCCCCTTGATCGCAGTGGATTCTCAGGGCTGCATTCAGTCATGCAGCCCAGGAATCCTCCTGTTTTCGATCCCCGGCACTAGAGGTAAATTTTGGAGCTGATGCCCATTGCCTTTCTTTTCTTGTGTGTTTTTGATATAGAAAAATTTGAAGGTGGTATATATGATGGATGATAGAGGATGTTCAAGCTGTGTGCCTGAACAGCCATGGCAGAGGGTTCACTTGCATGTGTTGCAAAAGATGAAGTTTTTGGTACATCAGTTGTTTTGTAATGAAAAACTGAAAAGCCAGAGTGGAGATTTAAAAACATCATACCCTAGACTCCCCAAACTCCCCACTTGTACATTGTGATGTTCTTTCCTGGGTCAAAGGGGTGTAACAGAGATTATGGGGAGGTCTATCACAAAGAAAAGACATACATGGCTTAAAGGCATGAATAGCAGTGCTGTTTATTTCTCTTCATCTTACAAACATCCCTTTACAAACATTGACTTGCATAAATCCATTTACTTATCTACTCCAGATACCTTACAAACTTGGTCCAAGATGCTGCTTGAATTTTGAGCGTGCTACAATGCAAAGTACATGACGATTTGCTCTGGTGCTTCTGTGCTTCACTTTTTTTTAATTGTCATTATAATGTAATATAATGTCATTAATATTATGTACTAAAAAAAATAATCACGTTCCTTAAAGCCAGTAATAAAATAATAGCCTCCAATACTCTTAAAAATATATTTCCTTGGAATATTGAGAAAATAAATATTAAATATACAATGTAGAAAGGCTTTTAGGGGATTTTATATCATAGAACAGATTAACAGAGGCAAACAGAAACTGGTGAGTCATTAACAAACACTTTTGTGGAATACATTCTAACTCAAGCTCTAATGATGAACAAACAGTTAAACGTTTTTGAGCCAAGTTTTGCTTCTGTAGTACATACTTTTAAATGGTTGTTAGGTTACTGGGACTTTATAATTATATGGATTTCAGACTTTGAAATTCTTTAAAGCATTTCATTGCTGCTCGTTTGATAACAGTTGAATGCTTGTTATGGCATCAGTAGAACAATGTATTAGTTTGAGTTTTGTGTTTTAAGGCTATAACCTACTGAGCAGAAGATAAGTTATTTTAAACTTTGAAACTACATGAAAAATAATGACCTTTAAATGTATTGTATTGTCAGCATTTAGGGAGGACAAGAGTTTATCCAAAGATTTACTGCATAGCTCATAAAAAGTCACACCGTGCCTCTATTGGCTAAACAACCTTATTTAAATATATAAGGTACCACACACACACACCCCATTTTAATAACAATAGCTAAAACATAGTTAAAGTACAGTGAATAACATGGATTTAATTCATATATCTTCAAAAAATACATTTCTAGATTACACATAATTATTTCATTTTAATTCACATATACTGTTTAGGTGGCATACCAACTAAAGCCTATTACTAACTTGTCTTCTTTGAAAAAAATTAACTACTTGACTAAAAGTGTATCTGACCACTCTTGCACTTTTTTTTTACATTAGTTTTTGGGTAAAAAGAGTTTTTAGGTAAAAAGATAGCATTTGGGCTCGATTTAATAAGGCTCTTTAGGACTGATGAAGACAGACTATTATGGGGAAACCTGAGTGATATAGAAACTGGTTTGAAAACATTTGGCAACTAATAGCAACTTATTTTTAAGAAATCTGTTTGAGGTTAGCTGGATCACCCAGATTTTTCTATGATAGTCATTTTTTTACAGTATTGGAAAGCTTTAATAAATCAGGCCCATAATCGGAAACATAATCTAGACACTATGCAAAAACATTAATTAATTTACTTAATTATTTCTTACAGATATGTTTATAAGGAATTTCTAATAATTACTGTCCAGAAAATATATTAGACAACTAGAGTTAGACTGTTACTTGCTAAGAAAGTTACTTTAATAAAATATAAACTTACTAAACGTTACCCTATCTAAACTCATAATTTATGAATCGACTTAATAATTGTATTTAACCCCCATTAGAAATGTCCCATTAAACATTTGCTGACTGATTGCTACTTTTCACACCAACAAACACAGAAATTTAACATGAGATTTATTGTTTTATTTACATGTAGCAGTCAGTAAAGCTGATAGTATGACTAAGGCACAGACACAGGAACGGATGTCCTCAAATATTGTTGTTTTTAATTTTATATACTCTACTAAATAAATAAAAAAAGGCACCTTGTCTTTGAAAAACTTTGCAGACTCTTAAAAAGATATGTCTTTAACAAAGTGGATTGGAAATCTCATTAATATAGATTGCTTAGACACAAAATGCTTAATTTATAAATTTTAAAATAGATTGGTTAGTAAAAGGAAAAAAAAGTATTAGTTACAAAGACTGATAATACATTTGTATTCTCATTCAAACGAGTCTGTTGCTTAGACTGTCAAATGTCCCTAAAATAAATCATGTGACCTGAAAGCTAAATCTTTAACAAATGGGGTGGGATGTTAAATCAGGGTGGGAAAAGCAAATTCATAAAAAGTACATTTGAGTTTGTTGTATTCATTGTATAAAATTCTGAGTGTATTAAACATACAACAAAGTGTTGTTATCGATATTTTTAAGCAACATTTTATCAATGGACATTCACAAACATATTTATAAAACCATAATTTAAATATATTAAACATAACACAAAAACACATATGAGCCTGTAATGTACACCATATATGTCCAATAATGTTTGTACATGTATGTTATTATATTTAAGTATAATATAGCTTCATGAATATGTTTGTGATTGCCCATTGATGAAAGGAATGTGGGATTTAGTGTGTGTATGTAGATCAGTGTGGAAGTTGGTGGTATGAATCATAGGTAAATTTGTGCACTATGGTGTACATACTCCTAACCCCTGGACTCTCTTCACTTGACTACTTTACTTTTACCCCTAAACCCCTGCACTCCATATGTTTCATAATCCAAGCCCCTTCATTACACAATCCTGACTCCTGACCTCTGTACCCTACACAAGCATGACTCCTGACACACCTCAGATTCCTGCACTCTGCATCCTTGGCTGTACATTAGTTTTATTCTTGGTTCTTGCACTCTGTGCACCTAGCTTTATTACTTTACCTTCACTTTAAACAGTGTTTTGTTGGCAGTGTGCTGCGGCATTTATATGTAGAATATACAAGGAGACTCTTGTTCAGTTAAACTAATATTCTTCCAATAACGATACAACTCCTTTGTGCTGCATCTTGTTCTTTACGCCACAAACTATAATATTGGTATTGGCTGTAAAATATAGGGTCCAGCCCCTGAATGAAAAATGCTGAACAACCCTGATACCAGATATTTATCCCATTACCAGCAGATAATTACCCCATTACCAGCAGATAGCAATGGTGACAGGCTCAACAGTCATCACAGCAGTAGAAATCAGCAGTTTTATAATTTCTGTAACTCTAACTATTACAGTGCATAATTTTGATGTTACTCAGTTCTGGCAGATTTGACCCAAATGACCAATATTCCAAATATACACAACAAATACTAAAAAAATGTTTTAATGCATCCAATTGCCACATTTTCCACAATTGACACTTTTTTTTATTTGTTTTTTTCACAGATGTTTACATTTCCTGCAGAGGATTAGGTGGGAGATTGAGGGTTTTATGCTTATGACATTTTCTGCATATCAGGGACTACTACTGTCATGTGCATCTCAAACCATGGAAATGTTTGCACTAATAGAGGATTGTTAAATCTGTCATAGATAATTCTGCCATAATACAGCTTTGCAAGGATATAGTTTAGATATAAATAATGGTTGTAGGAGTTCAGATGGAATGACTATTGTTTGACCTTTCTGAATTCGGCAGACGTGGAAAATAATATCTATAGTATATCTATAACACTGGGAATGCAATTTTTGTTGAGTTAGATCTTACACTTGTTTTTTTACTAAGTTTTGGGTGGTGAATCCAAAAATTACCCCAGTTTTTTGCTATTGTTTATTTAAATGTATGTTGTTTATACAAAGGTTTTATTGTTACTCTGTTACATTTTTTTTACAGTAAAACATTTGAAAATCAATCAGGTAAGCGGTTACGGTAAAAATTTACACAAATTACACTAGATTTTCCTAGAGTGTTCAGTGTTAGGACAATCCTGCCGGATGCTCCAACAATAGTCAGCCATCATATGTACATCCCATCCACCCTGATACCGTCCTTCCATGACCTTCAAATCTTGGTGGAATAGTTCACCTTGCTAATCACTGACTGCATCAAGGTTTTCCGGGAAGTTAGAAAGAGGGCTATGCAGAAAATGCACCTTGATGCTCATTTTGCAACCAAGCATATTGTAGCTCCCCAAGAGTTTTTTAACAATTTCTGTGTAATTTTTTGCTCGTGTGTTTGCAAGAAAGTCCATGACAATGCCTTTGAATGATAACCAAACATTCTTTTCAACTTCTGACATTGTCCTGATGAAATGTTCATCTTTGATGAGCTGCTGAATCTATGGACCATCAAACACACTGGCCTTTATTTTTTCAAATGACAGGCTACAAAATGCCAAAATTAGGTACTTGAAACATTCTCCTTCAGGTAGCAAAGCTTTAAAGAACTGCTTCATCAGACCCAGTTTCATGTGCAGAGGCGGGAATATAATATTCTATCAACAGATGGCTCATGTAGAATGTTTTGATCACCTGGTTTTAGGGCAGATCTTGGAGGCCAATTCCTTTCCACCCAATGCCTCTTAAGAGCTCTGCTGTACCACATAGACTTTTACAGATAACAGGGATACTTGGTGTATCCGCGTTGCTGACCAGGAAGGAAGCATACTATTTTAAGGTCAACATAGGTGACCCAATTGTGTTAGTGGTATTGCAACAATTCAATGAATCCCTTTATATCTGCATATTCTTCACAAGGAGAAACTGAATGGTCAATTGATACTGACCCAAATATATTGCCATTGTGAAGAAGGACACACTTTAAGCTCCACTTTGAGCTATCGATGAATAGTCGCAATTCAGTTTAGTTATAGATAGGAATTCCCATTTCCTCAATTAAACCAGGTATGTTATGGCAATGTACAAAGCCACTGAAAGTTCTAAAGTACTGCAGAAATGCAATTTTTCTGGTTCGAAAGTATGATACCTTCCTTCCTTTTTCAAGTAAGTTTTTCTCACACAGTCTTGAAGCTAGAAGTTCTGAAGCTATCTTCGATAGTCCCAAATCACGTGCCAAATTATGCAACTCATGCTGATCAAATCCCTTACAAACAGTCCTCTTCAATTTCAAACTCTTCATTATTGTTGTCACCTAGTCCATCGCCATAATCATGTTCTTCAAGAGAGGGTAGTGTAACCAAAACCGGCACTGGGATTTCATATGAATGAGCCACTGGGCGTATTGCCGATGGTAGACTAGGATACTCTATGTTACATTTATTTTTCTTGTTATATTCTGAAGTTTTCACTAAACAAAAGCAACAGTCACTGAAATGATCTCCTGGCTCTCGCCAAACCATAGGTATACCGAATGACATCTTATCACATGTTCCCTTTGTCCACATCCATAAACCCTTGACACATTGTTTGCACACCTTATGAGGGGCCCAAGACTTATGTTGATCACCAAGTTTAACTTTGAAATATGCCAAATAGGCTTGCTCTACAAATGTGCTGATGTTCCCCCTTTGACTGGGAATGGTGAAACTGCCACAGACATAAAAAAATGAATCAAGGTTGTTTAGACACTTATGATGAGAAAAAGCAGAGCTAGAGGATATACGTGTGTAAGTAGAAAAATACATTTTGCTTATTCACTACGTAGAGCAGCGCACAATTTTGGACCACGCTGTCTTTTAATCTATTTTTTAATGTAAATAAGCTTAAAAATTAAAGTCAATACAAAATTTGTTCAAAATCGGGCCCCGGTGTAATCAGCATACACCCCCAGCTAACCAATCCAATAGGAAACGACTGCTTACTGGGATGGTTTTTGCCCCTTCTATAACTTGTTTGCTATAGTTAGGCAGAGGACGTCTGCAGCTAATATAGAAGTGTGAACCCCTTGGATATAAGCCTTCATTTTTTGTGGCTCAGGGGCTGAAGAGTAAGGGTAAATTGATTAACAAATGTGCAGTGTAATTTGCTCCAAGGTGCCTATTAGCAACTGCAAAGCGTTTGGCAGAAGTAATAGATTGCATCCACTAGGCTTTTCCAGATCTTTTGCAGGTTTTTGCAAGTGATTGCAATGTCAAATATTATCTTTTTTGATTGCAACATTGTTTCAATATTAACTTTTTTAGGCAGTATCGCACAATAAAAACATGCAACACTAGTATGAACTTTGTCTATTTGTTCACAAGCTGGATAACTTGTATTTATGCAACTGAAAATTTTAGTTTGCAAACACACATAATATTCAATATTTTACTAGAATTCATTAAAGAGATAAGGTGATAAATATATGATATTTTAATCATTGTTTCACTTTTACTTTCTACATACCGATAATTACAGATAACAGCTTAATTTACTTGGATACATTTCCTTTATTATGCATAGTTCTATGCCATTTATATGTGGCATTTAATATTTATATGCATAACAAACTAACACAAACACCTATTTGCAACTAATGTGCTTGTTTGTTTTTTATAAATCCTCTAAATATATTGGGTGTCATCATTGTGTATGAATGTATTTATTGGATTCAGTTTCATAGAAAACTTGCACTACTTAACATTGTCAGCCCTTTTACTTTTAAATGAATAAAGGTCAAATAATCAGACATCTAAAAGGACAGCTCATTTATCATCCTTTGCTAAATGTGTCAGTAGCTAATCTTCAGTACTGGGTGATAGTGCCACACAATGAAAGGTTAATAGATTCAAAGTACTGGCTTTATCTCAACAAGCCCATAATGATGGTTTAGTGAGGGACATTCATTTCTGTTCATCTGGAAATGTGTATGTGAATTTAAGCTTTAATTACTAGACTTGAGATGCAATCTTGGAAACAATGTCCAATGAGGTTAGACTACTTTTTAACATGGCTTTGCTTTATGTAATGCAAGTGCAACAGTGTCAACTAAACATAACTTTCTTTACATGTAGGTATTGGAAAAATTTTACATGTAGGTATTTAGGTCATGCATAAATTAAAAAAATAATTATATATATATATATATATATATATATATATATATGTAGTGGATATAATTGATATTTAGCATCCTCTGCAAAATAGACAGGTGGCAGGACTGGGACCTCTATAGAAATAAATGTGTGGTCTGGAAAGTTTGAGTAACATACAAATAAATCAAAAAGTGCTGTACAAAAATAAAAAACAAAAAAGCATCCAGCCTGGCCCGAAAAAAAGTGCCCAAGCCTGCATTCTGATCTCAGTTAGCTTCCGGTGGTTCGGTCTAGGTTTAACAAAGTCAGGGGCAGCTGACTATACTGAATGACCAGATTTTGCCATCAATTGATATTTTCTTCAGTGATGGTATAAGCATAATTTAAGATGACAATGTCAGGATTCATCAAACTCAAATTTTGAAAGAGTGGCTCAGGGAGCATAAGACATCATTTTTATGCCACCACTGTCTTAATCCCAATAAGAATCTTTGGGATATGTTGGAGAAGACTTTACGCAATGGTGTGACTCAGACATCATCAATACAAGAAAACTAGTAATCAGGTAACACCGCTGACGACTAATATTTTGAGGTTCCATTTTAGTTGGCCCTGACCACCAACACCTCAACTCCAATGCACCAACCTGCACCTCAACACACAAACACTTCCTGTTTTTTTTGCACTTCCAACCCACCATCATTTTGACTAAGCACTATTTTAGTCATATGTTTAGAGAACAAGGAAGATTATCTTCTAGTTTTATTTATTGACCTAATTTTGTCAAAGAGTACAATGTGCATGTTTGATTTATGGTTTACATAAAGAAATATGTGCTGTAGTCACAGTTGAAAAGGTATTTTTACAAGGAATATATAATGTTTTTTAAAATTATTAATCCAAATAGTTTTAAAGAAAGAATAAAATTTGTTACTAAATTTATGTGCATTATTGTGTGGACTGAACTTTATTAGCATTACATGCAAGAAGGGTCACAAAGTCAGTTTAAAGGGCATGCCCACCTTTGGTAAGTGTTATGTTTATAATTAATAATAAATGCTGTATTGGGTCTAATTTGTTGGATCTTGCCAGGCCAATGGTATGTACTTCCTGATACTGTACTTAATACTGATCCTTCTACTATACTATGTTTACCGATACTTACTTGTTCTGCATCACACTTTGGTGTTCTGTATTATTGTATACTTACCTTTATTGCATTGCATCAATACACTGATATGTGAAAGCAGTTTAACAGTCAATTAGGCAAGAATATAATTTTGCATTTGTGATTTGTAATCATTTTGTTCACAATTAATATTGATTTTTTACTTTAATTTCTCCTTGTTTTGTGTCATTAAGATCCCATTTACTTCAGTTTAGAGAAAAATAGTTTAAATACTTTTAAATGCCCCTCATCTGTTTCAATAGAAAGTGTTTAGATAAATTAAAATGCTGCAATTTTTAATACTCAAAAACCTGACATGCCTCCGGCATTCTCGTGGCATTCTAGAGGTTAATTAACGAGAAAATTTCTCGTTAATTAACCTCTAGTGCCCCGGGGATCGCACACTCTTATCAATGAATGCAGCCACAGCTGCAATCATTGAGAAGATGTCCAGCAAAGGAGAACCTCCTGACATTGTAATAAAAGTATCTCTTACAAATGATACAAATGATTTGTTACAGATACAAATGTATCATTTGTAAGAGATACTTATTATTACAATATTACATATTACAATGTCAGGAGGTTTTCCTGTGCTGGGCATCTTCTCAATGATTGCAGTTGTGGCTGCAATCATTGAGAAGAGTGTGCAATCCCCGGGGCACTACAGGTTAACTATTCATGCAGCCCTGGAAATCCTCCTGTTCGGCAAAAGCTCGACCTCTCGGCGAATCAGAAGGCCGCTCTCGCTTACATTTTCAGTAAGCGAGAAAGGAGTTATTTGCTGCCAGATCAAACTTAATATTCTTGCTCACTCATCCTTACCTGACACATTGGAATATATATAAAGTTCAAACATGAGTATTTATTGATAGGGAAACAGTCCATGTAAACTCAGCTTTAAACAGTGTGGGGTTTCTGGTGTGTTTCCCCACTTTTAGGAGGAGAAGGGAACTTCCAGGTAAGCATGCTTTCAAAGAATTCATAGTTATATATACCTCATAGTTGGAAACTCAGATAATTTAGAATTACTTTGTAGAGGTCCCTTGACCTCGGCATTGTGCCTTCACATATTTATGCATATGTATGCAGCACAGCACATATAATAGATCTATGTTAACCACAAACCTTATGTATGTTTAAATTAACTGAGGAAGTTTATGTAAGATATTTGTTATGCTAATATTAAAGTAAATATTACTAAGTTAATATTAGGTAAAGAAGGGCACACTGGGCGGCATTAGAAAAAAACTAGAATATAATTAATTGTTGATAACAGTTTAATTGCAATGTGTTATTTAAATACGGCAAGTAATCATATTGTTATATATATCTTTATCATAATACAAACATGACCCATGATTTATGTAGGTTAAGCACAGTTTTTGCTTTTCACCACTAATAATTTAACTATTTGCTATACCATTCTGATAATTATGTAGCCTAGAAAAAAAACATAATTAATTTGTATCCACAGAAACATGGTGGTTTAGCAATATCTGAAGGCCATCGAATTTCCATTATAATTTCTGTCACTAGAATGAATTGCTTTAACCTTTTCCATTCTCATTACCATCTTTGTCATGGAAATAGATTAAGAAGGGGCAATTTACTGTTCTCTTAATAATCTCTGTCATGAGAATGGATTATTTTTGTATTCAGTTCTATTCTTGAAACAATCTATTCACTTTAAATATCTCTATCGATTTTTAAACTTTTGCAGAAGTAATTGTAACTATTTTGAGGATCATCCCCTTCTTTATAATTAAATAGAATTGATAACTTCTGCATTAGTTACTGTAGTTTCTATTATCAAAGATAATAAACCATACACCAGACAAGTACTATATTTAACAAAAAAAAAAAAAAAATGTGAAAGTTCATTCCTCATTATCGATAGTGGTCCAACCTAATGAGGTTCTAACATGCAATCTACCTTTACTATTTTCAGTAAAATTACCAATTTGAAAATTTAAGTAGGCAGTCTTCAGTTTAATATTATTAGCCATTATAAGTTATAAACTGCTTGGAAATGAGTGGGCCCAGTTAAAGGGCAACTTTGCTAAGTGCTGAGGGGAACAAATGGGGACATTGGTGTTTTCTAACTTTACTTGCATTGGTATTTTCAATTAACCATATCAATAAGTACAAGTAGAAAGCAATTGGCCAGTAGTCCCAGATGTCCTACAATGAATCGTTAAATGATAAAACAGTTGATTTTTGGAATGCAAGTTTGGAGATGGGTAATATTTATGGATGCATTTTGCTGCTATAGTTATAATCTAAATCAAAGTTAAAGTATCCCTTAAAGAAACTGAGACATGCATCAATATTTATATTATATATAGGGCTAACATTAAGGTCATTGGGCGGCACAGGTGGAGTACAGCTGAGCACCCCAGAAAATCAACACTTCCTGAATTAGGCTCTGCACCTTCTTCATTTGGGAGCAGAAATTGTTGTCAAAATAAGGTGAAAATTAGGTGTCATCTTTGTAGGTAACTTTTTTATTTCCCCATGAATTTTACAGACAGAATACATTTTAAGAGCCCATATTTGGTATTTATCACATTAATAACACAGCATTTATTTTCCTAAAAAATTTAAATTTCGTTTTAATTACAAGTGTTAGCATAGGGCATATGTTTATGTCAGGGTTAAGTATTAATTTAGATTCAGATTAAGGGTTAAGATTACAATATGTCTGCAAAGGTTTTTATTCATCCAGGTATGATATATCTAGTGTGAAGTTAAGGGGAAGTAGCGCATCACGGGGCGCTGTAGAACTTCAGTAAAGTCCATTTATTATGGCTCAGGGATAAATCAAAACATTTAGGTTCAGCAAAACAAAACAGTTTAATTTAGCAATACGTTTTGCTGCCGCAAACAAACGTCTGCTGACACCAGGAGGGAACCTGGTACTCACAAAGTACCAAAGGTTTGCAGTATTAATCTTTCATCCAATCAGGGAGCTGAGTCATGCTGCCTCACTCCTTACTACCAGACTGAACCAAATCCTGCTGCTGACAGCCCCAGATATACCTGTCAGTCCAGTCTAAAAACTTGTACTGTACTGCAATGTGATAGAAAGGTCCACCCACTGCCAACTGAATTTTCCCAAACCCTTTTTGCAGTAGGCAACATGTTCTCAGAAGGTCAATGACCTAAAGCTGGGGGAAATAAATCTGCCACCCAGGACCCACTCTGGAGCCCTGTACCAGGTGGAAGTTAGTCTTGTTTGTTGTGAACATTTTGTAGCTCATTCCAGGCCCTATACTTTTCCTCAACCATGCAGAGCTCCCTTAGTTAAATAACAGGGCCTCATTCCTACAGCCTGTTCTGCACATTTTGGTGGGATCTGCACAGTTGCCTATTTTTACATCTTAAGTGTGCCCCCATAAAGCCACTTCTTCACCCTGGTGAATGAGTGCAGGTATTCATAGTGTCCCTTACATATTACCAAAAGGGGTAAATATTTGGCCTGGAATTAATGATCTAGAAATGTGAAATAGTATAAATTTGTAGGAAGTTTGGTTGGAACTTATACCTAAGCAAAGCAAACTGAGATTATCCATACTTTTTTGAAAATCACAAAATCCTTGCATTAGTAGTATTATACTTTAGTTAATCTTGAGAATTATTTTACCAGTCAATATCACTGTCAAATGCGATATTCTAAAGTAGTCTTGGTGTCAAATTCCATTTGTACATAAGGTGAACAAACCTGAACATTGCAGATATTTGACACTTGGATTTGGTACCAGGAAAAATTAAAGGTACCTGTACATGGTGCTTGTCATCAAATTGCTGCCTGGATTTGCTGAGCCATGTAGTATAGTGTTCGGCTCAGGGAATTCAGCTGACAAACTATGACAGGCACCATTGTGCTGTAAAGCTCAGTAAATCTAGCTGGTCTCTGGGTGGATTCTCTGAGCTTCATAGTGAGCCTAGTGGTGAAGTTTACCCTGGGGTAAAGAGTTAGGCTTAGGGATTGGAGGTCAGGAGTCAGGGTTAGAAGTTGGATTTTTGGGTTCCTGTGATGTTGAGGACACTCAAGTAATATTCAGGTAGAATCAAGTCAAATTTTACCAAAGTAATACTTGAAAGTGGTGAAATTCTACAGATTAACTGTATGTACTTATCTTTTACTATAATATGTGTTCTTGTGGTTTTAGGTCCTGATTCTCCCATAATTCTACAAAAAAAAAAAAAAAAAAAAAATTTAAAGAACTCTACTAAGCTATAAAATAAAAGATTGGAATTTTTCCATGATGCCCCTCCTCGAAGATATAAAGAATCCGCTGTCTTTATTGCACAGTGTTCTGCACATATGTGAGGGGTTATGTTATATCTGGTTACTCTAGCACAACTCCAGAGGCCAGAATATAAACCAGATTTTCCCTAGTGGCTTTGTGACAGTGGGATTTGAACTAGACTACCAAATCAACCTAGACATTGGGGTCAATTAAGGTAAACTGTTAGGAAACTAAACAAAGGCAAATTCAATCAACATTGCTCTAAAACGAGAACTGCTAATTTTGAACACCATGACACATTTAACTGACCAGCAATTGAGAACCAAAATCAGCAGGTTCTTTACAGCTACTATTTCTAATTGCCAAACCCCAGGAGGGATAAATGTTAGTCCTTTATTAATGCAAAATGGCCAATTAAAATCAAGCAAAGGTATAGGATGAAAGTTGTACAGGTGATCAGTTTAATAGAGAAATTACTTAATTGGATGTAGAAAGCAGTTACATTAGAGATTGTCGGCTAAAAATGCTGTAATTTATTAAATACTAACCAATAGAAAATTATTTGCATTTCAAAGTGGACTCACACAGTGACATTGTTCAATGCTGAGTAAAGAAGTAATATGTCCCCACAAACATATTATACCTATTATCATTAAATAATTAAATTATTAAATAATTTTTTTATCAAAAGTACTAAGTAATTAAGTACAAAGGATGTACTTATTGCACCCTACAGTCATTTCATTGTGAGTAATAAAGACCAAAACCCTCTATTAGATTGGTAGCTGGGATCTTTGTCTGTGTAGCAGAGGTTGCAATCAATTGTTTATCGTTACAGCATAAGAGATTGTTACCATGTTAAAAAAAAGTTACATTGTGGTTATTGCACCTGTTGGATGCAGCTAATTACGGTGTAGTTATTTTACATAGCAAACCTGAATGGTAAAAAAAAAAAAAACAGTAGGATAGTCATTTTGTATTGCAATGTGGTAAAATGTACATAAAAATGTTTGATAACTTTTTGGATTGTGTACATAAAAAATGAAATATTTAAAGCAACAAGAAAAAAAATCCTAAACATAAGTGTGTAATGTGCTTATTAGAAAATGAATACCTCTTACAGGTGTGTCATTCAGCCATGAATTTTGGAAAACAAATTATTCTCTATGGATAAAATATAGAAAATAATTTTTATAGGCAGCAAATGGACAATATAACTTAAAAAAGTTACCATAACATTAGTATATGAATGCATTATCCCATCAAATATTAAATCATTGGCAGATAGTTTTACTGACTACAGTATTTCTATACAACAATGTAAGTAAAATGTTCAGATTTTCCCCCGTTTTTTAATAAGCAGCATTTAGATCATTCAGCACTAATTTAATTGACCTATTTTTAAATCCCTTCATTATTATTTATATTTATTAGCAAGCTATTAGATTTTATGCTTTGCTACTCAAGCAGGGAATATTTAAATTACTTTTACATGAATGGTTAACCACAGAGTAGTATAAGCCTTTTCATAGCTGCTAGGTTAAATTAGTTAATTGTTATTGTCCTCTATTTCACCTTTAGTTCCTTCTGTTATATGTTTCACTTAATACTTTTTTACACCGTGGGGTAGTGCAATGATTACATTGCTTTAACACAATAAAGACCAGACTGTAAAGGAGAAATATTTAACTGTTAGACCAGTAGTTAAACTCTTAAAGTTCTTGATGCAGGTGATCTAGGGCTGCATGATATGTCACTCTGATTATCACCTACCACTCACATGAATGCCTACAGGATATAATAAACTTGTGAGCATGAAACCATTTCCCAAGTGACACACATAATATAAGGTATATACATGTATACATGCTGTGTCTACTGGCACGAATGGTAAGAATGTTACAAACATTCTTGTAGCAGACACAGAGCAGGGTTATTCATGGGACACAGATCTGGTAGTAGTTTTTGCTTTTGCTATCCCTTTTGTTCCAACCTGGGTTTTAAAAATATTTGCAATTTACAGCAAACTGTGAAACACCTATTTACACCACCAAAGGTACCATACATAGGCTAATAGGTTTACTTCTATATTGATGGTTCAATAATGAGCAAAGATTTGCATACAGGGCTATCCTAGAGGGTGATAATGGGTGGTTCACACAATGGTCCTGAATTATTAATGCTCTCCAAGACTGGGAAAGATAGATTACCGTGGGAGAATATGGGCGATTCAGCAAATCTGGAATGGTTTTCCTAAAATTAATTTGCTATTAGTTGGCAAATGCTTTTAATCCATCTCGGTTTGCAGTTTCACCCAAGTTCACCTATCATAGTGTAACTTCACCAGTCTTGGGGAGCTTTAATCAATCAGGCCCTATCAGACGAGCTTATTAATGAACACAGATGTTGCAACTTTATATATTGGTTTTAACAAATACATAAATGAGAGCTGTTTTACCTATCAAAGGATTTGTATTTTTTCAATTCAGTTCTGAGATTTGTATATCCCTATTACATAGCACAACCATGTTTGTCACGGTAGAAGACCTTTTTTCTTTACTGGAGTTCACTAACACTTACAGGTCACCTCCCCACAAACCTGTGATTTGACAGTAAAAATAGAGGTGGCAGACTGATCTCAAATGTCGCAGTCACACTGCTTTCCCCTTCAATTAATGCAAGGCCCTGGTCCAGCAGTGCTCACCAGATACCAGTTCCCCAATCTTCACCTATAGCAAGCCTCTGCTCAGCCTCAGGGGACTGGATGGGTTTCCCAACACAAGGTTGCACCCAGGACTTAGTGTGCAAAGGATGGTGTCTGCGAAGTAGAGGGGGACCAGAGGCCCACAGATAGGGCAGTACTAAGATTCCATAAAATAGAAGTCCAGAAACCAGAGCAAGAGGTACATACACAGGTAATCCTTCCACCAGATGAGGTACACAAGGGCAAGACACAAGCAGAGTTGGAGTCACAGGCAAAATGTTGGTCCAGGTGGCATAGTCTCTCAGGGTCAGAAACAGGCAAGGTCAGCAACAGTATATCAGACAAATACCATCAGCAGCAAGTTCTCTCTCTTCATTCGTTCAGTTGGCTCCAACTCTTCGTGACCAGATGTATTTTTGCATGCCAGCTATGTCTGTCGATCATTGCTTCTTGCAGTTGTTGCATAGGCATGTTCATAGCTTCACATATGCTGTCTTATCCATCTTAGCCTCTCCTGTCCTCTTCTTCTTTTGCCCTCAATTTTTTCAAGCATCACAGATTTTTCCGGACTTCTCATTATGTAACCAAAGTCCTTGAGTTTTAATAGCAGTATCAACCCTTCTAGTGAACACTCTGGCCTTATTTCCTTAAGTGTTGACTGGTTAGATCTTCTAGCAGTCCAGGGAACTCTCAGTAGCTTTCTCCATGCCCATAGTTCAAAAGCATCAATTTTTCTATGCATTGCCTTATTTATAGTCCAACTTTCACATCCATTTGTTACTACTGGAAAGACCATAGCTTTAACTATCCTGATCTTTGTTGGTAACGTGACATCTGTATCCTGTAGTATCCTGCCTAAATTCTTCATAGCTTTCCTCCCAAGCAACAAGCATCATTTTAATCTCAGGACTGAAGTCACCATCTGCAGAAATCTTCAATCCTAGGAAGATGAAATCTGTTACCACTTCTACTTTTTCCCCATCTATTTGCAGCTGGTTCATTAGAGCAGATGACATGACTTTAGTTTTCGTAATGTTGAGCAGTAGACCAGCTTTGGCACTTCAGTTCTTCCTCAGTTTCAACCAGTCAGTTGTTCCATACTCAGTACTAACTGTTGCTTCTTAATTTGCATATACATTCCTCAGAAGGCAGATGAGATGGCCTGGTATCCCCATTTCCATAAGAATCTGCCTCAGTCTATCATGATGTAGTTTTTGAATAGATTTTTTGAATGGTTTTTGAATAGTCAATAAAGCAAAAGTAGACGTTCTTCTGGAATTCCCTTGCTTTCCCTAATATGCATCAAATAGTGGCATTGTGCTCCCCTGTGCCACTCCCTCTTCTAAAGCCAGCTTGCACATCTGGCAGTTCCTCTCCGTATATTGCTGCAGTCTGGCTTGTAAAATTTTCAGCATCACCTTGCTAGCATGTGAAATGGGTGCAATTGTTCGATAATTTGAACACTCTTTGGCATTGCCCTTTTTTGGGATTGGAATGTAAACTGACCTCTTCTAATCCAGCGGCCTCTCTTGTGTTTTACATATTTGATTGCAAATCGCCAGCAGCACTCCAACAGCATCTTCATGCAGGTTTTTCAGAAGTTCCACTGGAATTCCATCACAACCTGAAGCCTTGTGATTAGCCAGACCTTCTAATGCTCATTTGACTTTGCTCATCTGGATGCCTGGTTCTTGTTCAGCGTATGTACTCCAAGTGTATGTAATGTCTACATCCTTCTTGAATAGCTGTTAAGTATATTCTTGCCACCCTTTCATAACATCTTCTACTTCTGTCAGATCCCTTCCGTTTTTGTCTTTCACCATTAGCATTTTTGCATGGAAAGTTCCCTTGATATTGCTAATCTTCCTAAAAAGATCTCTGGATCTCTATTGCATTGTATGTCTCTATTTCCTTGCACTGTTGATGCTTCCTTATCTCTACGTGCTATTCTCTGAAAATCTGTGTTCAACTGGGCAAATTTTTCCTTGACTCCATTGGCCTTTGCTTTCCTCCTTTCCTCATCAACATGTAAAGCTGCAGTAGACGACTATTTTGCCTTCTTAATCTTTCTTCGTTTTGAGATCTTATTTGTTGCAACCTCTTGGATATTATCACATACTTCTGTCCATAGTTCCTCAGGCATTCTATGTACCAGAGCTAATCCTCTAAACCTATTCTTCGTCTCCAGTGTGAAGTAATGTGGAATATTGTTAAGATCATATGTTGTTGGTCTGCATGCTTTTCCTGTTTGTCTTTAGTTTAATTTTACACTTTGCAATTAGCAGCTGATGATCTGAGCCACAGTCCGCTCTGGGTCTTGTCCTAGCTATTTGTAAGAAAAAAAGCTTGTGTGCAGTTTGACTGTTAAATAAGTGAAATCACAGCAATAATTTCCAGTTATAAGCAGGCGTCTTTTTCCATTGTTGTGCAAACATTTACCTGTTTTCTCATTTTATGAGTGTATACGTTGAACGATCATACAAATTTTGCTAGTCTGAAATTGTCATTATTTGGTCAAAATGGGCTTGGCAACTGAAGTAGGACTCACAGCATTAGTAGGACTCCAGCACTAGTGGATCCTTGACTGAACTAAACCTTCAGGGTTAGAATCCACAGTTTGGGCAGTAGCAGCAGCACCACTAAAAAGTACACCACCACCAGGGATAGCAGACAACATGAGGTCCCATTACACAATTTTCTACAAGACAGATTCCCAGGCAAACTTCACTGCTTGTGGACTGGCTGGCTCGTCCATCATCTCAGTCACAGCAGGGAGATGAAGACAGTGAACTTGGTATATTACTCTGGTGATACAAATATCCTGCTGCCTTCACCACAACCAAAAATGGAACAATAAAAACTAACTGATTAGAAATAAATGATTGGGATAATGCTAAAATTAGATAATTGAAATCCTAGTGATTTTTCATCTAAAATAATGTGTCGAAATATGGGATATAGGCTTATGAATGAGTACTTTTAGTGCAAAGTGTATCAAGGCACTTTCTTAATTTCTTGTTTTGGAATCTTAATAAATCACCCACTAATTATAGCATGCCGCTGAAACCATCTTGTTTGTGAGTATTTTCCAATTTTCTGTTTCTGGTTGGTAGCATGAATGGCTTTGTATTGTGTTGCTTATTAAAACCTTGGCTACTGATTTGCATAAAGGACTCAGGATAGTTCCTGCTTACATGCCCCCTAACTTTACCTATAAAAACTTTAAACTGCAATTTTTACTGTTTTAACTAATCTTCCAGTATCAAAAATTGTTTCATGTTGGACACACCTCTTTTGTGTTATTAACAAATATACATACTTTGCCCCTTTTGGTTTAACAAATGAAATAGACGAAGAACTAGGAAAAAGCCTTGTGACTAGTGATTGGTCTCAGTCCTGAATGAACCCCATTTCCAACATTGACATCTAATAATTAGTCAACTGCATACCCACTTAAGAGTTAAGTCCTAGCTTGTGCTTATTTTTTTAAAGATCATTATGTTGAGCTAAGTTAAATGATTTGCTTAATGTTTATCTAACTGCATTTCCCCAGATTCACTTTCAGGTTATGTCCTAGCTTGTGCAACTTTTTTAGAGATCATTATGTGGTATCAGATCAAATTCTTAGCTAAAATTAAGAAAAGGTTATGTTCTCAGCTCCACCCCGGTCCAAAACATTTGCCATAGAATTAAAACACTCACAAAGGTCAATAGACATGCTTCTTTGGGTCCAGCAAGTTGTGTGTTTTTAAATGATAATTGATCCTTTTTAGGATTATATGATTATTAGTTAAATTGTAAGTTTTTTTATACTGTCTGGGGCCCCATACATTGTTTATTTGTTTTCTAAGGTTAACAAATGCTACACGCATGCAATATTAATGAATACCACCTACATTTTAAACAGAATAGTAGCTTTTAACATTTAAAACAATCAAAATTTTTGTTATTTATGAAGTTTTGAAAAAGAAATCAAATGTTGAGTTGGTTTAAATTTCCTATGGCGCTTTAGTACTGTACACATTTTTATTGGTATTACTATATAAGTGCTGGTTATGATATCCCTTAACTGTAAATTGCAGTCGATTTACAATTCACACCAGCCAAGAACTAATATGAAAATGTATCCTGGGTTAAACTGCTTGATGAGATGAGAAGTTGCTATTAATTTAAAATTATTACCATCCAAGTCTAATAAAAAAATAAACCGGAGGTTAAACTACTTGATGAGAAGTTGCAGTGCATTATTAATTCAAACCAGGCAATACTAATAAAAAAATACATCTCAGGCCAAATTGCTTGATGAGTTGCAGCCTTGTACCGGGGAGAAGGAACAGCATTAATGTCATGTTAAAATTATGTCTGTTTGTGAAATATTCCAACTTGAGGTTTTAAAAAGATTTGGTTGTTGCTTTACACTGACAAATTAACCTTATGTGGTACATTATTAAATTTTGCTTGCAATAAATGCGTTATTCCAAATCACTTTATATTTAAGATGTTAATATATTTTGTCTCTAGTTTGCATCGATAATGAAAAAAAATGTCTTCCCTCAGTAACTCCTTTCCTCTTAAATTCTAGTTATGTTTTCTTTTTTATTTAATAAATACTAAATTGTACTAAATATATATATTTTGCCTTTATTAACCTACATTTAAATAGGCCATATTCTTCTCCTAAAAACATTAGCAAAATATAAATATCCAGTAACAAAATCTATATTTGGATATGTACAATTTGCTACTATTTTTAAGAGTATGGCCTTGATGTGGGCTATTATTGACAAAAATATGGCCTTGATATATTTCAATAAACACAAAATAATAGATGCCCATAGGTCAATGATGCCTAGATGCCTAAATTACATTATATTATTAGCTGACATATAAGTCAGGCATATAAATATAGTAAAATACCATTTTACTTGAAATGTGATATTTGGTAAACATTGTCATTTAGTTACAGCAATAAATATATATCTCTACTGTATAACAATTAAAAATGGTAGTGTTCATCTGAAAGCTGAAGACTTCCATTTTTCTCCAACTTTCTGATTGGTTCCTGGTTGTAAGTGGACATCTGAGCTGTCAGAAACAACTAAAATTAAAAGCAACCAACTGTATCAATTGTAGGTTGTTGGCTCTGAAATAGGGGAACTTCTTTCATATACCCATTGGGGGGGGGGGGGGGGTAGGAAAGGGTTAATATTGCATTGTTATACTTCAAACTTTGTACTTTTAATGAGACTATGTCACTTTTAAAAGTTCTAAAAGTTCTAGTTTAAAATTCAACATCAATTCTTTTAAGTATTTTTTTATGTTATATTTATTCTTGCTGAATCTAATAATGCATACAATAATATTACAAAATATTCTTACTCTTTTACTGCCTTCATTTTTTCATTTATTCATTATTTTTCCAATCAAAATGTATTATTATTTTAAATCAATATCAAATAGGTAACTAGTTTAACTAGTATTCCACAACTGGAAGCCTTTAGTTCCTGTTAATTTAGAATATTTTCTTATGAAACATTATTTTATCTCCACTTTAGAAGACTCATGTTTCCCCTCATAATCTAGTCACTTTATACATTTTCACAGATCAACCCCAGCCAAAACCTTTTTTCTTCAGGACAGAGTGGGAAAGCACCAGACACTGTTAATATTTTATTGCTGTCTATGTTCCTGTTTGGGAAATGTCTCCCCACTTTTTCTGTCCATTTTACATGTGCCAGACAGTACTGGAAGTGAAATAAAGTATTACCAATGTAATACAGAAAGGAATAAAAACTATTTTTCTAATAGAGACAACATTAGTAAGAATCTCAAGATTCTTCAGCTCCTTGTGCTCCCACTGGAAAGACTTCCTATACTTCCTGTCAATGTTACAGGTGTAAAATAACATAGAAAATTGTGGGGGGGGGGGTACATAGCTATTAAACCAGGGAGAGATTTTAACCCTTTCATATTCTTTAAAAAATGTATTGGCTGGAGTTTGACTTCGATACGTGTAAGCATATATAATATAAGACATAAAAGACATTTCTGTATTTTTTATTTATATACAATATGTACATTAATCCATTTATATTATGTATGCTCTTAAAAACGTCAACAACATATTCTGGACATATGCTGTTTGCCATGTTTCAAATCAGCTGTTTAATGTTCTTTTAGTGTTTTTGTTTGGAATGGCCTTTTTCTTGGGTTTAAAAATGACCTAGCCTGATCTTGTTGAAACCAACATAAGCATCTTCCCCACATGCTTTTCAGATTTACCTTTACCAGGGTTATAACAACCCCCCCCCCCATTCAAACTTAAAAGCAGCCATTACTGTTCCTGGCAGAAAAATCACAAAGGACAGATGTGGTACACTTCTTCCACCAATTCCCAGGAGCTTATTTCCTTTAGGACATTTTTCTTATTTCCTCCTTATTTCCTCAGCAGAATGCTGATCACCTGTCTCCACTGCATTACACAAATGTTTATTACCTGACCCCATCCACCTTCTTCACGCTGAGCATAGTGCCATGACATTGCTCACCTCCATGGTCCTGCCCACCCCTCCTCACCTATTCCTGAGTACAGTTCTGATCCCCAAACTCACTGCCCGTAGTTAACAGAGGGTTGCTGGATACAGGCTGTCTCGAGTCCACAGGGGTGAGACCTCCATTACTAATCTATCCCAACATACGCTGCTTATGCATGTCTTACTTTTACAATGTCAGTACCTAAATGCCAGGAAGAGGGGCCGAGTGGCAGTATAAGCTTTCATTGTAAGAATACTTTTTAAACTTACAGTTGATAGTTATTTTTCTATAAATAGAATAATAACCTACCAAAAAGACAAGTAAACAGAATGTGAAGCTAACTGCTTTGAATATCAGCAAGAAGTAAAAATGGCCTGACATTTCTGTTGTGAACCCTTAACATCTACCTTGAGAAAGCCAATGTAATTTAAGCTAAGAAAGGTAAATCTATAGATAATATGAGCCTGACATCTCTGTAATGTCGAGTACAGAAGGTTCAGCAATAATGTAAACATAGCATGTGGTACAACTGAATAGCAAATGTTTGTTGAATTATTTTTTCCTTCAGATGCAGCAGCCTCTTTTTGTGATATGTTCCCTATTTAGCATTGGAATTCAGCTCTTGGTAATGTACCATATGTGTTCAATGAACATTTCTAAATTCTTGAGTTTGTTAATGCTTTATACATGACAGCTTAGTAATGCCCCACTCATATATTCTTAAAAAATAGTTTTCTATTATTCAAGGGTTGCATTACCTATACTTCACCGATTTCTATCTAAAATTTTATTTTCACACTTTTTTATTTCCCAGATAACACTTTTTCCTTTTCTACTTCTATCTGCATTTCCATATATCACTGGGCTCAATGCTTAAAATCCCCTAAGAATAATTAAATTTCTGGGTTTACATAATTTATAGGTGCTTGTTGACATATTCCATTTGTTTTACTTTCCTATATTTTTATAGTCTAGTTTTACAGTGATTGCATCTATCTTAGCAAATATCAGTGTTAGACAAAACTAAAAAAATATATATTCCTGAATTTATTAATGCAGAAAACCCCTGTATATAAATATTACTTATATTATTAATAATTATAAAAAATATTTAATAGATGTGCACTGTATCTCAGCCTTTCTCAACCTTTTTAACATTGGGGGAACCTTTGAAATAATTTCCAATTGTTTAAGGAACCCCTGCTATAACTACTTTATCCACAGCTCACAGTACATGTTGGTTGTGGTAGTTGGTGGGAAGAATGACTATTTAATAGTTGGCAATTGTGAAGTTGGTAAGAATGTCACCCTTACAGATAGCCAAAAAGATCATTGTTGTCACCGAAACTGACATTGTTGTCACAAATTGCTCATTTCTCAAGGAACTCTGAGCAACCTCTGGAGGAACCCCGGGGAAATACAGTTTAAAATCAAATATTACTTGAATCAAAGCTAATCTGACCTTGGATCGGAACTGGGAATTTGAGGGATCCAAGGTCTGATCTAAGAACTCTATACCATTGAAAAGTTTTATATCATTGACAGGTATAGTAGGCTGCTGGACAATGACAACTAACAATGACAGGCTTAGCCAATCCAGCTGCTGAACCAATAAAGCTATCATTGTCCAGTGGCTAGATTGGCTGAGCCATACTATACCTGTCAATACAGCTAGATGTGATTTGATGGAATACATTGCATTTTTAGACCCAGACGCTAGTTACCTATATTCACAATCTCTCTAATGTGGCAATTATAGGATTGTTTTGAAAAAATACAGGGCTGTTTTAGTCCTGGGACCTTGATCTGTAAATTTGCAGGCAGTGTAATAAAAATTGCACTTCTTAGTGAAAAAATATGCTTGTTTAAAAAAAAGGGCATTGCTATTTAAGGTCCGTGGACTGACAATTTATTTCTAAACTCTGTTTACTTAGCACTGTGCATAGTAGGAAAAAATATATGTTTGTTTTTACAACATGCATTGCTGATTGTAATTGATTTCAGGAGCTGAAAATCGGTTTAGTACACTAAAAGCTGCTTTATTGTACTAAACTAGGGAAAGGTGAGAAAAAAATGAATGTGTGTATTGCTGCCTGCCACCTTTTTCTCTGAAACCAACTACACAAAACTGCAGAGAGAAAGCTTGAATCACAACCTAAAAAGTTGGCAGATGGCATTAAAATGTTTTTTTTTCCCATGTTCCCATTGGTCCATGTGATCCTCCAGTAGATTAGGTGACAAAATGTTCAGGGACTTTTGAAGTACCTTAAAACATTGGTAGGTGTTTTAAAAACACCTTTCCCGACTTTGGTTTACAGAAAAGTTGCATGCCTTTTTTCTAAACTCTTTGCAAAGAGGACTGAACGTCATTTAGGAGT
>NC_092859.1:99600645-99627733 GCF_032062135.1 Pyxicephalus adspersus
TAGATAGATAGATAGATAGGTAATGGATAGATAGATAGATAGATAGATAGATAGATAGATAGATAGATAACGGATAGATAGATAATGGATAGATAGATAGATAGATAGATAGATAGATAGATTGATTGATAGATAGATAATGGATTCATAGATACAAACCCTGTTAATATAATGATCAAGTAAAGTGTATGCAATGTGTTGGTACAGGATAAATATAGCTTGGAAATAAAGCTAGTGGTATATCTGAAAAAAGAACTAATGAATTTCTTTTGTATTCAGTGAGCAAATATCTTCAATCTATTTCATACCACATTGCCTCATTTAACAACTGAAGATTGCTTACAGTTTCCTATTAATTGGTATACCAAGCTAAAATCTTTATTTCAAATAAAATGTGTTTATGTCACAGTTTATCTGAAATTTTAGAATGACATTTTTTTGCATTAGTGCTGGTCTTCTACCAGTCTTGTGTTTTCCCCCTCTTTTTGATGTCATAACACCTGAATTGTATTTAGTGGACAGACAATCATAAAGAGATGTGGCTCTACCCATAACATAGAACAAAGGTGGGCATTGGTGGTGTAGACAGTACTGTCCTTTTTAGAAGTTCTGATTCAAAATTAAAAATTCTATTCTTAATCAAATATGAATACTACCATTTCAGACACATCTTTTTAGCAGGATGATTTAGAACTGTCACCCTTCTCCTCACTTTTTAAAAAGCCAATCACTGATGTAGAACTACCCATCCCAATTATTTAAGGCACACATAGCACACCTGGTTTCTAATCCGACTCCTCCTTCTTCCTGGTTAGTTAGATTGAGTTCAAGAAAATATTGTGAATAAGTTATTACATTGAAAAAAATGTAAACACACAGATCAAAACAAATATGATACCTCAAAGCCACCTAAACTAACTGCAAGTATCTCTGCAAAAGCCTTGGAGATGGACACTTGGAGCCAACCAACAGATCAACCAGTTACCGATTTTACCAACAGAAGCACTCGTTGCCAACCGTACAATGCATGCCTATTGTCTATGTGCTACTCCTTGACCATGGAGATGATAGATATTGTGTGCTGCTTTAAAGAACATCCTTTGGATTCATGACTTACAGTCATTGGTCTCCAAATGTCTTATTAAAAAACTACGTTTAGCACTTTTTCTTTAAAGTATCCTCTCTGTGGGGTTACCTACAGGAAGTAGGAGACATCTTTAGGGTATGGTTTTCCTTTTGGTTGCTCTTGATTATTATTTTCAGTTGGGTGAGTAATGTTTTAATATCTGTTGGGATTGAGGTGTTTTCACACAATTATTCATTTTAGTTTTTGTAAATTGTTAGTATATATCAAATATTTGATCTCTAGCTCTGGGTTTTACATGCAGTGATCCTTGTTCTGGTTGCCCTTGCATGATGCAATGTGATCTGCTGGGCACTGTCATGGCAGAAGTCATGAAAGAAGTGCGCCCTAATGGGAGGAGTCATGGAGGTAGTATGCCTTCATGGCAGGAGTCCTGGAGGTAGTGCGCCCTCATGGCAAGAGTCATAGAGGTAGTGCGCCTTTATGGCAAGAGTCATAGAGGTAGTGCACCCTCATGGCAGGAATCTTGGAGGTTGTGTACCCTCATGGCAAGAGTCATGGCGAAGGTACGCCCTTATGGCAGGAGTCATTGATATACTGCTGAGTAGTTATGGACCAATATGCTTGTGGTCAATTCACTACTACAGGTTCTCAGACATTCGCTCAACCTCTTCAAGGTAAACCTTTATACCTAGTTCTTAGAAGAACATTACTATGGTACACAATAGTCAATGGAAATGCTGTTGAAACATGACAGGGGTTCTAACCTTCCCTATTCCATCTAAAAATGTTGGGTTTTACATAAAAAAATTGTTGGAAGCTAAAATCATGAAACTTTTTTTATCAAAGCAAAGTGCAACAAAAATGCTGTATATACAAAACTCTTGTCCTTTTTTCTTCTCAGTGACGTTAGCTAATTACAATATTGCCCCTGTGCATTTTTAATTATGATTTCCTAAATATGTTGCGTTTTTTTCATTCACATCAATCTAAATAGCTTGCACAAAGGCCAGTTAGAAATTGTATTTGTTTACTTTGAACATGATTGACATTTTAAAGTTTTATAATTATCCTGGTTAAAATGAATGCAGATTACCTAATCAACAAACGCAGCAGTGTGTGATAAATGTGAAGTCAGGCGAAGATTCTCAATGAAGAATTCATTAGCATGCATTGGATTCAGTGTTTTGATGATGTAATAATAGATGTTTAAGAATATACATGTTTGTATGAGGGATGCTGCAATGTACTTGTGAATAATTTACACTGCCTGCCCTTTTGGCAGTCCCTCAAGATAGCTCAATACACAAAAAATAGTCTACAATTCATTGAGGGGCATTTTCAACAAGTTGAAATCAAGACATTGCAGTATCAGATCTATGAGAACGTTTAAAAAAACATCTACAATTTGTTTTTTTGTTTTTTATTTATATTTTACAATACTTTTTTTTACCTGTCTGAAGTATATTTCTTTTATATTTAGAATTTATTAAATTGTGATCTAGTTTTGGTCAAGTGTTTGTTGATGCTCTGTTAAGAAACAGAATGTGAATGTGAATGTGAAATGCAAGTTAAAACAAACTTGATTCAGGATTTTGCTAGCATTAGTTTAGTGAATAAGGTGAAGCTCTGATGACTTCAACCATCTTATCATTTTTTTTTTCCTTTGTGTTGCATGTGATTGGGTGTCTTTTTGCAAAGTGAACTAAACTTCTGAGATAAAAATATAGGGGGTCTGTAAATAAATGATACCATATACTCTGCTTAAATGGCCTTTAAGAGTTTTTTTTAGGATTCTTCATTACAACAAGAAAAAAGACAAAACGTTTTTTTGTGTGGCAAAAGGAGCCCCTGATCAGCCTTTATACAAGCATCTAGTTACTACTTTAACATATTAACTGAATTTTTGATGTAAATTATATGGGAAACCATTAGTTTTTTTTTTTTATTAGGTATAAATATACATACAATTCTTTTTTTATTATTATTATTATTATTATTATTATTAATATTATTATTTTACTTTTAAGGCAACCACTGAAGCCAACAAGTTCTATAAACTAAACAGAACTAAAGGAGTCAAACAAAAAACAAATACATCCACAGGAGACATTGAGTAAATACATAATAATAAATTCATAAAAAAACATTTTACAAAGAAATCAGATTGAATTAAAACAGGTGCTTTCATAAAGTTTAAAAATAATGGGAGGAGTCATGGAGGTAGTATGCCTTCATGGCAGGAGTCCTGGAGGTAGTGCGCCCTCATGGCAGGAATCTTGGAGGTTGTGTACCCTCATGGCAAGAGTCATGGCGAAGGTACGCCCTTATGGCAGGAGTCATTGATATACTGCTGAGTAGTTATGGACCAATATGCTTGTGGTCAATTCACTACTACAGGTTCTCAGACATTCGCTCAACCTCTTCAAGGTAAACCTTTATACCTAGTTCTTAGAAGAACATTACTATGGTACACAATAGTCAATGGAAATGCTGTTGAAACATGACAGGGGTTCTAACCTTCCCTATTCCATCTAAAAATGTTGGGTTTTACATAAAAAAATTGTTGGAAGCTAAAATCATGAAACTTTTTTTATCAAAGCAAAGTGCAACAAAAATGCTGTATATACAAAACTCTTGTCCTTTTTTCTTCTCAGTGACGTTAGCTAATTACAATATTGCCCCTGTGCATTTTTAATTATGATTTCCTAAATATGTTGCGTTTTTTTCATTCACATCAATCTAAATAGCTTGCACAAAGGCCAGTTAGAAATTGTATTTGTTTACTTTGAACATGATTGACATTTTAAAGTTTTATAATTATCCTGGTTAAAATGAATGCAGATTACCTAATCAACAAACGCAGCAGTGTGTGATAAATGTGAAGTCAGGCGAAGATTCTCAATGAAGAATTCATTAGCATGCATTGGATTCAGTGTTTTGATGATGTAATAATAGATGTTTAAGAATATACATGTTTGTATGAGGGATGCTGCAATGTACTTGTGAATAATTTACACTGCCTGCCCTTTTGGCAGTCCCTCAAGATAGCTCAATACACAAAAAATAGTCTACAATTCATTGAGGGGCATTTTCAACAAGTTGAAATCAAGACATTGCAGTATCAGATCTATGAGAACGTTTAAAAAAACATCTACAATTTGTTTTTTTGTTTTTTATTTATATTTTACAATACTTTTTTTTACCTGTCTGAAGTATATTTCTTTTATATTTAGAATTTATTAAATTGTGATCTAGTTTTGGTCAAGTGTTTGTTGATGCTCTGTTAAGAAACAGAATGTGAATGTGAATGTGAAATGCAAGTTAAAACAAACTTGATTCAGGATTTTGCTAGCATTAGTTTAGTGAATAAGGTGAAGCTCTGATGACTTCAACCATCTTATCATTTTTTTTTTCCTTTGTGTTGCATGTGATTGGGTGTCTTTTTGCAAAGTGAACTAAACTTCTGAGATAAAAATATAGGGGGTCTGTAAATAAATGATACCATATACTCTGCTTAAATGGCCTTTAAGAGTTTTTTTTAGGATTCTTCATTACAACAAGAAAAAAGACAAAACGTTTTTTTGTGTGGCAAAAGGAGCCCCTGATCAGCCTTTATACAAGCATCTAGTTACTACTTTAACATATTAACTGAATTTTTGATGTAAATTATATGGGAAACCATTAGTTTTTTTTTTTTATTAGGTATAAATATACATACAATTCTTTTTTTATTATTATTATTATTATTATTATTATTAATATTATTATTTTACTTTTAAGGCAACCACTGAAGCCAACAAGTTCTATAAACTAAACAGAACTAAAGGAGTCAAACAAAAAACAAATACATCCACAGGAGACATTGAGTAAATACATAATAATAAATTCATAAAAAAACATTTTACAAAGAAATCAGATTGAATTAAAACAGGTGCTTTCATAAAGTTTAAAAAAAGTACTGAATTAGGGATTAAAGGGCAGTTTATAAGGTTCCACAAGGTTTTATGTTTCGAATAAAAAAACAGAGAAGGGGGATTGAAATGAAAAAAAAAGGTGAGAGGAGGCAGAATAATAAAAGGGGAACAAAATGTTTTCCCTTCTCTGAGTTAATCTATGGTCCCATCTGGGATATAAGCCATAGGTGCCAAAGTGGCCATTTACCAGACATTATCAATGTCATTTGGAAAGAGTGGAATGCTTTAGCAAGTGGTATGTATATCACTTTTCTTCCACTGGGTGCTGGGGGGAAGGGGGTGAAGGAAGGCTACATTTTGCAGTTAAACAGCATTAAAGTTAGCCTCCTGTTTTGTCTTGTAAAAGGCATAGCACACATTCAATTTAAGTATTAAACCACCACATTTTTTTATATCCCTATAGTAGTTTAATATTTTGTTTTTGTTTTCAGCATTGCACACCAACCAAAAAACATTACAATAGTTCCATATTTCTCAATGATTTCATGTATTGCTTGGCTCACTATAAGTTTGTTTTCCATAAGGTAAAATGCAACAGGAGACAAAATATATGCAATTTACTGGTTCACCTGATTTGCCAGTTGATTTGCTCTTAGCTTATTGTAAGGCATGGTTCACATCTGCTCCCATGATCCCCTGTGTGCTGTATAAACAGGAAAAACACTGATGCCCTATGCCCAATGGCATTCACTATGCAGGTGCATTTGGGGAAAGTACTGAATGCTACTGTCTGGAAAGTGCTCCATAGAATATAAGAGAAGAAGTAGTTGTAGCAGAGATAAACATTTAAATGATATTAGCAGTAATACATTGTTTAATTATACAAACCTGGAAAAGGATAGATAGGAATACATTTCTGTGCCTTTGATCATTTTTTATGCTACTGGCAGAAAAGCTAAGAAAGATTTCTGGAAAGGTTTTACTACAATTTATGACAAACCACTACATGTAAAAAAAATGGAATAAAACAGTTTGTGTTCTTTCAGCTTCCCTTCCTTGAGATTGTGGGAAAACAGCTAAATGCACAGCCGAAGTAGCTATACAGGAATGGATTTAACTGTCAAATGATTTGTAATCTTGCATAAGCAATGTAAAAGAATACAGGAAACATTTATTTTTAGTTTTGATTGCCACTCTCCCTGCCCATGTCTTAGATTAGGTTTATGGTAAGGCTTATCGGCTAAAGTTGTTTCAGGGGGATATGTCTTAGAGCAGTGGTCCCCAACCTTTTGAGCTAGCGGACCACTAAATGCATGGGAAACTTCCCCCCAGGGTGACGTCATGATGCCAGAACCTGCCCACTCCCTCATCGCAGGTCTGAGCCAGACACAACCCGCCCACCGCCCTGAGTCTGCGGTGTCTCGACAGACACGGTCTGCGGCCCTGGCCAGTGCACCCTCCTAAGTGGGGTCCAGGGGTTAGAGCACATTTTATAGCTGAGGTTAAAGTGAATGCACATACAAACATTATCAGAAATGAATCCTATTAAATGTTGAAAGCATAGGAAAAGACTAGACCAGCCAAGTTTTTTTTTGATACAGCGATAAATCATTATACAACACTTTATATTTGATAACAAAATATACTCTGTATATCCCACATTGTTTCTGTTCACAACTTTGCTGTGTTCTTAAATAGGGCAATATTGAAATGTAAATGCTGTAATCACCCACAAATATCTGTTGTCCCGCCAGAAATGTATGGAATCTCCTTTCCAGTGTGTATGTGATAGGAATTGATCTTCCAGGAGCTGCTTCTGGAAGAATTTAACAAGCCTGATGATATACAAAATAATGCTGCTGAGGGGGAGTAAGACATATAGGTGTATATCTGGTAAATGTCGAAGCCATTGTTTCTTGACTTTTTTAGCATGTGGTAACTCTGGTCTTCAGGGAACCCCTGGTATAATTACTATATCCCAGATCACAGTACATTATGCTGGTGGTCAGTAGGAAGAATGCTTCTTACATTGCTGGCCAGTGGGAACAATATCACTTGTACAGACAGCAAAATGTATCATTGGTGTCAGTTAAACTGACTAATTGTTTAAGAAACCCTAGCAACATGTAGAGAAAACCCTACCCCTGGTTGAGAAACACCACTCTAAGCATACACTGAATAGGGCTAATTTACTAAAAGTATCCAGTTAGGTAAATTAAACAAGTAAAAAGTGATTTTCCTTTTACATCATTTAATAAGTGCGTTTTTACTGAATTTATTATAGGGACATTCTCAAATTATTTAGTAAAGCAGCCTCAAAGTGTTCTTTATAATAGTAAATATTAAGGCTCTCATCCTGTGTCACTGTCTGTATTTGTTTGTCATTTGCAACCCCTATTTAATGTTCAGTGCTGTGTAATATGTTGGCGCTATATAAATCCTGTTTATTATTATTATTATTATTATAAAATAATAATAATAATAATAATAATTATAAAGGATAGCGTGATGTTAATGTTTAAATGTTAAATCCAAATTCAGATGAATTTTTTTTTTATCAGCTATGTAGTTACTTACTCCTGGCACTTTCATTTGCCAAGCTTCCGGAGCATTTACTAATATTTTGAAATTTGCTGTATGTGGTTGATACTGGTTGTTTTTTATTTGGGTTTGTCTTACACTGGTCACAGTCATAGGACATCTGTTCTCCTGTCGTTGTCCTCCATACTACTGGGAAAACCTTTTCAACCCCTTGCAATTGCTTGTAAAAATATTTAAAAGCAGTTCTAAAAAAAAAGTTTACTGGCAGATTGACCAAGATGCTGCATTAAGCCTTCAAAAAAAGGTAATGCAACTGTACCAGAGCAAACACTTGAACATAAAGTGCACTTCAATTCATTTCTATGATAACCAGGGCTTTGGGATGGTTGGGTAATGGCCGAAAGCTGTGAACTACTATAAAAAAATCTTCTATGTAAACTTAGTCTAAGGGTTTGGGGAAAGCTTAAGTATTATGAGTTAATTTATTGTTTAAGTTAAAGCAGTGTCCTTGTCAATTCTGTGATCTTAAAAGAAAGTACAATCCACCATGCATGGTGATTTGCAATGGTATAAGTGTTTGGAGGGTCAGCCTATGTGACAACATAGACCCTCCTTCTATAGATACAATTGAGAAATAATGTAAAAATCGGGAGGGAAAGTGTGTTATCTACAACATATAAAGAGTGCTGACATGCATTTAAAAGCTTTTATGACTTACAAAGTCTTTTTTTTTCATTAACAACCTACCTTTCAGCACTCTTTGGACCAGTGTTTTTCCACCTTTGTTGTTTTCAACATAGGAGGAACCTGTAAATAATTTTCAGGTCTTCAGGATCCTCCTAGGATTACTGTCCTCAGTACATTAGTGTGGTGGTGAATGGGAGAGTGCCTCCTTAATACTTAACTGTAAAGCTGTGCACAAGTGGCAAATTTTGATTGCTGGAAATGATCTTCCTTAATTGTTTTCATTGACAGAAAAAATAACAAGAGCTGTACATACAGAGAAGCTTAGTTCTATGGAGAGTGGAGGATTGAGGAAGGTCCCTTGTTGCATCCTCCTCCATGGGAAATGAAAGAAAAGATGCTGATCACTAAATGATGATGAAGGACCGCTGTACACATGCTAGACACAAGCATGATATTTTGTCTCCGACAACAACAATCAGGTTATGATGTCTTCACAGTTCAACTCCTCTCTGACATTTACCTTAACCATAAACAATTCTTGCTAAATCTAATATTTAACTCAACCAGTGTTGCTTGGGCATACCTTTGTTTGGTTCTAGCAGCATTTAATTGAAGAACTCTGTGTTTTAACGCTGTATTAGTGACAGACAGCTCGCCTTCTGTGTACTAAAAGAACTGCTTTCAGTTCCCTTAAACAGGGCAAAAGCTCACTTCTATTAGAACTAAACCAAATGTCAGATGTCAAATGTGAGCCCTTACCATAAAGCCATTCAACTCCTGAATCACCTGAAGCCTTTAAATCCACTCCTGATTTGGTTGAAAAAACCTTATAATTTTTCAGTTTTGAATTGCTTTAAAGTAGCTGTTAATTGAAAGCCCCAACAAAATATTGTTAAAAAAATTTCTGCTGCTTGGGGTGCAAGACATCCCGTGGGAACACCTCAATCAAAATATTTAATGACATTTTTTTTTTGACACATCTGATTTGATGTATTGTATAGTATGTGGACATTTACTGGCTGCAGCTATGGAAATATTTGTAAAGAGTTAATACACAAATCATTCAAGTAACATATTTAAACATATGCCTGGTATCCACACTAGGAGGAATGTTTCTAGTGTGAACACCAGGTAATATTGCAGGCGTGGAACATGGCTGTCCAAAAAAAGGGTGAACAGCAAGTATGATTCCTTCCTCTTGGCAAATAGAAGCTGATTGTAAAATGAGGGGACAGTAAGCCTGTGGGTTATCTTGGGCATAATAGAACATAATATTGCTGTTATGGAACACATCCCTACACCTAAAACACTATCCATTCACTTTCAGACCATGGACTATAACTGTTACTGACCTATATTATAGAGCTAGAAGCACAGGAAATTACTAACATTCATGGTGAACAGGCAATATTGGGAATATGTTCATATTTTTTTATTTTTAACAATAATTTCCAGAATCCAAATTCAAAGATTGTAAACTTGTAAATGTAATTTAGAAAACAAGTCTCTTAAAAAGCATAACCTAGTAATATTTCATTTTAAACAATTTTGTGTGCAATCTGAAATTGTGTTGTGGGATTTTTTTATTTTCATCTAACATTGACCTTTTTTTGCTTTTGTAATTGCTTTTTCTACACCCATGACTGTTCTATGACCTATAACTGAAGCATATTTTCCCACCATGTGTTCACTTATAAGCCTACCATGTGTTTACTTATTCTGCTTGGCTTCTAAAATGTTTTTAAGCTTCAATAGTTATAAGTTTGTTTAGAGTGTATTTTGTTAAATATTCTTTATTCTTAATTTCTGCTACTTTGTGATTAGATTAAGGAGTATGTCATTTATTTTCAGGTTAATGATTCAGTTTTTTTTATAACTAAATGGATGATAAACAAAATGAGAAATGGTACAATATAATACAAAAGAGTATTCCGCAAAAATCATGTGCACTATAGATGAATTGGTGGTCGTTTTAGTGATAAACCAAAGCTTCTGTGGCTGAAGTGGGCAGCCTATGCCTACCTCTAGTTTATTAAAACATTGCTGTACTGCACACTGGGTCAGTTCTTAAACTCAATCTGAAACTTCTAGAAGGCAAATAAACCCCTTATATATTCTCAATATCCTCTCAGTATTGTGGGATAGACATGGGACTGTGCTAAAAGTGTAATCTAAGTAGATATGTTTTCACCTTAAATTTCTAGTTGCCATATAACAGGTCAGGGCCCATGATGTTATCAATAACCTTCTCCAAAATGTTACTACTGTCCAGAGTTTAAATAACTCTACACATTTGCAATATATTAAGCAATAAAGAATACATTTCTCTGATAACAGAATAAGGGGAAGACACATTAAAAAAAAATGGTGGTAAATGAAAGAAACCTAATTTAGAAGCAAAAAGTTTACAAGGAGGGTGTAAGATAGACTGAGCTGAGGTAGACAGAAACAGTTGTACATGCTAGGAATAGAAAAGTGCTAACAACCGAGAAGAACAGAACTGAGAAATATCATTGGGAAAAATTAAACTAAGTAGACAGAATTGATTAGGAATATAAATAAAGAAACTAAACTAAAAGACCTTGGGAAGACAGAACTAAAGTTCCCGAAAAGGCTATAGTTCAGAGTAAAAATTTCAAGAAAGAAGCATGAGGGGGCAAAACTGGAGAATAGGTAATTATGGATAGGACTCCTGCATGACTTGTGACATATAAAAGACTGATTTAGGCACTGGTGTGGGAGAAGCATTGGGAATATACAGGGAATATAATATGCACATCCCAAAAACATGCAGTTAGGGTAATTGGCTTCCCCTTAAAAGTGGCCTGAGACTGTGGTAATGACATATCACTATGTTAGGGATTTTATATTGTGAACCCCTTTGAGGGACAGTTAGTTATATGACTATGGAAAATGTATTTGTATAAACGAGAAGGATAGCACAATAGGCAAATAAAATTCTAGTGAAGGCCAGAAAAGCCAAAACTGTAAGAATTTACGAAAAAATATAGACAGATCCAAGAATCCTAAAGGCCTGATTGGGTTTTAATTAATTGGATTAGATTTTTCCATATTATGACATGGTGAGCTTGTGGTCCTAGGTTTAAAGATTGATAGGTTTGTTTATTCGCTTGACAGATGCCAGTCCCCCAATCTAACCCCACACTCTTCACCTTTAGCAAGCCTAGGAAGGCCAGTGTTAGGAGGCGCTCTCTGGGCTTACGATCCTAGGCGATGCCCCACTGCAGGAGGGCACGCGCAGCCTTTTTCTTTTGGCACCTGCAGTAGCACTGGAGTTTCAGGATGAGTGCTCTGAGGGTTGCAGCATCCCTGTAGCTGGGGTTTTCTCTCGGCATCCTCTGCACTAGGTCGCAAAGCTGAGGGGAATCGGAGCTGTGTGCAGTTGATTAGCTGAGTGGTTCCTAAACAATCCCATGCTTTCATTGGCTTCTGGGGCTTTATGGCCTCTCTGCTCCCTGTCAGATGTGCCTGTTATAGCGTCTGCTGGGCTGACCTGTGTTGGAGTGATTTTGGAGTGTTTCTCTGTTACTGACCTGTGCCTGTTCCTGACTATCTGTTGAACTCTGCCTGGACTGACCTCTGCTTGTGACCCCGACTCTGTTTTTGCCTTTCCCCTTTAACTTCACTTGGTGGACTGATCTCCAGTGTTTTTGATCTTGGCTTGTTTTTGAATTTCCTGACATTTTGTACTCTGTACTGTGGGCTCCGGGTCAACTGCTGGCCTATCTGCAGACACCATTCCTTGCGCACCAAGTCCTGGGGAAGCTGAGTGCTGGTAGTCTCCGCAGGCTGAGCGGGGGCTGCTTTAGGCGAAAACTGCGGCTATAGATTGGGGGACTGGTGTCTGGGGAATACTGGTACTGACCTGGCCCTTACAGCTAATTGCCCAGTCCCAGCACAAGGGTGCCCCCAGGACTTCTGTGCAAGCAATAGTGTCTGGGGAAGGACTGAAAAGGACTGACCAGGAGCCCAAAGATAATACAGTACCAAATATTTCAAAAGAGGCAAGTCCAGAATAGAGAGCCAGTTGTCATACACAGGTAAACAGACCACCAAACAAGGTATTCAAGGGTAAAGACAAACCTGGGTCATTAAATAGGGCACACTGAACTGTGGTGGCTTACTGCACGGGATTGCCGGCCAGATAATAGTCTCCAAATAGTTGTCTTCCATTTTTCTTTAATAGTAGGGGTCCAAAAGTAGCCCTACCATGTCATTTTTCTATTCAGTTATGACATTTCACATATCATCCTGCAAACCTGGTAACATGTGCCCTTAGTTGTCATCCTTATCACAACTAGCATCCACTATTTACCCCTACCCACCAAAGTGTTACAAGACAATTTTTAAAATCCAGATTCTGTGGGAAAGGAGGACAAGGATACATGTGTGCATACTGAACTCTTTCTAAACAGTTTGGATGCAAACTGTGCAAACTACCCACTTGGTACATACTCTCATTTCATAAATTGGCCAAATGCATACACCATCTAAAGGTCAGAATACTGGAATGCATAATGACTACTTCAATCTTAGTTGACAATTTGAATTACAGTGAATGAAGACATTACCAGGGGCAGTAATTATATTGTACAAATGGATCTGGTATACCTATTCTAGCAGTGGTTATTTTCCACATTGGAAACCTGAAAACTTGTTTTATAACAAAAGTAAATAAAAAATGTTTAAGGTATATGTAAAGATTGCTATTTTTTTTATTTTACTAAATGATTTGCTTACAGGCATACAAAGCATTAAATGACTACTTATTAATCATTTTCATACTAAACATATTAGACTAGTTCCTAAATAAAAGCTTGTGCCTGCACTAAATTCATGAAAAACAAAATCAATATTATACTGCTTAATGACTCTGCTTTTTTGTAAGTCAACAATTCTCCAATTAATTAACCAGTGATTAAAGTCAGCTTCTGAGAATTAATCACAGCCTACAGAAGTCATTGTCCTTGTGTGCTTCATTAGGACTGTGTTTGCCCTTCAGACAAGGAAGCGGCAAGTAAAAGCCAAAACTGTGACCTGATTTACATAATGCAAAACCAAAAAATAAACATAAGGATTTGGGAGGATTTTGGGGACTCTGCAAAAACCAAAGGGTCCTGACACACACATATTGCATGTCTATTACAACTCCTCCAAACAATTATTTTTATATTTACAGTTGATTAACTTGGATAATTTCTATTGTCCCTCCAGAAAACCTAATACCAGGGAATGTCTGCACATGGCAAAACACACACATTCTTGTTTGTCAATCAGATTGTGCCTGTTTGCCTATTTGTCATTTTGTTTTCTATATCTGCGTAATGAGATATTACTTGAAAGAAAACGTGTTTAGAACCTAACCTAGGGTTACAGAATGCTTGAGTTCAAAAATGCACATAAAACTAGTCTTCAAAGGTTTTGAACATATTTTAACTAATAAACGTTTTAAGCGTAAGATTTTTTTATGTCTGTACGCCAAATCAGTTAACAATTGTAAAATGATTTATGGAACCCTAAGTAACACACATTTTGGGTGTGCTAATTACATCTGTTTAGAATGACCTTTAAATGATCCAATTTCAAAATACTAGAGCCTAATTTTTTTATTTGACTTCTTTAGGTTATTGAAGGTAGCACATTGCAATATATGTTTTATGCAGGTTTCTGAGGTATCAAGATGATAATCCAAATGATTAAACACATGTGTGTCTATTTCTGTCCCCTGATGTGCTGTACACACTTATGAGAGTGCTCCACTACAGAAATACAACATGAAAGTAGCTGATCTCCTAAAGTAGTACTCTTTTATCTTAAAGCTGTTTTAGAATTTGTTCTATTTTTCTATTTCTGTCTTAGTTCTATTTTTGTGCCCTTTTAAGTTGGTATTTACTTGAAATGAAATAAGGTAAAATTTGTGAGGAAATGTGTAACTCACATCTTAATGTATTTTCATACTGAAAGCAATACACAGTTTAACAGAGAGGCAATTGAAGGATGTACAGGGTCTGGCTTAGCTTTTGATGGCACCTTTGTAACGCCACAACTTAAATATTTGCTTTAAGCTTAAGCCAGCATGTTATTTTGCTGGAGAATCCTAGGTCTCTAAATGGTATTTACAAAACATGCATAGGGACGGTGTGACTGAGAATCTTCATGAGCATGGTGGGGTAGATTTTCAATTCTGTGCAGCAATAATGGTTTCCTCCAGAGAGGCCTGCTGATTAAGGTCAGTGTTGTGGGTGTCTGTGTGAGAGATCAGAGTCAGGATAGAGAGCTAAAAGGTTGCAAAATGAAGCCTGTGGCTGGCTGGGAGTAGTAGTTGCCCAAAAAGGTCATATACAAGAGTCTGGATATGTTAAATGGTCAGTGGAGGCTGGAGGCCTGAAATGCTGGCATACAGCAAGTATGTTAAAGAAAATCTGGGGTTTCACAGACCCCCCTATTTCCCATCCAGAAGAACAATGTTAATCAAAGAGGATTTGTACATGGAAAAACTATGGTGTGTGTATTGGTTTTTAAACTGGAAATTGAGTATTTAAAAATATAAAATTACTCTAGTAAAATATTCAGCTATTTGACTGTGTTTATTTCTCTCTGATATCTTTTCTAGCAATGGCTTTGTATTTTTCATGTAAAAAAAAAACTTAACTGACCAGTTGGCTACATAATTTTTTCTTCATTTATCATCAATGTCATACTCTAGTATACATGCTACCATCTTGCTTTTATTGAATAGCACATAAGCACTCCTTATCAAGAGTGTGTTTGTCACTACAATAACCTTCATAACACCAATATAGATTACAGTCAGTCATGATGATTTGATGGATATATTAAATGTCTGTAAAAGCAATGTTTCCCTGCATTCTCATGTCCAAAATGATAGAACCATTTCATCAAAAAGTAATATTGTGGTAGCAATAAAATGTGTCATTAAATATAAGACACTTTCTATTAAAAAAGAAAAGAAACCAAGAATCAAGATACAGTGAAACACTTAAACCTGAAGCCCTGATGGAACTAATAATTTAATATCCTGGCTTCTCACTAACTTCCTCATACTAGAGTCACACCAAGGCTAGATTGGTCCGAAGTCTAGTAACCTCTTGGCACAGGACAAGTGTTGTTTACACTAGAAAATGAAAAGTAGAGTTTCCAATGGCCAAATGCCATTTGATTATTATCTCACAAGACAGTGGCCCGATCTATCCCAAGCTGATAGGAGTGCCAGGACCAACACAAAAGAGATCAGACTGGTAGGAAAAGCACAACACTGTCCTTAACTGGTGGGTGGACTCTCATGCCTGCTCCCTCCCTTGTGTGTTGGACATCTGCAGAGTGACCATTGCTTCCACACAATCAGATCTGCTGGGATGGTCATTTGTTTCCAGAGACTTTCCTCGATTGTCGGTGTCGTTGGTCAGTCGCTGTACACTTTTTTTGTTAGCGGTTATCGTACGAACAGTCGCCAGTCGTTTGTTTCCAACAATAATTACTGCACGTGTGTACGCAGCTAAAGGGTAAAGATTTGGCTGTGCTAAAAATTTACATAATGTTTTTTTAATAGAATAAGATTAAACAAAATTTTCATGCACAGTATAATAATGTAGTGGCTTGAAATTCTGCCTACTTCAGCTATTATCTTTCAGGATAAACATAAACGATAAAATAACCTGCAATATTTCATCCATTTATAAGCCAATTGTGCATATTATTAGAACTTTATTGTTCATTTTTAAGTTGAATGCCAACCAAAGCAAAGTTCACAGCAAAGATTGTTTTATATCTATGTTGGATATATTGAAAAGTGCAGGGAAACTTTAAGGTTTTATTGTATCAATCACTGATATTGTTCAGTGTTACTTCTGGTCAGTGAAAGTAACAGATTTCATCACAGTTCCACATAATTGACTTTGACAGCATTGAAATGAACTGACAAGGTGATTGTAACAGTATGTTTGCTCTCAGTCCATCTGAGCATATCATGGTATGAATGTGATGTTTGAAAATATAAAATATAGAATATTTGTCTAATTCAGAGAGCAAATATACACACACACACAAATTAAAGTAGAAATCTCAGGGAGAAAATATGACAGAGCAATATATATGTGTGCTGCCTTTGCTGACTGCCTTCTGAAAAGGCTAGAAAAGCTAGCAGCCTGATACTTATTTTGATTACAATGATAAAAGACAATGATGCAGGTATTGAAGTCTAAGTGGAATAAAAACTCTTTATCTGAATACTTTTCTGGTCAATCACTAAAAATTCCAAAGTGAGTGAAAATGACAAGTAGAAACCTAGAATTTTAGAAAGCAGGTGTCAAGTGGCAACCGGGATGTTTTTTTTATGATGCCTCCCTTAAATACAGATTTTATATATTTTTTTTTTTAGATCAATAGATCTAAGGGTTTCAAACCATCCTGACCAAGTTTTTGTTAGTGACATAAAATAAAGTCTGACATAAAGGGCCTGATTTAATAAATCTCTCCAAGGCTGAAGAGTATACACTTTCATCAGTGAACCTGGGTGATCCAGACAACCTGGAATAGACTTCTTCAAAGTAATTTGCTATTTACTAGCAAATGTTTTGAATCCTGGAATAGACCCATTCCAGGTTTGCTGGATCACCCAGATTCACTGATGAAAGTGTATCTTCTACAGCCTGGAAGCTTTAGTACATTTGGCCCAAGGAGTCGGGTGGGGAACCCATGTTTTTCACTTACTCCTACAAGCATACAAATAGCAATCTAAGATCAATTGTTACCTTGCAACATTGTCCAGTAATTGTGACAATACTAGTGTAAAATCTAATACAGTTCTTTTATGTATTTTGTAATTATAATAAAGTAACTAATTGAATTTTAACAGTTAAGAGAGTGCCATTGAAAAGCCTTTTAGACTAGACTAGGACATAGACTAGGACATAAACTAGGCTATATACGTCTTCTTAAAGTGCAGCAAATTAGCTTTAAAATAACCCAAACTGATCTGTGTAGCTGCAAGCACTGTGGAACAAGTTACATAAAACTTTATAAAATTTTAGGTCTAAGCCAGTTACATGAGAAAGTAAAATATTATAAAAACATTAATGCTGTAATCTTTCAGTAGTAACACAGCAACTTCAAGTAACTCCTTAACAGGACAATATTTCTATTGGCTCTGGAGTGAAATCAGTGCATAATTGTCAACTTATGGCCATTGACCTTAGGCTGCTGCCTTCCAGCCATGTATTCTGTAATTAAAACACAAAGCAGACACCAAAAAGCAATAAGGAGAAGTATAATACAAAGCACTGTGAGACTTGATTTGGACAGCTTCAACGCTTCTTTGACAATTTCTGCACAATTTGTGCAGCTACATAGGACAGTGAGGACATTTTTTAAAACTTATTTATAGCTTGTTGAGAATGTTTATTACCTGTTTGCAGCCTGTTCATAGGTTTAATTTGATGGGAATAGAAACACAGAAGGTAATTAATCAGAGGAGTAACCTATCATCTTCTTCCAACCTCCCACCAAACTTGTAAGGAGAAACAGTGATAGGTATATCACTTAGCTCAGTGCAGTTTGAAAAATGAAGAGCAATATATGTCCCTGGATTTATCTAAGTTTTATTCTGAATTCTTACATTTTGTGTTTATGCCAGTAACAGAATGTAATAAATGCATGCATATGTTTGGGAGTTGTTCAGTCAATTTCAGGATGACTTGTGTATTTTAGCATCACTTGAAATGAATAACTAATTTTCAAGAGGATATTGTGATTCTTACAAATCAATGGAAGGATAGATACACCAACTATTGTAACAATAATTTGTAAAATGTCAATTTATATAGCTATTCTTCTATAAATATGATGCTTTCTGTTGAACAAAATATTATTAACAGGAATTGATTCAGCTTTTGCTACATTTCTGTGCTGAAAGCAGAACTCCGCCAGAAAAGCAAAGCCATCAATTTGCTTACTTTTCAGCTGTCAGCTTGTGATCAATGGCTAAGCAGTTTGGTATAATCGATTTAGGAGGTATGTGAGTCATTGATCCTGAGGATATGTATTAATTTATGTACTTCACTATAAATAATAGAGGCAATGCATTTTTGGGGTTTTGTTTAAGCCATTAAAATTGTCAGCATGGTTTTCTACATTTTCAAGTGAATATTTCAAATATTATTAACTTTGTCTCATATACACTCAGAGTTGTCACAATATGCCTTCAGTTACCCATGTATCCACATAATATAACTTCCATGGCTACCTAGATTGTCAGTGTCTTACCTGAATTTAATTAGCCACAGATTCAACATTATTTATGTGTGTAAGTAATTATAGAGATGAGCTAGTAACACATTATATATGATATTGCTGAAAAAATGCCATTAAAGATATTTTGCTAACATAAATTCATGTAAAATATTGTAATACAAATGTATTGAATATCACAGGCTGTATAAACATCTCGCTTGGTTTTGAGAGATAACAAGATGTACTTCATTATTAGTTTAGGGGAAATGAGTACTCATCTTAAATCAAAGCACCAGCACAATGTTTTGGTGTGATTCTTCTGGGTATGTATAACCCGTTGGGTTAGTGTAAACTTGATTAAATAGGTGTAAAGACAAATTATAAAAAGGACAATAGGGTGGGAAAGTGGTATGATCCAGTTGTGCGCAAAGTGAATATATATTTTATTTAAATAATGTTCTTTTAGGAAAGAGGTCAAACTGGGAGTTTTATTGCAATGCATCTAAAATGTACTCGTCTGGTGTAGAGAGTTTCTCCATCCTTGTATAATTCAAAGTGTCTACCATTATTATTACTGGGGAATTGGTTGTCTGGTAAAGGCAAAAAATGTCATAAAAGCAATATTTTATGTCTAGGTATGGAGCTTGGTATTATAGACAGCAAGGCTATTAAAGGTAACGTGATAGTATCTTTCAGGCACGTTTTGGTTGTAAAGGTTTCAATTTGTGAGTTTAAATGAAAACCTTTTCCCATTCCTTTTGGAGAAATCTAGGTGTTAAGTTCCTATTTCTAGTAACATATAAAAGGTATATCTGTGTAACTTCATCCACTAGCATCACAAAACTCTTATATAGTAAAAGATTTGGTGATTCAGAAAGAGAGCACTTCTCTTGAAAATCTATGATGTTTGCTCAGTACATGATAAGTACTGATAAGAAAAATGCCTCAATTATAGTATCAGCTATTTCAATTGGTAGGTTTAAGTTGTCAAACGGCATAAATAGAGCCAATATGGAGGGGTAACTTCATATTATCTCTAGTATTGTACAAGGTCTGCAGGTTTTAGGTGATGAGTGTAGATAGGTCATTCATATCAGTGAGGTCTTTTAAAGGAGTGATCCATGGTCCCAGGGAGCAAAGAGGGATTTATTGTTGTTTTGTGTAGTATCCCATAGACCAAACAAATCAGATGAAAGTATATTGAAGGTGTTATAGAAAAAAAGATTTGGGGATTTATCCATTAAAAGAGGGAATCTGACATTCCTTTAAATATTCCTTGGTGGGAATCAGTTACTGCCATTGTAACACATGGACCTGTAAGATTCCCATGGGGGAATGTTTGAGAGAATATCTGTTTCTCTGTTTTATAAATAGAGCCTTTAGTGTTTTTTAAGAGGTAAAACATGCATATAATGCATTATATCCACGTTTGCGACCGTAATCCATCCAAACATGGGAATCTTCATGGCAGATATGCTTGCCTTTAACCACAATTTGCCTGATACTTTGGACTGGACCATTGAATAAACCATGGGCCTGTTAATATGTCATTGAACAAAATAAACAACAGACTTCTGTCAAAAAAAATAAAGCTTCTAATTCATGGAATGGAACCTTAAGCTTTCCTTTCTGGTTCATTATTTTGTGTTCTTTTATTGAGATTGCTCATATTAAATAAAACATATACACAAATGTACAATGTATTCTAATCAGCATTTATAGTTAACTAGTTGGTTCTCTTTTGCTGACTATAGTTCTTGAATACATACAGATTTGAAAAAACACCACATTTTTTTGTTCTTTTCCATGAAAATACACATATGATAAACTTTACTTTACATAGATGACATTCAGCTCACTGACATTGGTATCCAGATTATTTTGTAATTGTGAGTTTTGTTTTAGTTTGCACTTAAAAACTTTATTTTTTCATACTTTCAGTGGTGACTTTGTAGTATTTCCTTATGCTTTTGAAGTGTCGTGTGCCAGTAGGAGGTTGTCATTAAAACTTGCTAAGACACACAGAATAGTTTTCATTGAGATTGCGCTTGACATCATAACACACCTTAACTTATATCATACTTTTCAACTCAGTCATATAAAATGTAACTCAGTGTGTTGAAAACAAATGAAAAGGTGTCAGAATGTTATTGACTAGTATCTCTACTAGCAAAAGCACAGTATGAGCTTTCACTCAAACAGACATATTTTCAGTTGTTTCAATGTTTTGGTCATTCTTTTTTAAATTAATACATTTTTTGTTCACTATCTGCTGCAAATGGTTTCACACATATTGAGAATATTGTTGTAAGTAAATAAAAAGCAAAATGTGTTAAAAATGATTTAATAAAAATAAAAGACTTTAGATGGATTTTGTAGCATGGGCCTACAGGGTAAAAAAAGTGATTCAGCTTATATAAGCAGCTCAGCTAAGAAACTAAAAAAAATGGTGAGCGGATACTGTGTCCCTGTGCTAAAATACAAAGTACCAAGATCTCCAGAGGCAACATCAGGTTTAGGGTAAAAATAAAACAGTAAAATTTTAAACTGGATTGTCCACTGTTATTTAATAAACTTTGATCTGGAGCTCAGAAGCTCATAATTCCCTTGGGGCTCTCTAATTTAATGCACAATTGATGGGACGTTAGTATAAATATATATATATATATATATATATATATGTATGTATATATATTTATATACTAGAAGTTCCTGGCTTTGTCCAGAAAGAAGAGAGTCAGAGCTATGAAATAACACATTTATTTAATATATTCTCTCCTGACACTGATGCACTTGGCACAGCGTAGTTGCAGCTTTGGATCCCTTTGGTCAACTTTCCACGGCCTTTCATCTTAATTGCCTTCCTAAGCTGGTCCAGGAGGTTGCCCTGAGGTAGGTAGTCCACCAACAGAATACCGTCTTTGTCCCAGAAAACGGACGCCATGACTTTTTTGGACAATTTCTGGGTTCAGAAATTCTTCCGCCGTGGGGACCCGCTGTGGCGCCATTCCTGTGACTTGTTCTTGGTTTCAGGCTCATAGATGTGGAGCCAGGTTTCATCCCCAGTCACCTAGCCAAAAAGTCCTATGCAGCTTCAAAATGGGCCAAAACAGCTTTGGATGCTTCAACTCGTTCCTTCTTCTGATCACTGTTCAAACATTTCCGCACCCACTTTGCTGAAAGCTTGCGCATGTCTAGAATAGTGGTGATAACAAACCCAACACGCTGCCGTGAGATGTCAAGTATCTGGGTATCTTTTTTGTGGATATTCGCCGGTCCTCAATAATCAGCTCATGGACAGCATCGTAGGTTGCCGGGTCAGTTGAGGTTGGGGGGCGCCTGCTGCGGGGCTCATCTTCAATGCTGAAATGCAGAGTCTTGAAATGAGATATCCAGGTTTTGACAGTGCTGTAAGAAGGACACTTCTCCCCCAGTGTATGTGTCACATCTCTGTGTGAATGTCCTTTGCTGACTTTCCCTGGAGAAACAAAAACTTCATGACGGCGCATAACTGCGACGACGTGAAACTTGCTTGTGCCTCTGCCATCACAGCTTCTCACTAAAAGAAAAAACAGTTTTAAGAATCGCAAGGACCTGATATTTGCACAGTTACATACTAAGATATCAGGGCTGTCATATGCCCCCACACTCATTTTTCTATTTCATCTGGAAGGGGGCAAAGCCAGGAACTTCTCAGCACCCCCTCATATGTATGTATTTACCTGCAAATTTTCAGATGAGGCAGATTCAATACTTGGTGAAAAGCATGAATTACCCCAGTACCTAAACTGGCCTAAATTACTGTAAATTAGGTGATGGTAGGGGATCCATGCAAATATCAATGCAGAAGAGAACACAGTAACATCTGCATGTCAAAATAGAAGTCATATTATTGAACTAACCTATATTATTTTAGTGTAGAGGTATAATGTTGGGTGTGTGTTAGAGCTTGGACTTCTCAGTCCTGCCTATTCCTTCCTGGTTAGTAGGAGCAGTTTAACTGCACACTATGTTCCTGATTTGTTAAAGCTCACCAAGACTGGAGAAGAAAGACTTTCATTTCCTTTTTTCTTTTCAGTGAACCCGAGTGATCCAGAAAACCTGGAATGTATCTGGTACAAAATCAAACACATTTACTACAGCTAATTACTTTTAGGAAATCCATTCCAGGTTTTCTGTATCACCCCGGTTCCCTGGCAAAAGTGTATCTTCTCCAGCCTTGGAGAACATTGATAAATCAGGCCCTATGTACCAAGAAACAGCAGGGAATAGTGGGATGAGCGACAAAACAGGCAAGTCTTTACTTTTTTAAAAAAATAAAGAAGCTAGGATTGCATAAGAGAAAAATGGTATTGGTGTGTAGGGTGAGGGGCATGGATGTGAATGAAAGTGCGTGCAGAGATACTGGAAAAGGGGGGGGGGGGAGTGGAAATGGAAGGAGAGAGGTACAGAGTAGGGGTACTGCATGCTCGTTGCATGGACATAAAACAAAACTGGCCCAGTGTTTAAGTTTATACAATCAGCATATCTCCAAACAGTCCTGCTTTCTGTAGGACTGTCCTAAATCTAAATTCCAGGGTCCCACAGACTGTTCAGCTGTCATTGCAGGGAACCACTACTGCAATAGGAAGTTGTTTCCATGTATACTAGTGGTAAGTGTAGGTTTTTTTTAGCTCTGCTTATTTAATCCACTGACAAAGTTCAGTGGGAATGATCAGGCAATTTTTCCAAACTGAGCTAAATGTATAAAGGTAGAAAAGGTAAAAGTGTTTGCATTTTCTGATTTTTTGATGATGTTTATAATGTTTCCTTTATTCAGACATTTATGTGACTTCCTACACATCAAACCCACTGTACATGGGACTTTAACAATGACTTTACACCAATCTTACTAATGGTGTGCCAGATTTCCCATGACACACAAGGGTACAAGGACATGAACTTGCAATCATGGCTTCTGTTGATTGTTGAACATCCATTCAATATTTACAGATCTGTAAGAAATGACAATTTAAACATAATTTTATAAAACAAATAAAAAAAATATTGTCATCAATGTGTTTGCATTATGATGGGTAAAAATGTTGGGTATCAGTGCTGTTTAAACTTCCTTTTTTTTTCGTTCAAGGACCATTTAGCTGAAGTGGTCCAAATGTTCGCTATTTGGGATATCCCAAATCTAAACACTAATTTAGTGATTAGGAAAAATATTGCTTTGTTTTTTTTCTTTGAGAAGTTACTAAAGCAGCCCAGTGCACCAAATGGCATTGGATGACCACCAACTTTTTTAGGAACATTGGGCCTGATTCTTTAAAGCTCTCCAAGTAGAGATGAGCAAACAAGTTTTTAAAACTTGATCCTGAGGAGAGTTCGGCTGTTCTCGCTTTCTGAAATTGTAAGCGAGAATGGCTGGTGTAAATTCGCCGATCATTATCGAATTTGAATTAAAAAAGAAATTGCAGGTTGTGCTGATCAATTAATGCACCCATGGCTGAATTCATTGATCAGCTTAGTGTGCGATCACTGGCACTAGAGGTTAGATCTGGCCCGGGGGTCAAAACATTTGCTAGCAAATAGCAAATGACTTTGAAGAAATCCATTCCAAGTTTGTTGGATCATCCAGCTTCACTGATGAAAGTATCCTCTCCAGCCTTGGAGAACTTTAATAAATCAGGCCCATTGGGTCTGATTTATCAAACCTCTCCAAGACTGAAGACTTTCAAGGGTGAACTTGGGTGATCCAGCAAAACTGGAATAGATCAAATTCAGGGCTAAAAAAACATTTGCTGTGTGGGGTCCCTAAACCCTGCTGATTACATTACCATAAAGGGTAATTTATGGGACCCCCAAAAGCTTCTCAAGTAATAGGCTTCATATTTCAACTTTATTTTTATTTAGAAACAATAATATTAATAGCAAAATATTTTTTCCAGTATTGCAAACCTTACCTGGTTTCAGTTTAGCTTTTTTTTAAAATATGTATTCTCAACAGAATGACAAAAAGTGAGGTAGTTTCATTTCATTCTCAAAGTGTGTACTGTAATATGGTACATTTTACATATTGAAATGTCACTTTTCAAGGTTTGTTTGCCACCCATTATTTTAAATGGAAAGATATGACAGGTGAGTTCAGTTGTGATGCCCCCGATTCTGATGCTTTGGTACCATAGTTGGAGTGTATTTGTAGATCCCAGTTTTCAAGATCTTATAACCTTCCAACATATTATGGCAGCTAGAATGCTGTTAGTGCTTGATTTTATATTGTATCAGCTATAACTGTATGATTGTATCTAGAATCACAATTAATCTATCTAGCTTGAGGACTTTATCTTTATTGTACCAATGTTAACAGTATCCACTGCTAAAAGAAACATTAATGCTTTGCTGAAATATACCAGAGATATTCAATATAAAGACGGCTATAAAACATTTTCATGAAGCATAGGTCAGAAACAAATTATTTCAGTTCGATAAATGATTTGTTGAAGATGTTTTGCTATTAAGATTTCCTGGGAATGCTCACCCAGTGCCACCTTGATGCTAGTAAATCTGAGTTTCTGACAGTTTTGTCACGGTTATGATAAATGATCCATTTTGTAGATGCTGATTGTGTGACCTATTTAACTAGCATTGGTCCTGCAGTGACATTATGAAAGATGTTTAGCAGCAGCAAGAAAAAAATAAAAACCTCTTTGAAGTGTAGAAATTAAATAATAAAATTGTACATTCAACATTTTGTTCTGCACAAGTAAACAGTCTTCCAATTTAAATATACATTACACTTGTCTATAAGTTTAGATATTGTCTTGTAAGACTAAACATGCAATCTTTTTTCTCTGTAGTAAATAGTAATTTTCTATTTAATACATGTTTTCCCGGATTTGCTTCATTTAAATGGTGTTAGAAATTATTATATACATTTTATACAAATTACTAATTACAGGATTTTCTTACCTTCTCTAGAATGTACACATTTGGTTTAAAAGATAATGAAGGCTTCTAACAAATGTTAACAGAAACCATAACACAACGCATTAACACTATATACAGCCTAATAGATGATTTTATAATCAAATATGAATTCTTATTGTCAAACATTATGAAATATATTTAATAGATAACAAACAATTACAGCAAGAATTTAATTTCAAAATCTATCTTCGACCCATTCAGTATTCATTGACATGGACAAATGTAAATTCCAAACAATTTGTTTTAGTTATAAAGCGGCTGTACTTTAACATCGGATTGTGCTTTTTAGCCTTCTATATTGTTTCAATCAAAGCTGTTTTGCTTTTGTAAAACTTGAAAGCCTTTGAAAATTCTGTGACCCATAATTTCTTATTTCAGGGCCTACTGCCTCCAAACATGTGGGGCAGTGATGGGGTATTTCATTTCATCATTTGGTGGATTTTTCTTTTATAGGTTTGAACGCAACCTTGGCTGGGCAATTTGTTCTTTTCTAAGTTAGATGTATGTCAAAATAAACAACATTTTTTTGAGAAGGGGTGCCTAAATAAAATAGAGAAAGGCAATTTTTTAAAGAAAGTTTTGGTATTGACCATAGTTTTTAGAAACCTTTTTTCTTAGGATTTTGGGAGAAATTTTTTCATATGGACAAAGAGCCTGGTTTATTAAAGCTCTGCAAGACTGGGAAGGATACACTTTTATCAGTGGGAGATCCAGCAAGCCTGGAATGAATTTCTTCAAAGTAATTTGCTATTTGCTAGCAAATGTTTGAATCCTATTCCAGGTTTGCCGAATCACCCAGCGTTACTGATAAAAGTGTATCCTCTCCAGCATTGGAGAGCTTTAATAAATCAGGCCCAATATCTCAACTCTAGGCAAATATTTTCACTTACAGGAAACTTTGAAAAAATAATAATAATAATTATTATTATTATTATTATTATTATTAATAATAATTAATAATAGTAATAATAATAATAAAAAACAGTATTTATATAACATCAAAATAATTTGAAGCAAAAAATAGTTGGCAGGGGGCATGCTAAAAGAATTTTGCAGTTCATGTTTAAACAAATGGTAATATTGTGTAAACATAAAACTGTGGGATTATAGAGTTAGAAAATCATATAGATGCTGGGATTATAAAATTATATTATTACTAGCTTATACAGTAGGTTGGTTAGCATTCAGATTGGTAAATTTGGTGAAGATTATAGCACATTTAGGCTGACTTCATACTAGTCCACCAACCCTACTGTCAAACACTAGGCACCTGGAAGTAAAACCAGACTACCAAGGCTAGGCTTTTTTAAGCAGCTGCAAAATCCTAGCAAAACAATTTTTTCAAGTGTTTTTAGGCATTTGCAAACAGCAAATGCAAACAGCACCAAGTAAAGTCTTTGGAGGTGGCAGGGGCGGCAAAGTGTCCAAAAAGTGTGACTATGTTGCTGCCTCTTATTGCCTCTCAAATAAAAGATAAGAAGTGGGACAACTTGGTCTAATGTTACCCATTTTTTGCAAGCAGTTTCTAAATGTAAAATTGTTGAAACCCCTTGCTAAAGTTTCAGTACATCTATATGAACTTTGTGCATGTGAAGTGATTCCTAGCCCCTTGTATTTT
>NC_092859.1:99627836-99654943 GCF_032062135.1 Pyxicephalus adspersus
GTTATTCATTAAATTATTATATTAATATATATATAAAACAAAGGGTGTAGCAACAGACCTCACTATTTTACTTTGACAGCTTTATGTGTTACCTGTTTGCTTTGACTTGGAAAAGCAAAATCCGCTTTTCTTGCAGGTTCTTATTTATTTAAAGTGCATGGGATGTTACAATAAATGTAGCAATTATGCAGCACAGACACATAATATTTGTGTTGAAGTAATGGAATGGCATTACAAAACACATCTTATGTTTACTGTGTACATTATCTTCATTTTTTTCTGTATTGTACAAAAACATATTGTTAGAACTTACAGCAATCAACAGTACTAACAGGCTTATAATACTCTTTTGTAAATAAACAATGATTCAGGTGCACTATAATTTGTCCTTTTATGATATGGTGTTTGGATATTATTTTTACCCAGCATTGCATCTCCTGTTTTTACTATAATGCATTTTGTACATTCCAGGTCATCTGACCTATGACATTAGCAGCACTCTCTTCCAACGTGTTTCTCATCATATTGCTTTTGAAGTGGTGCATACGGAGAGAATGGATATTTGATTGATATCAGTTTCTCTTTGAAGGTACACTTGCCTAATGATGGTTGTGCAATAGCACAACAATATACCATTACCCAGGTGCTTCTTTAAAAGTAACTACACAGCTCTTTGGTCTAAAAATATGCATGCTGTAAGCAAACAGTATTAGGAGATAAAATACTTATTTTCTGTGTAGTTATAAACAAAGATAAATAGTATCTGTAAGCTAAAACATATTGGCTCATTAAAAGAAAAATCACTAAGCTCTCCTAAAATCTTGTGCTAGACTATACCTAATAAAATATTTCCATATTAAAGTGATATAGATGTATCATATTGTAATTTTGTAAACATACAAAAATCTTTACTAGCTTTAATCTGAGTCTCAATCTGACATTACTACACCAGTCATTGACAGGTATATTAGACTGCTGGATGAGGATGACCTGGCAGCTGGACTGGCTGAGCACTACTGTATCTGTCATTGACAGGTGAAGGGGGCCACCAGATGATGACAGCTGTCACTGTCCAACAGCTTGATTGGCAGAGCCATACTATACCTTGCATTGGCACCTTAAAATAACATCAATTCCATCTCTAGTCAGTAGTTTGGGGGTTAGATTTTTAACAACGGCATTATATAATTCATGGATAATTTGCACGGGTAATATATGATGATGATTTAGACTGGTATTCAATAAAAAAATGTGGACATTCTGCTATGTCTTCAAAATTTAGAACCCATTTTTACCAAATCAAGACCCCCCACCTTCTATTTTTCAAAGAAGTCCAAATAAATATGAGCTTTGCAAAGAGGTTGATTTACGAAAGGTTAACTATATATCCAAATCCAAATTTCCCTTTCACATGACTGAATCAATAAAGTGAACAACTGAACATTCTTCCTTACTTTTTTTATAATAACACTCACATATCATAAATCATAGCTCATAGCTTTTTCCAATCAAATGTAGCTAATTAAAATGAACGTCCCTTAGAGAATAATGCTATGGATTGTACATATTATGCTTTCATTTAGTGCATGCTGGCAAAGCAGCTTGTGTTTGTAAGACCTGATTTTCAAAGGAATCTAACAATATGAACTAACTTACCTGCTTCGGTGCAAGCATTAGAGTTTAGTGACCCTAATGGAGCTCTGACTGAATTAAAATAAGTGATCTGTCATTTCAATTATAGGTAGTTAAGATTTTCCTTAGAAATAAACGCTAATAGAAGTGTGCTTTAAATTTTCAGTCATATAATTGGCTATTGAACTTCATAATTGCACATTACAAGTTTTTTTATTGATTACATACTCATTTTTAAAAGTTCAGCCAGTGTTGATTATAAAACAATTATTGTTCTAAATTGGTAGTGAGAAAATGTTGTGCATTACTTGCATCAGTAAGTAAATAATTGTGCAAATGCTTGTCTATTTTCTGAGCATAGGTTGTTTAAAAGAAATTTCAGATTAAATTGCCTTGTATTTTCTGCCTGGTTAGAGGAGACTGTAGGTAAGAGAGTCTCATTAAAGTGGTGTCAGTTTTAATTAATTTTTAAGTATTGTGCAAAACAAATGAGAAAATAGCTTTGATCAGCACCTTCACCTGCAACATTTATCAGGCAACTGATCTTTATCAACTATCTCAATGACAGTAAATCAAATGTGTTCTCCTTCTCAATCCATGAAACAAATGATTAAAGTGTCTATAAAATTTTCGATTCAAACCTAATTTAATTGTGTGTGAATGAGAAGTTCACTTGTGTGATGAATGTGGCTTCACTTTTTTGGGTATTGGAAAGAAAATTCACTTAAAAGTTTATAACTTTATATATTTTGTTATTCAGCAAATAGTTATGTTTTCTGAAGCACGACATTTAGTTGCATACTGACCTTTGTTATGTCTGATGTTTGACTTGAGTTGATCTTGAATTTATATTTTTTCTGGAAAATAAAATACATTTACTAGGCTAATTATTTTTTCTGGGTTAAGCTAAAATGATAATGTTCATCTGTAAATACAAAAATGTTGTTACTTATCTTATTGCAATTAACTTACTAGCAATGGATTTTTTTTAATAACAGAATAATATTGCACACCACTTGCTTTACAATATGTTGTTTGGGTTGTTAGCATGATTAGCAACAATATGACCAACAGATTGGCTGGATATAAAAAGGATCGCTAAATTGTTAGATTCCAGAAGATGCCCTTGATATTCTTTTCTTTATTTGGTAGTATACCAACATAACAGTCATTTTTTAGGGTTATGTGGAATGATCTGGGCAAAACTTGATTTTACCACTTGCAAAAGTGTAAAACTTTCATTTTTCAATCAGTTTATACTTTTCTGTACTTAAATGGTATAATGTTTAATGGTGTTATATAGCAGTTTAGGTTGTTTTGTTTTGTTTTTCTTTTGTACCATTTCTTTTTTAATTTAATCATTATTAATGTGTTGTTGAAGAAGTACAGGAAAAAGCTAGGATTTTATGCGTCAAATAAATATTATATTGTTAGTAAATATTCTCATGAAATAACATGTGTTTCTTGGTGTTTCCCTTTGTTTTATCATGGGATGTTTGATCAATTGGCTAGACATAATAGACCCTGATAAAATAATAACATAAAATTTCTCGTATCCCGATGCATTTCACTGGTAGGTTTTCTCAGGGGACGTACATAGAACGTTTATTAGACTGTATAGCAAGGATACAATGAAATAATTCGAAGCTTGTTTTAAGACACATAGCAATACTAATACACTGGTTAGGAAACTTGGTCATACATGAAAAATAGGTAAATAAATGCATGAATCAATAATGAAATATTTCAGAAATGTATTTAAGATTGTGTGTTGTCTCTTGTGTTGATGGATGTATGTGGATTACATTATTAATGTCGGTTTAAAGCTGAATTGCAGGCTAACAACAAATTCAACAGTTTAAATATGTTAATCTGTTACCTTAATCCACCTCACACCTTAAATTAGACAATGAAGATGAATCAGACTTTTTAGATCACGTCTCTGTCCCTCTGCTTTCCCCCTCAATAAGTTTTTTTCTTTTGAAACAAAGATACTTGGTATATACACCTTGCTGTATCAAAAGCATAGATAGGGCCCTGCATATACTCCACTTGTGGTCCTTGTATTTCAACTTTCGATTCGACAGAATCAAGCTCAAATTCTTGTACCACTCTATCAAGTGTATCGAATGTCCAGCGGTATTGATGCAAGCTTATTGCCTTTGTGAAGAAGCACTTTGGCACCTTAGGCACATTAGGCTTCACTGTCAGGAGTCAATGAACAGGATCTCTTCCTTCCTATCATACTCCAAACTGAACAGTTTCATCAGCCAATGAACATTGTTGCAATACACCAATTTACTGTCCTGAAAAAATGTGGAACAAAATCTTCTTCTCAGTTATCATGAGAATGCTGTACCTGGTCCAAACATTTTTCCTTGATCCTAACAACTCTGCTGACTTCTTAGGATATAAATCTCTGACAAAATCTTTAGTTTAGGCTGTGTGAACAATTGAGGCTTGTTGGTTTCAGCCAGTTGCAAACCATAAGGAGGGTGACAACACTGCCATAGTTTGGTAACACAATGAACCAAGGAGCAAAGAATGTGTTTGTGCTCCAGGGACACCTTTCAAACTTGGATTCTTTCTTCACATTCTGATTTGATGACAATCTTTTCCAATAAAAGATGAGAACAGAAATCTGGCCTAGAATGTTGTGGACAACCCTGAAAACTTGACAGAGATTCTAAGCTTTTCTCATTCTGTACAGCTGTAAAGAAAATTGAGTTTCTTAGCTGCAGAAAAAAGAAGTAGGTGTCTCCCATGGATGACTATAGACAATTTATAAAATACAACAAACAGTGTGGCTGTTTGTTCTCCATTTATCGGCAAAATTAGATAAAATTAGAATGAAATTTCACAAATGTGCTTTATTATCAGCAGCTAAATTAGTAATTTCAGTGCATTGCTCTTTGTCAGTTATTTAGTGAACTCTTCTTTTGGGTGTGTTAATTCACAGATACACTTTCATCATTGAAGCTGGATGATCCAGCAAACCTGGACAGGATTTATTATAAGTCATTTGCTTTTAGTTAGCAAATGTTTTCAATCCAGGACCAGGTCCATTCTGGGTCTGCTGGATCATTTAGGATCAATGATGAAAATGTATGCTCTCTAGCCTTGGAGAGCTATAATAAATCAGGTCCAAGGTATTTGCCTGTCTGCTGCTAGCCCCAACCTTCTTTCTGTCTGTCTGAACCGGTCCCGGAGATTGCTTGTCATTAAATATATACTCTTGTCTTAAAGTCTTGTAACATGTCACTGGTGCGACACAATTTATCCTCACCTGTGACATAGCAAGTGGGTAAGACTACCTGCAAGTTTTGTTCACTTAAATAATTGGTAGTTTGTAGTATGCCTAGTAGTACAGCATTTTTTAATATAATTATAGTTGTGTATTATATGGACTAAATCTCACCTGGTCCCTACAGCATTTGTGCTTGCAATTGCAACAAATTGCCAATATGGACAGATGTAAATTTCCCATGGTATTCATAAAGCTGTCTATGAAAATGAATACTTTTTCCATGAATATTTTTATAGTTTTATCAGGTGTGTATATATTAGCCGTCAATGGAATTATTTTTCTTACTTTTGCAATAATAATTGGCTATAGCAATTTAAACATCAAAGTTTTTTCTTATCTCATGCGTGAAGAATTTTAGCCTGATTGATGACAGCTATGGAACCTTTCCTTATTCACCAGGCAGCACTAATTTGCAAGGTAAAACAATATTAGCAAATTGTTAATGATCCATGAAACTGTTCCAAAGCCTCAAATATCGAACTCAGACATTTCCTACTACTAAAGGCATTTTGCTAAACTGCAAATAAAATATAAATATTGAAAGGTTTGGTGTGAACATAAACAAATTCATGATCATGAATGGTAATGAAACAATTCATCAAGGTTCATACTTTATTACCTTTTAGAAATAACTATTTTGCATCATTATAATGGACAATGTAATGTTAAACGGGAGCTGAACTGGTGTATTGCATCCCAAAGGTGTATCTAGCACAAACTGTTTAAAAACTCTGACTAGCTTTAATTTTTCTTGGGTCAACTTTACTGCTAGTTAGGTCAGCTACTTCCTTACTGAAAAGAGCAAAAATTTATATTCACTGTCCAAAGGAGGCATGGGGAAGGGGCAGCTGCTGCATTGCTTAACCTTTTTAATACAAAATCAATCATTAAAAAATCATTATAAAAGATAAAAAGAAAAGATAAATCCATGAAAACTATGTATTTGTTTATCTTGAGAAAATGTAAAGGCGAAAACTCAACTCAAATTAAGTGCTAACTTAAAATACAATATACTTTCTTTTTAAAAGTTGTTAGTTATTAGTTTAGTGGAAAGGTGATGAATTGCTATCAATATGTTCTTACTACATACCTGCTATGCACACGGACAGGTGTGCACAGGCTACAGTGCACATAAACCTAGTCTATTAAGAAGAGCGGTTTGTGATGAGCCTCAGATGGGAGAGTGGACAGGTTGTGTCCAGAGACTTCCTTAAGCCTGTGATCCGTACAGGCCATGGTCCACGGCTCTGGCCAAAGACACTGACCACCAAAATTTTCTCATGGACCACCAGTGAAACTTGAATGAATTCCCCCTGAATTATGAAATTTAATTGATAAAAAAATATATAAATCCATGGAAAAATAAAAAAATGATGCACTTATTTGTTTCTGTATTAAATTCAGGCCCTTAAAAACCAATGTTTGTACACCCAATTTTTTTCGTATAAATTCAGTATATTGGAACAAGACTTTAAATTTAAAAGGGTTTTATATTGCAATCAACATTATTATTTTCAGTCCTTGCTAATGTTAATAAAGTTGCCATTTTTTACATTATTTCACTTGTTGCACAAACTTTCAAATTGTGTCCATTAACATACCATAATAAACATAAGAACTTAACTAAAACAAAACAACATTTGCTCAGCTTTTTTTACATTTATTGCTCTAAAACTTAAAATGTTTGAAATAAAATATTGATTTAGGTGTTAAATAAATGTTTTTTTTTGTTTTACGAATAACATGTTGCTGATATGTGTTTGTAAAAATAAAGGAATGTATTAACATTTATATTCCCCTTTCTTTTTAGAGAGCAAGGGACATTTTCTTTTTATATTATGATGACAATAATATATAAAATAATGAAAAAAACAGAAAAAATTAAAATTGCCGCAATTTGAGACCAACAGTGTTATGATTAACAGATTAACATATTAACAGAAGAAGTATTCATAATCAAATATTACTTTATTTTTATCGAAACATATTTGTACATAATAAGTGTCAATTATAGCATACAGCATCCAAACATCAGAGGTGTTCAGATCAAGCAATAATCAACCCAAACCCAAACACAAAGTCTAGTTTTTCTCCACCTTTGCCTTTGTTGATATTTAAGTGAGTCTTTTACAGTATGAAGTTTTTATACATTAACACATTAGCTCTGATTGTAAAAAAAACTTACTGAATCTATTACAAACTTACTGAAAATAATGACAAAAAAATATAAACTACAAGAGTCACCCTTAGTCCTCAGTAATGTGGTCAGTTTAGCAGAATCGAACTGCTCCATCAGATCCAGCTATTCCAAGATTTATAATATATTTTCCAAGAATATGCAGAAGTACTGCATGAAATCCTTATGATATTTCCACAGCCAGTTACTCTGTCAATACTTCACATTGGACATGGTCCTAGAAGTGACCCAGAACTCCAAAGCAAATTTAATGACAATGTTTGGGAGGTTTTCAGGTAAATCAAATAGGAATCGGCCATCAACTTTAAGGCAAATTTAATAGAATTCATTTGATATATGTATTACTCTGACAAAATTAGAAACATAGAATCTGAGTAGATTTGCCTATTTACCAGTATGTTACCTGTTATGGCCAGTATAAGCTGATGTGAGCCATGTAGATGAAATCATAGAAGCAGTTCTGGCAAATGTGCAAATTTTCTAATCTTTACTAAACCTTTTTTATTCAGTTTATTTGTGTGCTATTTGATAAAGTATCCAGTACTGTAAATGAAAAATAAACATTCTTTTTTCATTCAGGGAGAAAGAAAAATCTTTAGCAGCAAATATGCATTTCCTTATCAATTAACCATGGAATGACCTTGTGTTTAACATTACATTTCAAATCATTCTAGCTAAAATTAAAACAAATTATATCAAGTCAGATGTAAAAAGTAGAATGAGCGTGGTAGATGTGTGTTGAATGCCACACCATCTGCACATCCTCATAATGGTGTTGGTTAGCACATCTGGCACATTATTAACAAAGATTTAAAAAATAATAATTCATTCCTAATTAATTCATATTCATCTAAATGGAAAATTGGATCACTCTCACAGAGATTCCAAGATGCTTTTTCTCAAAGTGGGAACAATGTGAGGTTAATCCTTTTATCAATTAATTTTTTTTTATGGACAATCAAATAATTATTTCACACTTCTTTAAAGGTCATGTGGTAGCTAATCTTTTAAACATTACAGTGCAGAATTAAAATGCACAGAATAGACATGCAAGAATTTAAGTGCATTAAAGTTTGTGTGTGACAACCTCAATGTTAGGAAATGGGAATGCCAGCATTGTCCATTATTTAGCAAGTGCCTTTTAATGAGAGTATGACAAAAAAAGTTGATTGAGTGAAAATATAAAATAGAAGTAAAACATTTAAATGCATTACTGATACTGAATATAATGGTGATAGACAAGAATAAAAAAATCAGTTTGTGACTACTAAGCGTAAAGCTTCAAGCAGCACCACAGTAATGAACAGTAAATGGATTGAGGATGTTGAGGAGGAAAGAAGATTCATAAATTAGCTACCCACTGAGTACACTTAGAACTTGATAACCTTATGTAAAAGGCTTGTTTTAGAAATGTTTAAATGTATTTAGATACAGTTTTCCTTTTTTTCCTATAAAGTATAAATAATTAGGTACTTTTATATAGATTATGCATTTGGTTTTCCATTCCAATGACCTTACGTAAATATCTAGAGGCAATCCAGGGTAATGCAATGTGTTCTATTACAAAAAAAATCTGTCACTGACTTGTGGTAGGAGGCACTTGTAGATATAAAAAGAGAAATAGCACAGTATTAAGGAATCATGGGATAGTGTGCCAGGTGTTTAATGCTGGTGCCATATTGTTATTGCAGACAAGTAGGCTTCCAGCATCCAGAAATTACACAGGGGTCAGCTGTTTGGAAGATTATGAAAGGTTAATATATTGTGAAGGATAGCATGATGATTAGTAAGGAGGTAAAGCCTAGATCATGTATGAAAGAGTCACACCACTTTTCTTGGGCTGCCTACTCACCAAAGTAAAACAAATTCATAAACATAGTATGACTTGGTTACCGAGAGTGGTAGCATATTGTGCCCTACCTTAATATTATCTTTTAATCAAACAGAAGTTTTAGACAGAATAAAGTTACATGGTAAATAGAAAACATTTTTAGAGAAAGTGCATAAGCACTAAAATGTTCACATCTTTCTAAGCCATTTCTTTGATATGAGAAAACGCACATGGTTGTTGAACATAAATGATAGTAATGGATGTGTACATGGGTGAGTGCATAAACATATTGAAAAGTCGATGAAGCTAGTAGCCAGTATTTTATTTTGTTGTAAAATAAAATATGTGTATATTTTGTAAATAATATTATATAAGGCTGTATTATGTTACATAAATATTTACATAGCTAAATGCAATATATTTAATAGTATGAGCTGCAGATTCCTAATTTGTAATTCATTGTTTTCATTTATTTTTCATTTTGTATTTTACAATGTTACAAATGTTAGTAATCCCATTTGTTATTTAAATGACAAAGTGCATTTTTTTTCATCATAGAAGCTCCTAAACTAAATTAATTTGTATAGATATTATCACCTATAATTGTGCAAATACTTGCTGCCTTGCTTTTATTCCATTCCAAAAAAACTATTCTTGCTGCATGTGATTGGTTTATTTGTTCTACTGCAGACATTTAGAATACAAAATCAACTCTCACCTCATGTCCCCTTTCAGTCATTTATTTTATTTACTAGAAGTATTTTTGGAAGTCCTAGATTGTAAGCTCCTTGGGGTAAGGTCCTCTCCTCCTCCTGTTTCCCTGTCTGTATCTGTCTGTCATTTGCAACCCCTATTTAATGTACACGGATGTTTATTATGTTGGTACTATAAAATACCTGTTTATTATTATTATTAATAATATAAAATAATCATATTAATAATATTTTGGTTTAGGATCAAGGAAATCCTGGTATTACAGAGCACATAGATCCCTCCACACACAACTAAAGAGGGGAGGGGGATAGAAGGAGTGTCACCCCCTGCATGAACGAGAACTTACTACTTCTAGGAGAAAATGTAAAAAGGACAGCTGCTTTATACATTATGTGACTAGCCTGAAAGCATAAAGGTAAGTGTTCCAAAGGGGGTAGGAGGGTTGATCCCAGAGCTGGATGTATTGAAAAAAAGGAAAAAATGGCAACTGGCATTTTCAGGAGAAGGTGAGAGATGGCAGTTATTAATTTTTACACAGTACAAGGTTTGCTTAAAATGGTAACATTTTAGAAAATAAAATGTAAGTTCAAGAATATTTTAAAGTCTGCTTACATGTGCACTTTTAAACCTCAAAACTGCAACAAACTACCTGTATTAAAAATAATCTGCAGGTTAAACTGCAGGTTTAGTGTTCTTAATTTTTGCATTTAAATCTTTAAATTAGGAAAAAGAACAAGGGATGAGCAACTCAGCAGAACTGTATTTAATTAAAGAAAAGAGAATAGGTTTTGGGATTTTTAAGGCCAAATTAGGTACAAATGACATATAGCTTAAACTGCTTTATTCCAATATCAAACATATAACAACCATATTTAACCTAAAAACATATCATAAAAACAATATCTCCTGTGCTAGACACCAAGTCAATGGGTTCTAGATTGTCAACGCGTTTCGCGGAATAAAAGATCCGTTCTTCAGGACGGTTTCAGGAAATAAGATTGCCCACATCAGTTCCAGCATTTCGTGACCGTTAAGCAAGGGGAGGCAATAACCAGCGCACATGTCTCCAAGCGAAATCCTATTGTTCCTCAATAATCCATTTGTGCATAGGAGAGCTTCCCAAACCAAAGAATAACAACAGATTCAAAAGAACCTGCAGGTGATGACAAGCCCAGACCACTTAATATTTGCTCATCCCAAGTTTTAGTAAATCCTACCTTGTGAACAGAAAGCTTTTGTTGCACCATATTTCACTATACATGTAGTCTCCGAGTTAAGGACATCTGACATACGGACGACTCCTAGATAGAAACCGGGCTTCCATGGTTGGTTTATGGGGCGGAGGGGATGGTTCGTATGACTTGCAGAAGAAGTCTTTTTGTTGTAAAGCTTTAATGACCAAGACAAACTCTGCAGTTGTTTCTTTTTGCATATCAAAGCACAGCTTGCTCCAGAAGTTAATGAATGTCTAGGCTTCATAACGTTTTTTGTTTGCTTTGTTTGTGATTAACTCACAGTGAGGATTTTATACAATAACTGACACCATGCTACCTAATAATATGTTGAGACAAACATCTGTCCTAATTGCATTTATTAAAATAATGTACCTGTTCCGACTTACATACAAATTCAACTTATGAACAAACCTACAGTCCCTATCTCGTATTTAACCCAGGGACTACCTGTATACCCTGGTAACTGCAGTGGCATAAAGGTTTTAGTCAGGCTTCTTTGGACATGCACTGGATAATAGGCTCTACCATTCCCTAGTTCAGTTAGAGTAAAACCTCTTTTTTCTGGTTCTGTTGGTCCCGTTAGTTTTAATTTTAGTGAGAAAGGCTTTTTAGACAAGTGATAGTGTTTTTCTTTGACTTACAAAAATGAAATTTTCAATTAGATACCTTTTTTTTCAAATGGAGAAAATTTAAATTTGTTGAATCTTTATTTAAACAGTTTTTTTTTGTATTTTGCTTCTGCCTAAATGAGGAGAATGAACATTTTCTGTTTTATACTGTGTGTACATTTCCCTTTGGGACATGATGAAGCATATTTTATAGTACATTAAGTCAAACCAATATAATATGACCAAGTCAGCATTATATTTTTCACGATGTTATATGTTTTTCTATATTTAATGGTGCTTTACATCAGTTACTTGCAAAACACTGAACTGGAAAGCTTTATGTAATTTAGGGTGATCTACATATACCAGAGTTAGAACTTTTTAAAATAATAAACTGAATACTTTTAGTATTTCCGAAAACACATAAAACATCTTATATTAAGTTGTGCTTCTACTTTTTCTAAGGGAAATCTCCTTCATTCCTTTTGATCATAATAAATGAATCTATACATATTAGTAAAAAATGCAACAATGGGTCACTTTTCTTGTAGAGATTCCTTACAATATTCCAAAAAATCATGACAGTTGATTAGTCAAAATAATATACACCCACCAGCCACTTTGTTTACTTTATTAGGTACATCTTGCAAGTGTCAAATTGGACCCTTTTATGATTAACTAGACAAAACTACCATTCTTTCAGAGATCTATAAATTCAACAAAGTCCTGGAACATTTCTCAGAAAGCCATTTGAGCATAATGAACCAATTGTCATGTGTAAAAAAAAGCAGTTTGAGATAATTTGAGTTTTGTGACATTTTTGTAACAGTGCATTAACCTGCAGGAAGTAGTTATCAGAATGGGTGCATTGAGATTATAAAGGGATGGACATCAGCAACAATCATATGGTATGCTGTGGTAGTTAAATGATACTCATTTGTTACTAAGAGGTCCAAAGTGTGCAAAAAGTGTAGGAAATTATACTCCACACCATTAAACCACGACCACCAGCCTGAACATTTGATACAAGACAGGATGGATCTGTGCTGTTGATCTAAGTTTCTGACCCTACCATCCAAATGTTGTAGCAGAAATTTAAACTTTTCAGACTGGGCAATGTTTTTCCAATATCTCCAGTTTTAGTGAGCCAGTGTAAATTGTAGCTACAGGTGCCTGTTGTTAGCCGACAGAAATGTCACCTGGTGTGGTCTCCTGCTACTGTAGCCTACCTTCTTCAAGGGTTGATGTGCTGTGCATTCAGAGATACCATGGCTGCATACCTTAGCTGTAATGAGTGGTTATTTATGTTACTGTTGCCTTTCTATCAGCTAAAACCAGTCTGGTCTTTCTCTTCTGACCACTGGCATCTATAAGGTATTTTCATCCAGTGAACTGACACTCACTGGTACTCACATTTTTCCCTTTTTCAATCACTTTCTGTAATGGTTGTAAATATCAAAACACAGCAGATCAGCAGCATCTAAAAAAAAAAACACACACAGCATGTCTGGCCTCAACAACAACTGTGTGTTCAAAAGTCAGTATAAAAAAACCTTTGTTCCCCATTATGACGCTTGGTTTGAACAACATGTTGTCCTGGCAATTTCTACATACCAAATTTTGCTGCAATGTGATTGGATAATTAGATATTTACGTTAACAAACAGTTTACAAGTGTACCTAATAAAGTGGCTGATGAGTGTATATTGCACATGCCTATTGTACAGCTACAACTTTATGTCACTGTGCCACATTCATTTTTTATATATACTAATAGAATAACTTTTTTTTTTATAAAAACCTACAAAGCAATGGATAGGGATAGGCACTAGAGGACCAAGAATAAACAGAAACCACAAGCTTACTCTCACAACTACTGGAAGCTGGGGTATTCAAGACAATCAACTGCCCCCACTGCTTGCAGATTTGACAGTAGATGGCATTACTGAACTGCTTACTGCTGCCCCCATTCCTTCTCTATTTTGCTGCAATAGTTGAGATGCAGGTCGATGGAGTAAAGAGGCAGTAACTGCACTGCAAACTTACCGATAGTCTGATCATAGCCTAATTTTTGCAGATTTTGTCAGGTGCTGTACGTTTGTACATTTGAATGATCCCAGCAAAGGGCTGTAGGATTGATCCCTTCGAGAAAACATGTGTGTCATGTTACACATGTGTGCTGACTATGACTGTTGTTTAACAACCTGTTGAAAATTGTCCTACTTCCTCTATGGTTGTTTTAGTTTCACTGTTAGCCCCTCTCTTCATTTTGTAGTATAGTGAACAAAATTGCTGGTCCAAGGGAGGGCAGATGGGCATGTGAGCATATGCCCCCAGGGAAAAAAATGTTAATCCGTATTTCCATAGATCAATATTAAAGTATGGCTATGTTTCAATCTCTATGTTACCCTTTTCTATTACCCCCCCCCCCCCACACACACACACACATTCACATTATTTTGTACAATTGTTATTGAACAACCTTTTTTAAAAACTCAAAAAAAATCTTTGAAATAAAGTATATGAATAAAAATCTGTCATCTGTCAATCTTTCCAATTTACTACAAAGCCACTAAACATAACAATATGACAAGGACTGCTAGGAGTGTTAAGAGGACATGTGTAAAGTAGCAGCTGATGTAGGATGAAGAACCCGGAAGAAGAGACAAAGATGGCGGCGCCCGGAGCGCCGGCTTTGGGACAACGCAGGACCCGATGCAGGACAATGGAATTTGGAGAGCTTAAATATATTGTAGACACCAATTATGACATGGATACCACAGTACTGCCTATTAATGTTACCATTTAGGATGCTTCATTTATTGCTTAAACAACTCACACATTATGGTTTAAGAAAATTATCCGTTCTCCCCACTAAATGCTGGTAGTAAATGAAGTAAAACAATTAAATGGAATAAAACAGATCTAATTATCAGTAATGGTGTTGATTATCATTCATATTTTATAGATAATGCAACATTTATGATTATAAAACCCCAGTAGTACAGACTTGCCTGACATTACAAAGGACACGCTACTGATAAATAAGTATAATAATTTGCAAAAAGTTCAAACGGCACCATAAGGGAGAGGCACCATAAGGCTAAGATCCAGGGACAGCTGGTACAGTTATTTGTATTCAGTTAAAGGATATTATTTTTAACTACTAATTCTTAAAAATCTACATCTCAGAGAAAATATATTTTTTTTGTCTAAATTATGTATTCCTTTCTCATTTTGTTCTTAAATATTTGTTTCCATAAATACCTTATATACTTTGCAAAAAAAAATTATATTCTTAATGCCTGTGGCTATAATTGTATGTTCTGTTCAGAATGAATTCATTTGAAGCCACCCTATTTTACACTCAATGATACACAATACAAGGAATCATGGGGTATGGGGGTTATTATTAAACAGGATTTATATAGCGCCAACATATTACGCAGCGCTATACAATAAATGGGGGTTTTGTTTTATGTAGGAAGTAGACATTGCAGCTGTTTTGCTGCCCTCTAGTGTCTAGCTACAAATAGTGCAAACCACCAGCAGCCTTTACACAGATTGAATGCATAAATGAACACCTTTTCAAATGTAAATCTGATTGGTTCCAGAGTGTTAGTGAATGTAAGAATCAAAACTATGGCTATGAGTATTTGAAACTAAGTGTTACTTTTTTATGCATAGGATTTACATTAAACAATTTACACACTAATAAAGTACACTGATTTTTTTGGTGATTGTATAGTATACAAATACTAAACTTGTAACATTCTGAAATACCTAACACATATTTTTGTCAAGTGAAAAAGGCACTGTAATACCAATGTGCGGACATCATTCTAGTTTTATCTTTTTCTTATGTTGTTTAATGTTTTTCTTTATAAACTATTACTGCAAGAAATAGTGGCACAGCCTTTGTTGACTTCTCTCCAAGAATGATATATACATGCTGTAGATTCATTTTCAAGATAGTTTAAAATACAATCACAGGACCAGTGAGAATCATGTATCTACATCATAAATGAATCTAAAAGCATGTATGAACACATAGTTCAATATAATCAAAGTCACATGCATCAAGTACAAAGATTCACTCAAGGAATCCATATATCACCCTCAACCATGAATTGTATTCTTAATATCATTCAGAGGCTGGGAGTAGGGGGATATCTAACTGTGTTTTGTAGATTTATCTCGCTGCTTCTTTAGGGGATTATGAGTATACTTGGATGTGATATACTCACATATCTGAATAAAGGACATGCACAAAAACAGGTAATGTTGTTTGTTGACATATAACATGGCCAGCAGAGAAGAACATGAAATTAAGCCCCCATTCACATCCTGCCATTTATAGCGTGCAGTGTGTCTATTGGAATCTACTGTGCTTGTGCATTAGGGTGTCAAAGAGTGACCCAATGCACTACAGGAGTGCCTCAACTCCCTACTACATAGCAAACACTGAATCTTTCTGCAACAACTGTCTGACCACAGCATCCTATAACTGAAGCCCCAACCTTCACAACTCCCTGCCACCTCTAACACTGAACTCCAACACCTCAGAAACGGCACCTTCCTGCCAGCTAACACTGCTACCACCCTACAACTCTGCCACTCCATAGTCCACCGCTGTCCCCTCCCTCTGGTTACATCAGTTTGGAGACTTCAGTTCTTTGGCCTGGAGAAAAATGCAGGAGGGTGAACAATTTTGGGCTAAGCGTAAGAAGAAATGTATTCTTTATTTTATGTTTACTTTCCAAGACAAGAATTTTCATTTTAATATACCACAACCATTCATCACTCCTCCTTCCTAAACTGTTGGTCCTCCTATATTACTGTTTTGAACATGCAATCCCTATACTATCTTTCAGGCTTTACCTAAGGGGAAACTAAATCACACAAATATATATATATATATATATATATATATATATATATGTGACTTTTACAGTGCATAAAGGTATTCTGGCATTTATTATGGAACAGATTGTGTTGGGATTTCTACAGGACTGCACTATGGCAATACAGATTAAGCAATTAACCTTGATGTCACTGTAATTATTAAGATACTTTAGCAAAATGAACTAATTTCCCCAAAGGATGTTTTTCTGAAATTAACTTCCAATATTTTTATGATGCCAAAACAGGAAAAGTTAATAGAAAATTAGAATGGCAATTTTACATATCTTTTGAATCAGCAAAAACATTGAAAGTCTACATGTTTTGAAAAAAAAGATGAATAGTACCAAATATTTCAGAATACCACTGAAATTTCAAATGTTTCTTTTCACTTTACACATTTTTGATTAATTAAAAAAAAAAATCATAAATGGCCTAAATGGTATAACATTAAAAAAGAATTTTGCTAAGAATTTGTTACATTACATTGAATGTGTATTAATATATACTTTTAAAATCTATAATACACTAAAAAGTAAGCACATTTGCCAAATGTTGGTTAAGAGCAAAGTGTAACAGAATTAGTGCAAAATTTGCCTTTACCTTTAAACTCAAGCAGCCATTGTTAGGTATCTTATGTATTTGTTGAGCTTTCTATTTAAATCTCCAACATTTCAACAAAATGCTATATAGTCTAGAAAGTGTTGGCATTGATCTGCTCCTACATGGACAAGATGATTGTTCAAAAACTGAATTCTTTTAAATCTTTCTCAGCTATATGTAATCATCAAATTACACAACATGGCTATAAACCTTACTTCTACGTAAGCTTTTCAGAAACACGCAGTTATATTATAATGAATAAAGAGTACCACTGTTTGAAGACATATATACATCCTGCTGAAAAGCAGAACCCCCAAGCCATGTGTTATTATATTTGTAACTCCGTAAGCTTTTGTAGACTTTATACAATGCAAACTTAATAGGTTGCAGTAACAAAGCGTAACTTTCATAAAAAAAAAACAACTTTTTTTTACCAATGATAAGCCCCAGCTTCATCCACAAACCGAGCCTAACGTACTGTGCGAGAGATCGGTACTTTTTTTACATGCTAGGAAAGCCCCTAATGATGCATCTTAATCTAGCGCAGAAAGAGCAGCCCACAGCCTCCTGGGATATGTGAGGTATGTATCCTAGCAGACTGCAGGTTTCCCTTCCAGTCTTTACCCCACAGTGGTAAAGACAGAAGGGGTCCTCCCCCCGAAAAAAATGTAAAATTAGGCAATTTAAAAAAAATAAACTTTTACATTAGATAAAAGATTTACCCACCATTTTATATAATGATAAAAATGTGGCATTTTAAGAAACCTCAAATGCACACAATCATACTAAAATAAATTCAGTCAATAATATATGGCATTTTAGCATTCCCCGATTGAGTATTCTATTAAATTACAGTTTGTGAAATATTTTTAAAATAATTTTTTTAATAGCACTAGTTTTGTTTTACACATTATTTGTATTTATTACTGTTATTTTGTTTAGTATGCTAGTATCACAATCATTTAGATTTTTAGCATTATTTATAAAAAAAAAGTTATATATCACTAGAGTATAAATAGGACAAAAATAACTTTGTTACAAATTTCAGATTTGTGATTTATAAATATTATGGAACAAAATCAGGTTTTACTCCTGTATTTGAGCTAAATGCAACATATTTGTTTATCTAGGATAAATTCTTTCTTATATATACGATCATTACAGTTCACTGCATCAACTCTGGTAAGAACTGAATGATTGTAATGACAGAAACACTACCTAGGAAATGCTAATTTTGTCCTCCTGTATGACTGATTGGACAATTTCAGCAAAAATTGATTGTTCTGTCACCTCTTTGAGTCGACTAATGACATGTTGTTCTTCCAAAGAGACTCAGCCCTACTTGATAGACTTGGCCTCAGGTATTTCACTCAAATCTCAAAAGGAAGCAAGCAATAAGTAAGGTAATAAAAAAGGCCAGAACCTATTGAACTGAAATTAATTAAATGACCAACAGACCTTTAAGCAGCTAATTATCATAAGTGTTTGTTGAATTCACATGCAAAATAAGGTATTCAAGTCTGAATTAAATTAAAAATAAATATATATATATATATACATTTATAGGACGTGTATGTGCCTGTAGGCATGTGAGCGTTGATGCAGATCATTTGCTCTATTAATCAATAATTACACTTGCAAAAATAACTCTGATTTACTGAATAATTATAACAACCAGTGATCTATAGTGCAGCTACATAGTGATCATTAAAATATATGATTACATACATTTATATTTATTGAAAGCCTATGTTTACAAATGACTGCATCTTACTGACACTCTAACCTAATTCTATAAACACAACTATACTTTCATTTAATATAAAACAATTGTTCTTGTACCCTGCATCCTGTGTATGGGTTACCTTCACTAAAAAAACCTTAAACCTCCGAGGTGATACCATCCCCCGTTATTAAAATTCGATTAAATGATGGCCTTGGAGCCGTCGTATTCGGGAAGCAAGGCTTTTAGTGGAATGAGCACTATGGGGAATTTTTCCATCACAGCAGGCAATATTGCTACAAATAGGAATTATCTTCATTACTGATGCTTCATCATATTGGCATTTCTCAAAATGATTGGTAGACATATGATATATTTAGTGCACTTGCTTTTAACTAATTGTTATGGGAAAATATCATTTCAATGCTGAGTGTCTTTCTGTCTTGTCAAATATCCAACCAAAGGCCTCACTTCCAGACCATGCTACTTGCACTGACAGCACCAAACATAGATTATATCGGGGTGCATTGTAACCTAACATTATTTACTATGGACAAAATAGTAAGAAGTGCTATGTGTAAGACATAGTATAGCCTGGTATCATAATTTACAGAATTTGCACATTTCTTAATACAAAGAAAGTAAACAATGTGATGTTAGGATTTTTCTGTGTATGTCAATTCTATAGGTTAGTAATTGCAAGACAAAGGGCAGATAATTCAATTAAGGTTTCTGGTTGCAACAGTTCAACTAATGACAAATTGGAGATTACTTTAGCAGCAAATGGAATCACAGCAATCACACTTCCTAATAAAACAAACAGCTTTCCTTAAAACGGTTAAAAAGCAGATAAAAAATATGTACTATAGGGCATGTAAGGAAACTGATCTACATCTAAATGCTTCTGGTCACCTAGATGAATCTAGAAAATCTTCCCGTCTGCAAGTATTGATAAGTCTGCAAGGATGAGACGCTGCAAGACAGGCAGGTTTGATTGAGTATCCATGAGCTGTTGTAATATCAGACTGTTCAGCGTTAACCATTCTATTTAAAACAAAAAGAGTACAAAAGTGTTATGAGGGCATGTACTGGCTATGCTTGAGTGAAGGCATGTCCTTCTGTAGTACTGGCTCAGCCTGCTTCTCAAGAGCTGCTTCAGGGGTGTATAGTTAATGGGAAAGCTTGAAAAGGATGTCAAGGATGGAAAGTACCCTTTCTACTATCCATGCAATCCCAAAACCATACTGGGCTGCCATTGATTTCTTCTTCAGATGAAAGGAGCAATGCCAGGCTGCATCCAAGATTGCATCTACACACACAGTATGGTGCACTTCATCATCACACAGCTCAGATAGCTGATCCCCTGGAGAAGGTAGATGGTAGTGGCCCCAAACAGGCCCCTGACTCCCCAAAATCCCACTTAAAGATGTCAGACTACGGGGAAACAGGAAGAGCCTAGAAAACCAGACCATATGAAGAACATACCTACTAAAGAGAAAAGGAGAGAAAAGGTTTGATGCTCTAAAAGCTGACACTACTCATCTTATCCATAGAACTGGAACACTTAAACAGGAAGATATACTTCAATGTTTAGAATTACTAAGAAAAAAGGTAACAACAGCTAGGTCTTAAGAAAGAATTCTTGTTATAACAATAGTATAGTTAGGAGAACAGAAGCTTAAGCTTAAATATCAGGATAAAAAATTTACTAGAAGTAACTAAAAATGTGGACCTGATCCCCACATTGTAAGCTATTTTCAACCAAATATTACAAACAGGTCACATTACTCACACTGACATTTGTAGAGCTTTGGGTTCTCTGGCACCAGACAAGGCAAAATTTGTGTGTAGGTGTAGAAAAAACATGATGACTAAAATGCACACCAAGCAATACCTTGACTTTGATATGCTTTTACCCTGAATTCCTCAGACACACCTAATGATGTGCTGATCCCTTTTCCCTCGATTAGATTGGCTGTGAAATAAGAATCCCTGGGGAATCTTCGGGTATTCTAAATTGCAAGACCAGGAGGTAAAACCTTCTAAAAAACTAATTTTTTGTTTAAATAATTTAGCCCTTTAACCAGTTGACACCCTAAGCTGAAAAATAGTTGAGTACATAACCCTCCTTTGTAAACAGGAACCCTGGAAAATCGGCCAGAATAGGAAAGCACTAGAGTAATATAATTGAAAGTCTAGCTACACCTTCGCCATACTCAACTTGATTACAAGTGATGTTTATCAATTCCTGCCTCCATTAACTAGATTTTGATCATCCTACTACATGCAAAATTAATAAAATTCTTCCTTCTACTTGTACTCCTCTCATTGCTTTCATAGGCTAAACTTCCATTACCTGAATTCAAAGATCAGTTCCTCAGTGTTGTTGGAGACTAATCAAGTTGAGACCCTCCTAAAAGAGTGTCTGGGTTCCTTTGGGTTTAATGTTATAGGTATTGGCCCTTGGGCTGTGCTCTCACGACCCCCTCCTAGAAGATTATATAAAGGTTGCCTTGTTAAATACTCCTACTAAAATTAGATTTACTTGTCCTAAAATTAATGCCCAGTACCACATCAATAAAGTTTTGGGAAAATAAAAATTCAGTGAGGAATTTTAAGGTAGCAATTAATGTGAACAAGAATAAAATAGACACAATAATATTAAAACAAACAAATAAAAACAGGCCTGTAACAAGGCACAACATTAGATGAAGTCTCAAATTAAAAGCATGGAGACAATGATACCCTAATGCATAGTTTTACAATATTCATAAATACTTTGATCCAAAAAAAATAAGATGAATATTTCCTCCAGCAACTCAATGTATATTTATCTAGAGCACATAGGGGGTGAAGAGCGTAGAAAGCCAAAGACAACTGGGACTACCAAACTCAAAAAAGTATACCCTAAATGTATTGAATATGGGCCAAAAGTTAGGTTTCAATTTAATTTTAATTTAATTGTATATATATATATATATATATATATATTTAGACAATGGTTTTCTGCTAGTAGTGCATTACATTGAAAATATAGAATAAAAGCATTTTTCAAATTTAAACATATTAGAGGCATTATTTCATATTTTATTAAAAGATAATCGTGTAAGAGATGTGTTCTTAATATTTAATTTAATCTATTTCAACATAATTCAGTTGGAACAAATTACAACCCCTGATTTAGCATCAATAATAAAAAAGACATATTCATTATATTTCAAAAATTTAACATGAAATATTAAATTTCATTATAGAACTCAACAGATTAAAGTATCTTTTATGACAGACAACATACTGTCTTTATTTCTTGGTTAACTTGTGATTTTCCTTATCAGCAGACGGGACTAAATTAAGATTACTTGCTTAATGTATGGTAGGTACAGACTCAAGATGTTATATAACATCTTGAAGTGCATATTCAAAGCTTTTGCTACTTTATAATGCAAGACATTGTGCATATGCATGTCTATTTGCTTTTATCTCTGTAATACCATAAGACATTAGCAGCTTCAGTATAATGAACATACTACTTAAAATAAGCATTATTACTATTTTGCTTGCATTTGTTGTTAACCAGAGCATGTCACCTAATGCAGCCAATAGTGGTTACTCATCTATTTTTCTAGACAATGTAGGTTTGCACTTATCAATGAATCTAGAATAAACTAGTACTTTTCCACCCCTCAATATATAAATAAATAAAATTAGTGTTCATGTAACAACATTTTGTCTACCTTAGTACTTACATTTTTTTGAGGAAGAACAGACGTGTGTAATTTTCAAAAAGGCATTCATTGCAAAACTATTGGCTGTCAAATGCTCTCCAGGCATGCTGGAGATGCAAGCAGCATGAAATAGCCACAGACAGGAGACAGTGTAGGAAACATTGACATTACCATAATGGAATATAAAACAAAATGAACACTTTTCTAAAATTTGATGTGTACAAGGCTATTTGGATAACTAGACAGTTCTTGTCCTGTACAATCCAACTATTCAGTAGATATGAGAATTGAACGCTAGGTACTTCTTTAAAATGACCATTGTATAGAAATATAGAAATCACTAAAAAGCTGTATGAAACGGTAAATAATTAACTAAAAATTAACCAAAAATTGACAATTTCATTTACATATTAGCTGTTAAATATTATTAAATAAACATTTTGTTACTTTTTATAAAGGTGTATATAGTGGGCCTGATTTAATAAAGTTCTTCAGGACTGGAGAAAATAGACGACCATGGGAGAACCTGGGTGATCCCTGGGCAATATTGGGGTAACTAGACAGCTATCAGGTAGCTATACAAAGTACAAATTATGTTACCTATTGAGTATCTCTACATATCTAGAACATAAGCATGTTGTGCATGTTTCAGGTATGTACATGTGAAAAGGTACTTTACTTTATCATAAACTGAATTACCATAACAGACCATTGATCTGGGATAGAAACCGAGAGAGACGTGTGGTTTATTGATTTAAGTTTATCACCTCTGCTGGCTTTAAAATCTTTTAGGATGTAAGAATCTTTAATAATATAGATTAGTAAACAAGAAGTAATTATTTTTTGGAGATGGAGTTAGATTTTAGAAAACCCTGTAATGTTTTTGATGTAAAGCTTTGTCCTTTATGGTGATGTCCCTATTTGTAAGGAGATACTCATCTGTCTGGCGACTCCGTGCTGTGTGCCACCGCAGTATAAAACACTGTTTATTCTGTCTAGCGATGTCATTTGCAGCAGCCAGGAGAACTAAGATAGCAGCAGCCCCTGCTTTCCCTTTAGTCATGTATCCTGATGTATTTTATAGTATCCCCAGCATCCATTGGTAGGCTGTGCACAGCTGAAGGGGATTCTAGAGGCTGATCAGCTCCTGACTCAGTCCTGCACTGTTATTGACTGCTTGGACTTTATAGCCCCTCTGCTCCCAGTCACCAGGGCATGTTGTAGTGTATAGCTGGGCTAATCTGTGCTGGAGCATGTTTTCGTCTGCTTTACTGTTGCTGACCCAGCCTGTTTCTGATGTTGCAAGTTTATGCTGCCTGGACCTACCTTTGCCTGTGACCACAACTCTGCTTGTGTTTTGCCCTTGTGTACCTAATTTGGTGGACGGATATTCTGTGTATGACCTCTGCTCTGTATTCTGGACTTATCTTTGTTGGAATCTTGGTCCTGCTTTATCTGTGGGCACCTGGCTTGCTGCCAGCCCATTCCCAGACACCATCCCTTGCTTAGTAAGTCCTGGGGCAACCGAGTGCTGGGATGGGAGTAGCAACCAGTCCCCCGAGACTGAGCGGAGGCTTACTAAAGGTGAACACTGCGGTGTTAGATTGGGGGACTGGTGTCTGGTGAGGACTGGTGCTGACCAGAGTCTTACAGGCATTTTATGAATTTTGAAGTATTTTCCAGCAAGATAATGCACTGCATATATTGTGGGTCTAGTAATGAATTTATTAAACTATACACATATTGATACCACCCACCTATAAAAAGAATGTGATAATAATTAAAAACAATATACACCCTTAAGTATACAACAATTTATGTGCTTTTCTTGATACAGTGTGTTTACATTTATAGGGACTCAACCCACTGAGACAAATATTCTCATAGGGACAGGTAGATTTGTTTAACTGAATATCCGGATGACCTTATCAAAGCTGAAAACATCCATCTTCATGCTGGTAACAAGCAACAATAAGATGCATAAACCTCTGTACATTGTTTTCTCATGTGAGCTTAGCTTAACCTATCCTTTCCAACAATTCTTATTCAGTTTATTTAGATTTAAAGAATGCATTTTCATTTAATGAGGGGTTTTAATAATTTTTTAAAAGTGGAACTAAACTCTACAACCCAAACACACACACAAAGCAGACAAATGATAATATTATACAAATTATATGGAAAATACATACCTTTTCTTCCAGGGCAGCAACATCTAGAACTTAGGACTCTTCCATCTTGTTTTCACTCCTAAACTACCAGAAAACCTCTTTCTCCACTTTTGTTCTTGCTGCAGCAACCCACACCCACAGGTGTTACACAGCGGGAACATTTCCAGCCCTGACAACTATCCAAGAAATAGGAACATTCCCCTCTGTGTATATTACCAACAAGGCTCAAAGACTGCTGATGTGCATGGCGTGGAACATTCCCATTGGTAGTCCGGAACTATCCCCACTGTGTTATTCTCCAAAGTGACACAAACTGTAAGCTTGTATACTATCTATCCTAAAATCCACTACTCTGGCTTTTCCTCTTTTTTGCAGCATCACCATTGCCACAAAATGCAGGCCAATGACTTACAAAAAGTAGACAGGGTTTAGTTTTGTTGTTTACTGACACCACTTGATTTTTTAGGACTGGTAACACTTATTCTAGTCTTTCTCAATCTTACATAGTTGTACAGACATCTGTCCTGTACTCTTTTCCTGCACACAGTCAGTTTGCACAGTATACATTAGAAGCTGAAGCAAGTCAGATCGGAGTCTAGCTTATTTCCTGGCTGACGGATATGCATCATATAGTTATGTCCTTCCGAACCTTTTATTTTTTGCCTTTTAGTCCTTTCAATCATGGTGACTCAGCAATAGATGTTGGTCATACCTAGAAGGGGCCTACATGAAGCAAGGTGCTGTGATGTTTTCAGAAATCTATGTACAGCACCCTGCCAGCCTCCCCCACCAGCCATTATCTGCCTCATTGTACAAAGATATGATTTCACTCGGTAACAAAATATGGAATAAAACCTTCTAAAAATCTTTTAACCATTAAATGGGAAGGTACAGGAGAAACCAGTGCAGGCAAAATATAAACAGATTTACCTTAAGATTCATGATAACACAGGAAGAGGTAGAGGAACACAGTTCACTTTGTATTCCTGGCATGATCAACAGGTATTTATTGCAAATAATGTAACAAAACACTTTTATTGGTATTCAGACCAATAGTATGCATAATATTTGAGTATGTTTGATAATATCACACTACACACCTATAGATCTTATTTCCTCTTTCCCTTGTAAGGATATTAGTTACTATGTGAAATTATAATGCAGAGACTCATTACTGATAAAATACTGAAAATGTCTGACTCTATCAGTACATCAGAGCAATATTGTAAAGAAATGATAAAAAGATCCAAGCACTAATGTTATAGGTGAGTCTTATTATTCAACTGAAACCCAACTTCAGACACAATGTTTTTGTTTCATAGGATTTAATGTTTCAAAATTGTAATCAATTTTTTACCTACATGGCAATTTGTAAACCCCACTAGGCTGGTGGTAAAACATACAATGGGAGTTGCGCTTCCATCATTGGTACAGAACGATGTCTATGACAGACAACAGTTCCGGTGTAATGCCTTGGCCATGTCTCTGTGTGATGCCATGGATGAAGCATATCCCCAGTGTCATCAATGAGCTGTGCTTTGTGAATAGCATAGCTGAGGGAGATGCAGCACAGCACGGGAACTGTTTTCTGGTATCGTTTTGTTGCAGCCAGAAAAAGAAAGTCTAGCTCTCTCAGTACTTTCTGACATCAGCCTATTGGTACTTAGTGCATTCTATGTACTTCTTAAAGGAATGTGATTCTTAAAGGAATCAATAATGGATTTGCCAAATCATATAAAATAATAAAAGCATATTTTTAAAAGATGTTAGAAATACTGTGCCTGGGGCTGAGCTTTAATCATGTGGGAATCTGAACGTTCTAGTGGCCTAAATGAATAAATTTGAAGCAGAAATATAATAAAGTTAAAAAATAAAAACCATGAGCAGGCAGGTTCTTTATTGCAGAAGGTATATGTTTTTTTTTTGACATAAAACAAACATACCTGTCTGATCACAATTTTGTAAATTAAACTCACCTCTCCTTGCTCCTCTTCTTTTCCTGGTTAAAAAACTTTGGCCATATTTATTGGCCAGGCCAGAATGATATAACTTCAGCACATATGCACAGGAGTTCATTAATATCCGACAGCCTGCTTTGACACTGAATTGGGCAAATTGAAAACTAGCAGGTAAGTTTATTTCATTGTAAAGGGGACAAAGCCTGCTTCTTTTGCAATAGAAGACCTGACATTTTTTTTGGTATTTGTAACCTTTAGATCCACTTTAAATGACAATCCATTGATTAAGGTGAGGTTAGAATACACTACATTTTTCACCTTCTCAACCCATCCATCCAGTTATAGAAATCATGCAGGCTACTTTTACTATTGCAGAGTTGCAAGGCTTTAGGTCCACTTGCTGGTGGGAGAGTAACTCATTGTGCCTGTAAATTTCTGCTTGGTTTGCCTTTTGAGATTTTCTAGCTGATAGCAGCTTTTAAAAGGACTCACCATTTTTTTT
>NC_092859.1:99654980-99677276 GCF_032062135.1 Pyxicephalus adspersus
TTTTTATTGCCTATTGTGCTGCTTTATTATATATTTCTGTAAAACATTTTAAACACCATGTCATTATGTCCTTTCCATATATTTTATTGTAGCTCAATATACTATAAACCATCCTTTATGTCTATTAGTTTTGTTGTAGGGAATCTAATCTTTTTTTTAGTAATTCATAACTGTAAAAAAAAGACTTAGTATGTGCTGAGTCGCTGCAATTGTATTTATACAACTTTTCTAGTTTATTTTAGAAAGTATTCACAATGATATATTAACTACATGTATTCCTGGGTACTGTAGGTATTAATAGCATGTGAGGCAGTCAGATGTGAAGCCATCATTCGAACCACTAGAGAGCACTGTTGCTTTGTCAGAACAATGATAGTTAACCCAACCTTTCGCTGAAATAATAAAAAAGACAGACAAATACTGCTCTGCTAAATATTTCTTCTCACTTTCCACATGGCAAATGTCACCAATGCAGATGGCATAATGATTCAGTTAGACTTGCAAGGCTTATTGGCCAAATCATCTTAGCAAAGTAGAGGCACCTAGAGTTTTATAGTGTTGTCATGTATGTCATTTTACCCTTCACAAAATTTGCTGTTATTACATTTGCACATGACGATGAGTTTATGCTTGATTTGACATAATTGGACAAGCTATTTAACTAGTTGTAGTGAATTTAGCACTTGCTTTTACCTATGACGCTTAGAATCAACCAAAGTTTGAAGTCTTCATAATCACGGTAATTCCATAGAAAGTATAGTGACATTGCCACAAAATGATATGGTAGTACGATGGAATTAGTTTTACCAGATTGTGGTCATATGTCTGAACATGAGTTAGTCACTCATTCACAGAGCCATTTCAGGCAATTTATGGCAATTTTATTAAGTATATATAAAATAGCCTAAATAGAAGACTTTGATAAATGATAATGTAAAAACCAGTAGTTAGCTTGTCGCTGTGTCCAGGGAAGCTTGGTGCTTCTTGTGTGGACCCAGGGCAAGCAGCAGGCTGAATGAAATCATGATAACAATGTATTAAGAAAGCCAAGGTTTGCAAGATAGCCAGGGTAAGAAAAAAGCAGCAATCAAGAGTATGGAGACAGACCTTTTTCCAGACAGAAAGTTGTTCTGTGCTTTGGAAAAGATTCTGCCTACAGGACCCCCCTGTTTTGCCGAATTATCAATTAGTACTCATTGGCTATAAGTAGGATTAACAGGGGAACCTACAGGGGAAAACATGTCTAGCCAGACATTTATGCGTATAGTAAATGTAAAGGGTAGGTCAGGTCTCTTTAGTATGTCAAAAGATGATGGTAAGTAGGCACAAAAATGTTTGATTCTCCAGTATTTTATAGCATTCAAGTCCAAAATAACACAACAGTAAACATTAGAAAATACTCCCAGATGGAGAGGAACCACTGCTGTAAATACCATATCCACACCTCACAAGACATTAGTGTGGTGGTTAGTAGGAAGAATGTCACTCTTACAGATAGCCAAAAAGATCATTGGTGTCAGCTAAACTGACCTGGAAGGGACAAACTGATAATTGCTTAAGGAACTTCTAGCAACCTCTTGAGGAACCCTGGTTGGGAAACACTGATCTAATATCTACCAAAAAACAAAACAGTATTGCAGGGACTGGCCTACTAATAAAAGATTATTATCCATGACAGTACAGTGTATCATCCTGTTCTGAACCAAGACAGAATGTGCATAAGGCCCTTTTCTAAATGTTTAGTCTTCATTAGAAGTATGGTTCTTAGTATACTTATTCAGGCAAAAAGTCTCATCCACAAAAAAATATGCACTTGGGATGCTTTTAAGGCAGTTGTTTTCAAGGCAGAATGGTAACTACCAGTTTTACCCCACACCCAAATATTTCAGCAAACTACTATGTGAGCCAACATCAATGACAAAATACAATTGTCATTACCCTAAATAATTGATGATTCCTGAAATTTAAAGAGTACAGGAATCTTGGCTTCTACTACCAAATGTATTTTCTTTTGATGGCACAGCTTATGTTTGAAAAATGTGTTACCTCAAAAAAGTTTTAGAGATCAGTTTTCAGGTGTCCTTGGTTGGCTTTGGCATGCCAGTTTCTGTCACCAACTCCCAAAGTGCATTACTTGTCTCCTTTTCAATTATGCTTATGGTACGAGCAGCTATCAAGAAGCAACCTGATAATAAGGTGTAAGACTGTCTAGCAGTCCGAAACCTAGGAGAAAACAGGGAATACACATCAATTTCAATCAAAACCCTTGTCAATGTCATGCTTTCATTGTTTAGCAATGTTTTTTAAGTATTCAGTATTAAGTGTAATAATAGTATGAAAGCTGGAGTGTAAGGTTCAGTCATAATTGTAAAGGGCAAAGATTTATATGTGTGTCTCTGACAAAGTTAGCCCTGGATAACAAAATGTAAACATAATTTTGTTCATAGTGTTAGTGATCAGGAAAAACTCCACTAAAGTGATACTGTTTGCATATATCTCTCTTTTTGTCTGTGGAACATTCAGTTGTGCATCAAAATGTGTTAAAGTTTACCTGTTTATCCATGTGAATAAAAAAACATCATATCTAACCTAAAATGGCAAAGTAAACCTCAGCTGAGCATTTATAAACCAAAAGTTGCTTATTGCTTGTTTACAGTGGATTGGTGCTTTTCCCTATCAGAATAATACTAACTAACACTCTTAAACTTAAAAGTAACACTTTTAGCAAAGCACTACCTGCTCTTTGCCTGCCAGCACACAAATGCAGACAGGAATGGCAATTCTTGTATTTTGTATTAAATGGTTGTCAAGGGTAAGAAGTGCCATTAAAAATGGCAATAAAACTTTATGGTTGTTGATATGTGTCAAAACCCACTTCTCAAAGATAACACTTGAATTCTGTGTATAAATTCTGGTATACTTAAAGGGGGTCATGTATCAAGTGGTAAAAACACTATTTACTAGAAGTACTGCTTTATTTCCACATAACTAATGCAGGATTCTGCTATCCAGGCTTTTGGCCACTTTTTCCGTATTTGCCACTTACAGTATTGAAAGATTTGATTTCCATATTTACTAAGTGGGGACCAGCATTATAATAACACCATATGTACACCACTTTGTAATATCAGAGAAAGTGTTGGTCAAATAGCTCATAGTGTTTGAACGCCGAATTCGAACACCATTAAAGTCTATGGGGGGGCAATCGGGTTTTTTTCTTGACTGTGTAGGACTGCAAGAGCAATCAGACAGCTCCGATCCCCTGATTGCTCTTGCAGCCCTAGCATAACTGTAGTATGTGTTTTGTATTCTATGTATTCTACCAGCAGTGTGTTTCCGTGTAAAATATATGATTGGCATTCCAGCCAAAGACATTGTTATTTTATTACAGCAAAATACGTTTTTTAAACAATTAAACCTGGTGGAAAAAAACATAAAATAATTGTAATATTATGTCACAGTAATGCTTTACTTTAATGTCTTCTCCTCCCTCCCTACCCAATGTTCATTTGGATCTCCCCCCAAAAAACTTATTATTCTATTGGTTTACACCTTGCCTCTCCCCTCAACAAACTGCTCTAGCTTTGCCACATGCAGACAGCACAATGGTTGCTGAACAAAAAAATATGTCCAGATTTAGATCAAAGAAATGTAAGGATTTATGAATCAAGAATATTTGTCATAAATGAACAGGAGATTCCCCATATTTATAGTGATGTTTTATAGTTATAGTGATGTTTTAGGAAAATGGTACTGGGTTATGTAGCAGTATGACTAGTACTTTGACTTTCGTTGTTTAGTTGATGGCCATTCTCTATTTGATACCCATACCTGCCTAACATGTTTTTCATTTTTAATATTAGTACTAAAGCACTTAGGCCTGGTATCCACCACTGATGCAGGGAACTGTACTGATACAATAACGTCAGCACCTGCATTTTTACACTATGAATAAAACTTGTGTGGTGACATACTCTCTGGGACAGATCTGCATGTGTAGTATGTCTGCAGTTTTTTTGTGTTGATAAAATACCTCCAACCAGTCTACCAGTGCATGCAAGTATGTAAAAAATTCTAAAAAACATATAAATATTATAAAATCCCTAGTCACACAAATACATATATGTTATTTGTGATCTTACATCCCAACCTCATCAAATATATAGAAAAGTAATGGGATTTTAAAGGCATTTACTTATAAGTTAAAGTAGGACAATAGGATGCTTATCTCTTTGTAATAAAACTTCTAGTGCTTAAACACATTGCCAACCCCTAGGGGTATATGAATCAAAAGATAACTGCAAGGGCTTTTTTTGTTGTCAAAATATATCATGCAATTACTTAAAAGGTGAACTATACACATATACATCTTATATACAAAATACATGGGCAAATGGTCCATACGCCACTGCTCCTGGGGGGGGGGGGTATTGAACTAATTACTATATACTTTGCTCCTGTAATATAGTTCAAAGGTATGGGTCCCATTAGGAGGGATAAGATGAAGGGCATGTAGATTGGTTGGTATGATTGGTCTGGATAGTCCAAATGTGTTTTGCCTTAATTGCTTCTTCAGGTGAAGATGAGACACAGAAGAAGAAGAGTAAGAAGAGTAGATTACAAGTGAGTAGATTACAAGTGAATTGCTCAAAAGAGGATTTTCCATTAGATGGACCCAGGGTACAGGAAATTAAATATTAACAAGTGAACAGAAACAATAATAATAATAATCCAAGCTTAAAATGCTCTTGAGGGAAGAGTGTAAGCTTGCCTAAAAAAACCTGCACAGTGACGTCCTCCAAGGAACTAGAATGCCACAAATCTAACCAAAAATAAATAACATTTGTGAAGCAATCAAAATTTACGACTGCAAGTAATCAAATTAAGATGGTATAAGAAACTGTAGACAGGTCCGCATCTCAGGGGCTGTAGCCTTATATACCTAAATTACCTAAATATATGTGAGCTGGGCCAAAATTTGTACCAAGACATCTTTATAATCTGCTCCCAGGGACCCAAGACCCGGTGCAGAAAATCTGCCCAAATATCAGTTTGATCAGTGAAGAGATTGTCCAATGTTTTTTCTTTCTATGATCTGTGGTTAAAGACTAAATCTGGAAGTTAAAAAGAGGAAATGTGAAAATTTCGGATTTCATTTCTTGTTCAAAAATTGGGAAAATACTGGGCAAATTTCTTGTCCAGTCAACAATCAATAAGCATCAATAATCCACATAAAATTAAAAATATATTGTGTTCTTGGCTTATTTTAATACTGTAATTTTTGGTTGTGCTTTTACATAGTTTCATGTGTAATTCTTGTATTTTTACCCCAATTTGTGGAATGGTTTGCCATGATATTTAAAGACAGGTCTCCAAAATCACGCATGCCCAAATTTAAGATACGATTTGTCTGATTCATTTTTTTTTGGTCTGCTTTCAGTAAAATAAAATCTTATGGATAACTATGGTTTACACTATTTTACTACAATTTATTGACCAGCCATAAAAACGTTTGTGCGTAAATAAAAAAAGAGATACTGTGCTTCTATGCCTGGCCCCAGTAGGCTTAAAATGTACAGTAATTGAAAAATATACCAGCAAACAACATTTTAGTTTGCTACTTTGAAGTTTCTACATTAGGATAATATGCAGCAGTGTTCATTGTTTCCATTACAAATGTGCTCATGCGATTGAGTCTGCAATCTTTGAAATTCTGTACTGAGTGACCTTGTTTTCTTGTTTTATTCCCCTTGATCTTTATTGGCTTTGCTAACTTTACATCCACGTTTAGCTTTAATCCATTTGATTGTATTGAGCTTGTATTAGGTATGTGATAACTTGGCACTAAGAAGGATTTTAGCCTTTAATCTAGTATAAGGGATTAAAAAAACCTTATTGTTGCCATAGGCTAGTTTTGCACTAAATAAGATTGAAGGACACATGAAACTAAATAATCTTGAAATAAATCGACACAATGCTGAGTACAAAGCATGTTTATTCCATTTCTATGCTACAATATGTATCTGTATCTCTCTCTGTACATATTTATATACATATATATGTGTGTGTGTGTGTGTGTGTGTGTGTATTATCAGATATCAGTATGCTATAAGAAGTGGCAAAACTACCTACTCTAATGGTAGTTAGCCAAAAATCTTAAAAGTGCTAAGCATTTACCTTGATTAGCCAGAACATTTAAACCACATGCCTAACTCCCTTGTCTATCAAAACAGCTCTTTGCCATTGTGGCATCAACTCTACAAGACCTCTGGAGTTGTTCTATGCTAACTGACACCAGGTGTCAGATATCATAGGTTGCATAAGGTCACAATACTTTACTTATCCTGCCTTTTTTGTATAATGCATCTTACTGTCATTTCTTTCAAGTTAAACAAAACACACATACTTGGCCATCTACTTGATGTTAAGGAAAATGTGATTTATTAGACCAGGTCACCTTATTCTATTGTACCATAGTGTAGTTCTGTTACGTATCAGTCTTTAACACCTAGTCATTGGTTCACTGGTTGTCCCTTCTTGGACCACATCATAGGACCTAAATTTTGGTCTGACCTGGTCATGTAGCGATCACAATTCGGCCCTTGTTGCTCAGATCCTTATGACTGTCAACTTTTCCTTCTTCTAACACATCACCTTGGATAGCTGACTGTTCATTTGCCACTTAGTACATCCCTTTTCAAGTACCATTGTAATAAGCATTATTCCTTCCAGCTGTGAGTGGCTGGCGGCTATTTTTTTTTTTTTTTAGATTGCTTTTCTTCTTATATTTATTTGTTTAACCTGTTGCTGTAATATTAAAATAACATATTTTAAATAAAAAGTTGTGTTTAGCTAGGGTGCATTACTTTTTCTCCTGGTGTTATAGTTAAGATGAAAAAAATTATAAAGTAACTTCACCTAAAAAAACATAAAAAGTCCACAAATAAAAAAATAATATGCATACAAATAATTGTAAATCTACCGAATGTGAACCAAGAACATGTTCATGTATTGTGGTTGCTTGTGGGTTTCTTAAAACCTGTTTAAATTGCAAGAAGCCCAAACTTAAATATAAACCTAAATAAAATCTATTGGGGTCAAATATTTATTTAGAAAAGACTGCTTGCGATCCATCATTATTTTGATGGTGAATAATGACTGATATGTAGAGCATCTTGTTTCAATCATGAGTGAGATTCATTGTGAATCTGACCAATATTGATGTATGCTACAAAATAAAAATTCATTGCTAGATAAACTAATGAAGGTGAATATGAACCTAGTCAATGGCAGGTATAGTACGGTTCAGCCAATCCGGCTAAACAAATACATCTATAATAGAGAGGGGGGAGGGGCTTATTAGATGTGCCTAGTATACTTGTCAATGAAAGGTATAGTTTTTCTCAGCCAATCCAACCATCAGACAATGACAGCTGACATAGTCAATTGGCAGGATTGGCTGAGCTTTTGTACAGGTCATTTCAGCCTCTCATCAATGTCAGGTATAGTAATGTTGGATCAGAACATGGATTGATCAAAATCTAAATATCAATCCAAAGTTGAAATAGTTGGGACTATCAAACCACCACTAGTCATCAGCTTTCCTTAATAAAGTTCTGTACATTGGTGATCAGTGCAAATACCCCCATTACACTGTTAATCTGTGCACAATCATCCTGTTACATTGTTAGTTAGAGTAAATGCCCCTATTACATTTGTAGTCAGTAGAAAAGTGTCTACCTTCAATGGTGGTCAGTCCATTAAACGTGTCTCCCAACATTGGTAATCAGTGGTCAGCTCATAGTAGATCTTATGTTATACAAATACATATGTAATATTGTAAATAAAGAACACATTTATTTTTCTTGAGTTCATTTTATATTTTACTATGTTATGTCATGTTATGTTTGGCCACTATTGTCTGCATTACGTATCTTAGCTGCAGAGAAGTTTTTCGCTTCTTTGAGCCCAGCCAGTAAAAGCAAATGATGGATGTGTGTCAACTACTGGGTCTCTGAAGAATGAACAATGTCATTTCTTTTGTCCTTTATATATTAGAGAAAATGATGAATTTTATGTACTTCAATGACATGAGCACAACTCATGCAACATGATAATATGAATACATAAACGCAAGTTATCATATCACCTATAGACAAGAAGAGGAATGTAAACATAAATAATATGTCTGACTTTACACAGCACATGACATTAGCACAAAGTATCTGTACCTCAAGGTTGTAGTCAAAAGTTAGAATTAAGATAGTGACATTTCTGTTTTATAATAAACAAATGAAACAACAAGCAATGGTACGTGTTTATACATGTTGAATATTGTAGTCATCTGAGCTAAAATATCAGTCTTTCAGACTCATTTTCCAGTGTAAATTGGATTACAAATGAATTTTAAATATGCCAAAATAATTTATCATATTTTAGCAATCCAGTAGCAGCACCCAGACAGTGTTATGGTGTTGAAAAAAACTATGTACTTTCTTTGTTCAATTGATATGTCTAGGATTTTAGTTTAAATCGTTACAGTTATTAGCAAGCATTTTAGGTAGCCTTTATGAATTACTACTAATATGCAGAAACGATAGACATGTGCAATAATTAAGTGTGTCAGGTGCTGACAAATTACAGCAAATCAGAGATGATGGCCTCCCCAGTGTGTTCCTGCTTGAACCATCCCACTTAAGTCCGACATTGCTTACCCTTGAGCAGGAGACACTAGAAATAAAAGCTAGCATAATAATAGAGCATTGATTTTTTTGGAAAGTACAAAAAAGTATAGTGTTTTGTATTTTAGAACACTTTTTAACACAGTTAAGTGTTTACATAATGTATTTAGGACTATTGTAAAATGAATGAGTGATTTAGAAGTGTTTTTAGGTGATTAAGGCCTTTTTTTTGCCATTATACCCAAGTGTGTTCACTTTATTGGCAGTCTTCAAGTATTCTCATATTGCTCGCAAGCCCTTACCAGGTTTCTACTCTCTATGCACCCACCAGTGACTTAATATGGTGTCAATAAAACAAAAACAAAAATGTAAAAAGGTCCTCAAATTTGGTGGCTACATCCTTCCTATTCAATTTCCCATATTTTTGACTGTTCATACAGCCTGTAACAATATTCTCATCCTTGGGTGATAACACTCAGTAACTATACTTTATCTATAGCATAGTTTCTCAATTTCTTTAACATGGGGGAACCCCTTGAAATAACTTTCAGGTCTTCAGGGAACCCCTGTATGGTTACTGTATACACAGCTCACAGTACATTTGTTTCGTGGTCAGTAGGAAGAATGTCTTTTGAATTGCTGGCCATCGGAAAGAATGTCACCCTTACAGATAGCCAAAAAGATCATTGCTATCAGTTGAACTGACCTGAGAGTCACACATTTCTCATTGATCAAGGAACCCCTAGCAACCTATGGAAGAATCCTAGGTTTCCACAAAAACCTGGTTGAGAAAACTGATCTATAGAGTCTTGTCATTCTTGATTGTTCTCTCTGGATTAGGACAATAGAACATCTTTTAGTGTGAGGTGTTTTGTACTTTACAGAGTTAACCTGAACAAGCTGATAAAACTTTAGGATTCATTGCTGAACAGGAACTACAATTTAACTACTCCATTCACTACAAGAAGTAAGAAAGATGTGCTCAGTAGGTTTCTCTATTGTCAACAAGTATTTTTGTACTTATTGGACAGTTATAACACATTGCTTTTAATGTATTGCTTTATATTTAATAGACCAAAGGGGAGCAAATCAGAGGTGTAAAAAAATTTCTTTCACTAAAACCATTCACCTATTTTGTCTTTAGAAGTGTATGGTTTTGGTGATTGGTGAGACCCCCATATTACCAGTAGAAAAAAAGTTGATTTAAATGAGTGATTACAATTTTTTAATCACTCGTTTATTCCCGCCCCTTTACTGATACTGCCATCTTCTCCTGGCTTTGTTCTTCAGCCATCCTAATTGGCTGTGCTGGTATAATGTAACTTCCACACAGGTGCGCTGTATTTCATGCAGTACTGGCAAAAAAGGGGTGAAACGCAATGCACTGGGTATTCCCACATCCTATGCTTTCATGTTTTTTGACAGGTGAAAACATCAATTGAGCGGGTAGGTATGTCTTATTGCAGAAGGGACATAACCTGTCTCCTTAAGCAATAAAGACCTGCCGGATCACAAATTTTCACAGTGGAGTTCTGCTTTAATTGTTCACAATAACAAATCTCAGATTAAATGCTGTATAACATTCATATATCATAATAATGCTCAATACTACATTCAAAAAAATTTAATACAAAAAATTACAAACACCATACCTCCCAAGATTATACAAGTATGCTGACATCACAAGACATTTGCTAAAAAAGACTTTTACCATAAAAGAATTGCAGTTAACATTTTATATGGCTGCACAATGTTCTAAAGCCTAATTTATTTGTTTAATAGTGAAGCAGATTGTAACACTGTGCAACATTACCTAGCATTTGTTCCCAACAGATTTTCTTGTGTTTTACAAATGTTCCAAACAGACTAATTTTTGGCATATCTTTCCACAATATATACAGTGTATAGAATTCCAGTGTGTATAATTTTATTACTTTTTATATTCCTGTAATTAAAATTCATATTTTAGGTAAGCAAAAAAAATGCATAAAACAATAATACCTTATACTTTAATGTCCTTAAAACATTATGTCCCAGAACATATGGACAAGCATGCACATAGCGAAATTTGTTGCAAAGCATGTAGCATGTAGCATATATTTTAAGTATATATATATATATATATATTTATGAAACATGTTTTAAAGTTTTACAACAATAAGAAACTTATGTTTTATTTGTGATGTTTCATGTTCACAGGACTTTGATATACTAAACCTAACATAAAATCCCAAGTGTAAAACAACATCAAAGCTTTCTATAAAGTCTGAACAGTATTACTTTGTGTAACTGTGTATAATGTTCTAAAAATTATAAGATTGTTCTTAATGCAATAATATGTATCTTCATGTCTGTGGAACAATTAAAACATATAATCACCTAGTCATTTTGTCATTTTAATGCCGTAATGAAATAAGGACGTGAATGACAAGGCCCTCTGGCATTTCCCAGTCCCATTGCAAATCACCAGCTGACAAACTCAATGGTTTGGAACCTGGAACAGACAGGTCCAATAAAACCTCTGTCCAGTCACACAGTCTAGTTTAGTCTACTTGACAAGCCTCAAAATGAGTTCTAGGACAAATATACTTAACATTATACTTGTTTCTTAAACAAATAATATTCTTTATTTTATTTCCTTCCTCAAAAATGTCACCTTAAGCTGAGTTTGTATAACTTGAAAATGGTTATCAAAAAATGCTCTGCATCTTTTGCCCACTGACATGGTTTTAATGCTTGCTTAATTAAAAATACACAGTCCTAGAGTGAAGAGAATTGCCTAAAAACCTCCCTGTGGAAAAATTAAGCCTTCCTAGAAATTTGTGTTTTACGTTAACACACTACTGATAAATTGGGAGGTTTTATTGTGCTTTCATATACTTTGTAGACATGGTTATTAACAACATTAAATGCCTCTTTTGTAAATTAGATGGGCTACAGTCCCAGGAGCCTCTTTTGAAAAATAATAAATTGTTGCACTGGACCCATAAATTATAACAAATTTAGTTACTATGGAATTATAATTTGTAAAATTTGCTGAATAGTAGCTGTCTAGCTGGGAGCCCAACTAAACCAAAAATGAAACAAGAAAAAATTATTCAGCAAGCAGATATTTACTGCTCATAAGTTTACATAAGTTTACAGTTACCACAAATTATCACTCAGGATTCTTCTTATTCTACCTCTTATTCTGACATTCATGGCAATGAATGACATGAGTGCATTTTACATTTGTATGTGTGCTTACATTGAACATGGGATGTTCTTTTTATTTTTTTATTTACTTTATTTTCATTTTTAACACTTTTGTGATAAGGTTTACCAAAAATGGTTGACCAAGCAGGTTCTCTTTCATGAGACATCTGGGGTTTTCAGTTGCTGTTACCCAGCTTTTTATTCCATCTAGGAAATAAACCTTTGGAGCAGCAAGCACCCAGTACCCACATTTGTCCTTCAAAGATGTGCATTGGGACATGGAATAGTCTGAGACCCAAGGGTTAACATCTGCAGTTACACATTCCAAGCTGAGTTCTCTCTGACAAAAGCATTTTTTTTATGAGATACAATATTTTCAGAGTTACTATAGCTAATTCATATTGAATAACCTGTGTGATGAGAAACCTAGACCTTTACTTGACTAATTTAGGTTTAATTTTCATGCTGGAGTGAATATAATAATGGATTAATTATATTCAATAATCTGAATACCACTCTAATTTTTGTATGAAAAAAATATGCTCTGCAGTTGGCTTGTCCTTCAACTGATTTTCTAACAGCAGGCATTCAACACCAAGGCAGAAGGCATTGTCTCATGCAAATAGCAACTAAAGTATAAACAATAAAATATAGCAATAATATTAAATAACAAAGTACAAAAAGCATGGAAAAAATTGTTTGTAATTATGATATATAGTGTGAAAGTAAATATTGGTCAATATTGTACAATAATTTATATGTAACCTGAAGAGTGAGATAAACATTACATTTGCAAAATTATTTAAATATTTAATAAAAAATCTAAAAAAAATCCAAACAACTACACTAAATTCTAAGGCTGTTGTATACACGTGCAATAATAATATTTGTTGGAAAGTATCTTGCACCATCCTTTCCAACGACTAAGGACTTGCACAATGCATGAAAGAGTGCTGTACATACATACTGCTCTAAAGGGAGGGGAAGGGGAAAACAATGGAGTGGCACCCTGCTGTGCTCCCTCCCCCTTCACTTCCATTACGATTGTTCGTCCGAACAGCCGATCCACGGATGATGGACGACGAGCCCTGTAAACATGCAAGATTCTCGTCCGATATCAGCCCTAAGCTGATTACCGGGCAAGAACCATTGCACGTGTGTACCAAGCCTTACTTAGAGGAATGAAATAATAATAATCTCAAAGCAAGCTCAAAGTATTTTTGTGTATACAATAAAAAATAATGTATTTATTGTGTAACATTTATACACCATTGATATCTTCCACAGAACTTTATTCCATAGTCATTGGGTGTCTCTCAGAGACGCTCACAATCAAATGTACCTGTTCTGTTCCTTTGTTGTTAATACAGTCAAGTCGAATTTGGGGTAAAGCCTAAAAGTATTCTATCAGTATGTTTTTGACATGTAAGAAAACACCCAAGAGCTTGGAGGCAACTTAGGCAAACATAAGAGAACATACATTTCTATACAATCTGCCTCGTGGCTGAAAGTGTGGGACCCTGGAACTGCATTAAACTTCTTTTCTCCAATCCCTTTACACCCTGGTCAATGACCAGTTCCTCCTTGACATCTTCCCCCAACAGGACATACCTAGATGAAGAGATCTCCTCTTCTTTCAAGTTCATGATGAACCTATGCCCTTCCTCCTAAACCCCAATCCTTATAATCTTCAATTTATCCTTCAGTTATACTCAGTCTCACTCTACCTATTCTAGATTCTGCTTTCCCATGCTTTTATCCTTCATGAAACTTTATTAGTGGGTGCTCTGCAATCTCTCATTTTACTGCTTGGTCAGCTACTATTTTATAATTCCTTAAAACCTAATACAGGTAATCATGTTATAAACCTCCAGCAGCTAGAATTCCCAGGCTTTGTCTTTAGTCAGGTGGCCAAAATTCCCAGAGAGGTTGTGAACCATTGCACGTTCATGTCACTATGGTCATCAGGTCAACACCCTTTCCCATATCTTATGTCAGATGCAAGGACATGATTACCCCCATCACACCGTAAACAAATAGTCCACTTTCAGCAGTGTACACCTTTTTCCTATCTCACTTGCCTTTCATATAGGCCATTCACAATGGCAGCAAAGTTTTATTAGAGGAAATATCTTGCAGGTTACTATTTTCCTCTAACGCATAAAATTACAGACTGTTTATATCAAAGGCTGGTTAAACAGACACAGAGGATTTATTCTCTACTACCAATATAATACCATAATAAAATAATTGGCCAGCTCCAAACACCATCCTGTAGTGAGGAATATGTCTTTATAGCATTAGATTGTACTTGTGCTATAAACCATAAAATCAGGATGTACAATTGTCCCCATGAACAAACAAAGAATTGCTTGTATGCTCCGCCAACTTAAGTGTGAAATACATTTCTTATTTTTAAAAAAAATTAATATAGATAGACATGCTGATTATGTCTATTATGACATTTCTTTGGTTTTGTCACTCAGCTACAGTTACTACTAACCAGCGTTAACGTTAATCACAAATTTGGCAGATAGTTAGCTTCTGGCTTACATTGGATGACAGTTACCCCAATGAAGGTTATTCCAAGGATTCCATTTTGCAAGTGGAATGTTTTACTAAAATTGCCAATTTGATTTGGTTCTGTACATTATCACATGCTCCTAAATGGATCTAGTTATTTTTAGATCTTTAAAAGTCATTACATTCTTTCCAATGTCATCTCTGGTGGTGGGATAGAATTTACCATGACATCTTATAGGGATGGTTAACCAAACAAAGGATGTCCTTCTGCTTTTTCATAAGCCTATTATCTGGGGACAAACAACGAGGCAGAACTGACTACCTAGGTAATAAAACACTTCTTCAAGCACTATGTTTCTAGTACAAAGATTGAATAGGTCAATTACTTTGCCTTGTCATAGTTTGCTGGTGGAAATATTTTCACAACTCCATGTGGATATCTGTGATATCTCCATGTAGAAAAAGTGTTTCTTATAGATCCCCACCTTATTTCAATACCTGGCCCACCTCTATTCTTTTTGTTCTTTATGGATAGTGTGACTATGTGTACATATATATGTCTGAATTTTCCTCTCGGAAAATTGTGCTGCCCAACCTAGTATGTAAATATATATATATATATATATATATATATATATATATATATATAGTATTTATTCTTTTAAAATTGTAAATGTCAAGGTAAACTTCTAAGGTCACATTTTATATTGCTCATGCAATAACTGCATATAATTACTTACTTTCTATATAACACATTTCATTAATATTTACACATATAATATACCACTAAAATGCTGGGGGTACAGAAGTTTTTTCTTGTATTAAGGAAGGGGATGCCAATCGCCTAAAGAGCTTAAGGTTTGGTTACCTTCCAGGAATGACTACACTTCTAACTAATCTCTGGCTTCTGGAGAATTACATGTGTTTTATCTTAGCCTGTCTAGTAAGAATGATTGCCATATGAATTCCAACCTAGTTGTCAGTAGCACTGAATAAACTAGATGCCCTCAATGCCTTTGTGATAACCTTTTTCTTCCAGATAGTCCAGGTAGTGGTTCTTAGCAATCTTGGGCATTGCATCTAGTCTTCCTGGAGCTTTACCTTCTTCCATAGTCCTTATACAACACTTATATTAAACAAAGACATATTATGAGATGTCAAATGCCAAGTATATGTGTGTTTCTAGATGTGATATAAAAAAACAATAGCAAAACCTTATGTCTTTGAAGACAGGGACATAAGACTTTAACATGTGGAATCTTTTTCATACCTTTGTAAAAGGTGAAATCAGAGAATGGTGTGAAGAAATTAAAGCACCTATAATGATTGCTAGTAGATGTTATCATGGTCTGTGAAAACAGTTTAAATTCCACTACCTTTCAAGGATTACAAAGGTTCAGCTGTATAAACCCATTATAAGACCAATTATCACATATAACACTGAATGCTGTGCCCTGTCACAGGCAGATAAGGACAGGGCTGATGTATTTGAAGGGATAGTGTTTGGGAAGAATGTATGGAAATGTATGTGAAAATGGAGTGTGTATATCCAGATATTATAATAATCTTTTCAAAAAAAAAAGTTTTCTAGATCATTAATACACATTTCCAATCTAAAGTTGATATTTTTTTAAAGGATGACTAAATTTTTTTGCCCAGAAGCAAGAAGAGGTGACAAAGTTGAAGACCCTGCGTAATGGTTGAATCACTTCAATAACTAAGCATGAGCGATAAAATAGGGGGGTGGTGAGCTGTAAGGGTAGAGTAAAGAAAGAAAGAAACACCTCCAGGAAATCTTGTCTTCCAGATGATTGTTGTGCTGCTGCCAATAATGATGGTCATCATGACTGGGATGTTAAAGGCTGTGGCCATTTCTTTGTACTGTGATCATGAAATGTCATGAACAAAGTTTAGGTACTGACAGTTTTTACAAACAGCTATCAGTCTCTAATAGCCAATCTACTTTAATCTGATGAGTTTACTAATTTACTAACAATGGGTTTTTAAATTTAGAATGAATAGGTCAATGGACATAATATATTAAAGTTTTCCAAGGCTGGAGAAGATACACTTTCATAAGTGAACTTGAGTGATCAAGAAAACCTAGAATGGATTTCCTATTGTTAGCAAATGTTTCACAATCCTAGACCAAATCCAATCCAGGTTTGCTGGATCACCCAAGTTTACTGATGAAATTGAATCAGTTCCAGCCTTGGAGAGGTTTAAATAATCAGGCCCAATGTATGAGCTACTAAAGAGAACTTGTTCGTTATAAACACATCCTTATGCTCTTGTAAAAAACATCTCCTATTAATGTACAGATGACCACCAGGACTTATAAAAGCAGTGTCATACATTAAATAGTATTTCTGATGTACTATATACATATGAATTTATGTAGTATTTTTATAACTAGAGTAGAATTATACCTAAAGTCTGAAAATTTTATATATGAAATATATAGAAATTGATAATTTTACCAAAGCTTTACCCTGACAAATCTAATTTTGCTTTAAATTACTACCTCCACCTTTTATCTCCAAAGCTTCCCTGCCTGTAAGTCTGTGAAAACTATTTTTTAAATTGTACTGTTAAATATCCAGTACAAAAGTACCAAAGCACCACTGTTATAGATTAGGTATTTGTGTATTTTTAAATATAAAAAATGGTAATTTCTACAATTTGTTTTAGCAGTACAACCAAGTTAACCTAATTTGTGTTCCCACTAGATATACTCAAGTGTGTTTATTTATTTTGATTCAAGCCAGTATACCATATATAGCACAGAACTTGGAATTAGAATTCACATATGTATTTCTCAAGGTCAAGCAGTAAAGGCATGTAACTAACTCACTGAGACAATTTCAGATCATTCACATTCTCAATTGAGAAACCCTTCAAGCATAAACCATCAACTTATTTGTCTGTAAAGTTCTTAGAGCCATCCCTGATTTATCCTTACTTTTTTAAAATTAAAGTTGATAGGATCTTTTTATAGTACTTGCAATTATTTTGGAATAACTGCATTCTTAAAACTGGCAAGGCTAGATTGATCATTCGGTTTTTATCTACCATCAATATTATATATTTCTCACTTTACAATATTATTTCCAGCACTCTTTCTCAGAGTAAAAGTGTTTTCTTTTTTGTCCTTTTTTAAGTTTAGCTTTGTAAAATTACTTCTGGATTTTTCCTTCATGGTGAAAAATATAAAAATGTGATAGTATATTTAATAAAGCATATTTATCCTTAACACATTTTTGCAGTGAATTTTTACAGAAAAATAACTAATATATAATTAATTTAACCAGTTTTTATAATTACAAAAAATCATTATGTCTTTGTGTCCTTGTAGCAAAGTACAATAGGTATTAAGAAGTGACATTTTTTTCAATATATTTATTAAACTGCAACTAAAGCATTTCTTTATATCTTTTTTTGTGTGTTCATATTTAGTTGTAAATGACGTAAGGACACAAGTATAGCCAATATATTGCAATGCATAGCAACACACAGACACCTGTGCTGCTGTAATGATGACCCCATTTAATATATTGAATGGGGCAGTACACAGAAATAGACAGAAATGCTTACAATGCTTGGTAAAGTAACACACTGCACAGCAACGCAATGCTTTCTATGCGATGTCTGATGTCCCTGCACCACACCCAAGGCTCAATTATTAAAACAAGGAATATTAAATTTCCTCAAATATTCTAGCATGTGAATCAATTACTGCCACTGAAACACATGGAACCTGGACGATTCCTATGAAGAAAGGTTTAAGTTAATATCTGATTACCTGTTTTAGAAATAGAGCACATAATATGAAATACGGTATATACTCGAGTAAAAGGCGATCTGAGGTACCAGTACTGAGGTACCTATTTTTACTTTGGAAAACAGGAAAAATTGATTGATATAAGACGAGGGTGAGAAATGCTGCAGCTACTGGCAAGTTTCAATATTTAAAATAAATGCCAATAAAATTGCATAATACAGCCATTACAGCCATAATACGGTAAACAAATACCATAGTGAGAATTTAGTGGTTAGGTAGGTATACTACTTACCGTACCTAAACCCTAAATTCTCTTTACCCTCCCTGGCGGTATGATTCTGTCCGGAAAATGTGTCTGAAAGTGGTACAAATCGGTACTGCATTCAGCCACTGTAACCCCTCTAGCGTTCTAATTCTGTCCATATTTCCACGCAAAAAGCGTTACTTTTTTTGCATGGAAAGTTGTTTTACATTGTAGGCTTATAATTCTTAGGCATAACTCACCAAAATATGTCCAATATTTATTAAATGTAATAATAAACTTTAAATAAAAAAACACAAAAACTGTTAAAAAAATAAAAAGATAGGTAAACATGTAATATAACTGTACAGTGGCATGTATAATATATATATAATATACTTATATATATATACGGTATATATATATATATATATATATATTATAAAAAAATGTCTTTGTATTGGACTCAATACAGCTATTTTGTATTGAATCCAATACAAAACTATTTGAATTTCCTGCCGCTACCCCCACACGAACCGAGGCATGCACCGAGGTCACCTGGAAACCCTGGTCTCTGCATCCGGCAGCTGAGAACAGAAGAAAGAAGACATGTCCGGAGGAGCTGCAGGGACCAGCAAGATGCCGGGGAACGACATTGGAACAAGGTAAGTGTTTTTTTTTGTGTACTTTTGAATATGTATGTTTAGTGTACTTTTGAATTTGGCGCCGGCGTAACTCCGGCATAACTTCTTTCCAGCTTTTGAGGCCAGCATATTTCCGGGGATGTGAACCGCTGGACGCGGCTGCTGGATCGGGTACTGACTGGAGTATATGCCGAGGGTGATTTTTTCAGCACATTTTGGGTGCTGAAAAAGTCGGTTTATACTCGGGTATATACGATAACCCTAAATCCCAGTATTTCACACTTTCTTCTGTATGATAAAATCAATAAAATTGCACCTCTAAATTCATACTACATGCTAATACTTTGTATATAAGCGTATGGTATTTGATTTGATTCTCATTGGTCTCTCATTGGTGTTTTCTACTTTCCACCAGTATTTTTTACATGAGGAAACCCTATGCTAATGCCAGAATGACTTTACCTGGCAAAATAAACTACTTAAAATGAGTTAGGTAATAACATATAGCTTTTCTGGTGTGTTGCTGCTATATTTTAGGGAACATAGCATCAAATAGGGGAAAACGAAAAGTGTGGACACAAATTCATTATATCTAATCATGATTTTTAGGAAGGTCTTATATTTAGATGTATTTCCTAAAAACATAAATACTGTACAACTTATTTTCATCTTAATCCATAAGAGTAATAATTACATAATGAACATAATTTACCTCCATGACACTCATCTCCCAATGAGTTCTAATCTACCACCTTTTCACTGACTCATCATGTGCTTGCTCAGCAAACCACAAAACACTCCATGTTGCCTGGTTCCTTCAAGTGATGGTTGAAAGTTGAGTTTGTCTTGACAATGATAAAAAGCAAAGTCCTGCACAGGATATCTGGTAGTGTGGCCACTGTTTTGACTACTGCTTTGAATTAAGGACCTCAGCTAACAGATGAACACTGTACTCAGGAGACTGTATGTACACTGGACAAGCATATCCATTACAAATCATGATTAATTATATGATATTGCTCACACTAAAGGAGAAATGGACCAAAACTTCTAATAAATGCATGATAAAATGTAAATGTAATTGCACAATGGAGCATTTTTTAACAAGTTTTCATTAACATGAAACTACTATTAATATAGTTAAGAAAGAAAAAGGTAATGCAGCATTTATGATTTAACAATAACAAAACATTTACTATGCCTCTTTGTAAAACTATGGACCTCATTTTCTGTTGATTTTTAATGGCAAATGGGAATCTCAGCATGTTTGAAATATTTTGCTTGCGGTTTTGTACAAATGTCTTTATACATTTATAATCATAAAATATATATACATTAGAACAGCACAAATGGATTCTTGCAACCTGTTTCTTTTGCTTGAGGAGCACTAAAAGAAATGCTACTACTGGCTAAAATCTGTGGTGCTATGTGAGCACTTTTCTATGCAGCATTCTCATTCAATTATGTAAAGGGACAAAGCTGGAAGCAGCAGAATATAACTGTAAGACTGAGGCAAATAGCACTGGAGAGGAAGTGGGTAGTGGATAGTTATTTTTTTAACAATAATTGTATTTGTTTAACTGAAGCTGGAGATTAATGAATGGTCTTTAAGGTATCATCCCATTTCCTTGTCTAATTTGTTACTCTCTGGTTTAATTTGTATTATTTATTTAAGTGTAACTCATCTTTTCTGGTCAGTTACAATGCAAGGGTTTTAGCAAACATTATTGCCCATTTCTACCTGCAGCTATTTGCCTTAAATCACAGATGTGAATTGCACTCATTTGTTACTTCCAATAATCACTCTCTAAATACTTTATAGTTATATGATCAATTGCTATGTTGCAAAAAGATATTAATTGCTAGGGATAGCAATAATACAATTCAAGCAAAATTTTGTATGATTGCTTTGGTGTTTTTTAAATAAGATAAATGTATTAATTCAAATGCTGATGATTGCTTTCAATTGTGGTGAAAATATGATTATAAATTTTTATTTTATTTTGATTTGTAATGAAAAAATGAAAAATGTTTTTAATAAGCCTGTTTCCCCCCTTCCTGAGGGGTGTTTCTCCAAAAAAAATTGGGCCAGTTTCTAGGAGTTGGTGCAGTTAAGGGGACAAAACTTGTGATCTACTTACCTTTTCCCATTGTGACAGGGTCTTGCAGTGCCAGAGGTGTTGGATGCGGTATATGTAGCACCCAGACTAAGGTATTGTGTATAAAGGGCTTTGTGAAAGCCAGTTTAACCTCCTGGGCGGTTACCCCGAGCCTAGTTCGGGGTAAAAAAACATGCTGAAAGCGTTTACCCTGAACTAGGCTCGGGGTAGCTAAAAATAGAATCAAGCGTTACTTACCTGGTGCCTCTGGCATCCTCCATCAGGTCCCGTCCTCCAGCAGAGTTTTCCAGCGCCAATGCCCATGTTCCCCTTTGCTCGGCCTTCTCGTACGTATCCCCCGCCGATTCCTGATGACGTCGGTGCGGGCGGATCGGCAGGAAATTCAAATAATTTTGTATGGGGTTCAATACAAAATAGCTGTTTTGAGTCCAATACAAAGAAATCTTCATATAATATGTCTATAAATAATTATATTAAATATATATTTTACATGCCACTGTACACTTACATTAAATGTTTACCTATCTTTTTATTTTTTTTAACAGTTTTGTGTTTTTTTGCTTAAAGTTTATTAATAAATTTATTAAATTTAATAAATATTGGACATATTTTGGTGAGTTATGCCTAAGAATTATAAGACTACAATGTAAAACAAATTTCCATGCAAAAAAATGTAACGCTTTTTGCGTGAAAATACGGACAGAATTAGAACGCTAGAGGGGTTACAGTGGTTGAATGCAGTACTGCTTTGTAACACTTTCAGACACTTTTTCCGGACAGAATCATACCCACATATTTCGTGAGTTATGCCTAAGAATTATAGGCCTACAGCGTAAGAATATAGTACTATACAGTATACAGAATTATTGCATTTTCAGTATTTTTGATTTATTTATGCATTCTTGTTTAAGCTGATTTTTGTGTTTTTTATTTAATTCTATTATTAAATGTAATTATTATTTTTTGTGATTGTGTGTTTCAAACTTTGTTACCGTATTTTTTGCCATATAAGATGCACTTTTTCTTCCCCAAAACTGGGGGGGAAAAGTTAGTGCGTCCTATATGACAAATGTGGTATAAAATAATTAAAATAATATACTCACCCGATACC
>NC_092859.1:99677805-99705280 GCF_032062135.1 Pyxicephalus adspersus
GGAAGGATGGGATCCCACACCATAAAAAAGGGGCTTCTAGTCATCTCTCAAGGCAGGGTTAAGGGTTGTTTCAGCCCTGACCCTCTCTATGTGTGAACATAGAAGAAATTCCTACTACTGCTAAAGCTTTTATGTAATGAAGTGCCACATAATGCCATTGCTCATACTTGTACAGTTGCATTCGGGGGAACTCCCATGACCCTCATATTAGGACTGGATGCCATGGGAACTCCTTTCTCAAAGTTCTCTGGGCACATAAAGCCACACTAGTGGTAAGAAATATGTTTTGTACCCTCAGAAACCTGGCTTGCCATCATCTAGGTTGGACATCTTTGGACCCAGAAAAGTACATTTTAGTTACAAATAATTGGCACAATTAATTTTCTAACAGGTACTTTAGGGTAAAAAAAAACATATATAAAACTAGCCCCCCTAACGCTAAAAGACATGTTGTCTGGATCAAGCATAGTGGGGTGCTGTATGCTTACTGCTCCCTTACCTTTGCCGAGGCTGGGGAGTAAGCATCTACAATGGTGCTGTGCTAGAATTTTATTTGGATGGAACAGGAATTTACAAAGGGAGATGGATGAATGAAGGAGAAGGGCTGATATTACATATATGGAGCACAGCTACAGACAAAGGCAGAGATTCCTTTAAAGGTTCCAGAGATGGGGCGTTTGAAAACCACTGTGGTAAATAGTAAATGTAAAGGAAATGTAAAAAAATCAAATCTTGGTTGATAAATAAGGCAATGATTAAGGAATATTTGCTGAATTCATTGATATAAATAAATCCCTACATTTCAAAAAGCTTGAGTATCAAGTATTAATATTACATATTATTTTTATAAAAGCAGAGTTACACTTAAAACATTGTTTAAATGTTTTATTTCCATGAAGCATAAATAAAATGATCACCTTCACAGGAGTATTTAATAAACAGTAAATATACGGGCACATGCCATATGCCAATCTATTCGGTCTGTTTAAAAAATTAATAACAAGTATGCTCCCATATAAAACACTTCAAACCTTTCTTCTATTGTAGGAGTTTATTTCCACTTGTCAGATTAAACAAGTGACACATTGTCTTGATGTTAATGATGTCTTGGCACATCAAATAAACACATTGCCTTAGCTGTTCCAATTTCCTATCAAATCTACTGCCTGAGTTTTTATCAAGATGCCTTTCACTTTGTCAGTTCTATATTAAATGTGACGGGGTTGAGTGATAGTGCCACTGCCGATTGCAAGAAGCCTTCTTCAAAATGTTCTGAAGTCCAGCATTATTACAATGCTTTTTGTGAAACATCACATATGAGTAAGTAAGAACTAGTACAGTATCTTGTACCAACCTTTCACATCTATAAAGTTTTAGGGAAAAGTATGTTTTCAGAAAACAACAATAAAAGTAAAATGTAACCACCTTGTTAGAGCACCAACTAAATGTCAGATTTCTAGAAGTCAGTTTTTGTAGTTTCCAACACTTCTCTAAGTATGATATCCTTGGATCTTGACCGTAGGTCATGCAGCACACAATGCAAACAGATTTGCATTGGTACACTCCCTTCCCCACTCTTCATTTAATCACTTATTCAATATAGAAAAGAAGCACATGTAAGCTATGTGATGATTTGGTTTGTGTCCCCACCCCATGTGTGGTCAATTGCCAAGAAGTAAAGCTGTCATATGGAAAGAAGAGGAAGAGTGACCACATGACCCTGCATAAACAGAAGAAATTGATATTTTTCTCACTCCCAGATGCTAAAAAAAAGCAATGAGAGAAGAGAGGGTGAATATGAGCTTCTAGAGTTTTTCTGTTAGGATGAGGTAGATTTAATGTTTCTGCTACAGGATATGAGTGCAGTAAGGTTTATTGTGAACATAAGTAATAGGAAATGTCACAGATGAAAAAGTATTATTGCACATGTGACACAATTAGAAGAATTAATAGCAGTAGGGCACTGTTCAGATGGATGGTTGATTTGCTGTGCAATTACAGGCGGTTTTAATAGGCGTTTTCTGAGATTTATCAATTAATCAGGATCCATTTTCTTACATTGCTTAAAAACCGTGTGGAAGGCATTCAGAAAATGTTACTATTCAAATTCATGGAGGCAGTTGAGCAGGATACAGATCTGGGGCGATTCATGACACGTCTTTGTGTAATAATAAAACCACAATGCAACTGGCGCACCTGGTAAATGTTTGCAAAAATAGAATTTTCAACCACTCTCATCCATCTCATTGGTAATCAGGGGTCTTGGTGGTGCTTTTACATTTAAAGAGTAGTAAAGCGCTTTGGTACAGCTTTCTTTAACCATCTGCCTGAACATAGCCTAAGTCAGGGGTCGGCAACCTTTTGAGTCGGAAGAGTCAAAAATTACAATTTACAAAATTTCAAAGTTTTTAAAGAGCCACAAAATTTTTTCTTGCTAACAATAAATAGTACTCGCATAAATAAAGTTTTTTGATAAAAAAAACTAATCTATTTATTCATAAGAAAAAATATCTATTTATTCATATATAAGTAGTGTTTTTCACAACAAATTAGATAATATATATATGGCATTATTAGATAATTACTTAATATTTAAGTAAAAAATAAAAACAATTAAACATTTACTTACCACACTAACTTGTCGCCGAAAGCGAATTAAAACCTACATAGAAACATCCGACGACGGCGTCATTCGAGAGCTTCCGACAGACTGACGACAGTGACGACGCGTGTCACGGGGGAGGGGTGCGGTGAAAAGCGAGTACAAGTGGCTGAGAGATAGAATCCGTGCCTAATCCTCGTTAATCGATTCAGAACGATTTTGAAATGTTTTTTTTTTGATAAAATAAATAATATTTGCGTATGGAACTAAAGAGCCGCAGCTTCACATTCAAAGAGCTGGCTCGCGAGCCGCAGGTTGCCGACCCCTGGCCTAAGTCATGCAAAATACAAAGGTCCAGATCGACAAGGCAAAACTTGGCATATATTAACACACTGATTAGTAGCATATGTGTGCTAAATAAAGTACGCAGAACATGGACATGCATTCTCTTTACACTTCTACATTAAAAAAATAGTGATAAAAACATTTCTGAAACATAAGAGAAGCACATTGCTTGGGGAATGGGATGAGGTTTCGTTTTGGGGCTACCAAAGGTTTTGGGTAAATCCCTAGGATTCACGAAGTTTGCTTTTAGTCTAAACATTAGGAAATAAAAAACAACCTATAACACTGTTCCCAGTTTTTGTCTATAAAATACATGAGCCAATAGCTAAAAAAATACAGAGCCCAGCCCCCTAAGTTTAGGATTAAAAAAATGTTTTTGTGAAGTGAACTCCGACCCCAGATTCATACCTGGCCTAGGGACTTGTATATTTATAGAGATACTGAGCCACCATCTTTGATGCCAAAACTAAAATGATTTTTTTTCTATCTTTTTCTCGTGTTTATATAGCTGTCTATTCACAGATGTTATCTGAGATTTCAATTAATTTTTTGGTGTGGTCATGGGACATGAAATGAGTCAATTCACTAGATTTTGCCAGTCTTTGGCTATTGCCAAAATATTTACATCAGAAAAACAAAAGATATAGGGCCTGTTTTATTAAAGCTCTGCATGATTAGAGAAGCTAGATTATCATGGGAGAACATGGGTGATCCAGCAAACTTGGAATATATCTAGTCCAGTATTGAAAACATCTGCCCAATAATAGTAAACCTATTCCAGATTTGCTGGATCACCCAGGTTCTCCCATAATATGTCTATCTTCTCCAGTTTAGGAGAGCTTTAATAAATCAGATCCAGCATATACAATCATTATTTTTTTGACTTACAATTAGATGTTAAATTTATATGGTTGAAATCCACCACAGGTATGTGTGAAAAAAGGATTGTGAAAGAAGATAGAAGGCCCAGAGAACAAAGAAGTAAGTGCTGGTGGTATGATGGGGATAGGCTAGTTTTTGGGTAACTTTTAAAAAAGTGCTGTACAGGAATAAGGAGGCATTGGAAGGTGGCTGGTAATGGAGTTAGTTTCCAGCCCAGCCTTGTGTTTTTAAGGGGTAGAGTTTGGAGTTGTTGGTTTGGGTCGTTGGGTGGTTGTTGTCCATGAAAAGCAGTGATCTTGTAGATGTTGGAATGTGAAATAAGGACTCATATTTGACATGGTATCTATGGGGGTTATAGCACTGATGGTTAACGGCTAGTGGAAGATGGCAGTGGAGTCTGCAGATGGTTGATATCAGAACCCCAGGTAGGATGTTGGTTTATGGTGGGGGGGTGCCTTCCTGGATTTGCAACCAGTTAGGATCTCTTGGGTTATCTACTGTTAGCCACTGTTAAGTTATTGTCAAGTTATTAATGTTAAGTTGTTATTGTTTTTATATTGTTGGAAATCTGATTATTTATATTGAACTTGTTGATAAAGTTAAATTAATATATTTTTTATCATTTATATTTGGGGAGGGCGATGGAAGGGGCAGTCTCAAAAGACTGGGACATCAGAGCTACCCTAGTCATGGCAAATCAAACTATTTAGCACTGTAGAACTAACATAGGACAAACCAGACCAAGTTTCATTTTCCATTGACTGAGGTTTTGATTACTTGTAAAAGCTATAATTACAAGATAAAATACATGTTATAAATATACACAGTCTGTTAAAGAAGTATTATCAGATTCCTCTAAAGAATAACACATGACAAACTGGATAAGTCAATGTGGGTTAAGTATTTCATTGAAAACAGGATTGTCTTTTTTTTTTTTGGTTCTACAAATGAGACAAATGTAAAGTGACTTTAATAACTTGTTTGCTTGTCCTGAATTTGCCTGGACTGACATAAAGTACAATGTGTTGACATTTTGCTGACTTAGAAGTAGCAGAACTTGATTGACGTGTGCCTTTTCTCTTCAGTGATTACTGTTTTAAAATATGATTGATTCAGTTGCATTGAATATAATATTTGATAAGTGAGGTATCCTACTTTTATAACAAATGACACATGACATATCCACCTTGTTTGTATGAAACTCTTACCAATCTATGTATATTATAAAATATTTTGAAACTGGGTTTAGTTATTTATAGTTAGTTTTTATGACTTTGGTTTAATTTTTAAAAAAAATATTTTTATCCTGATCCGGATTACGGTGTTTGTCCAGGTGTTACCCAAATGTACCCCATACTTTAATTTCCCAGTCTAGATCACATCTCGACCTTTATTTTACCTTAATATTTTGCAAGCATTTTTGACAGTATTTCTATGGGCTACTGAAGAAAGGAATTGCTACATCTCCCAAAAGCTCTTTTCCTGTTGAGGGCCCTTGGGAATACAGCATCCTTAGCTGTGGGTAAGATTAATTAGTTAGTCCAGCAGGCAGCACCAACAAGGCTGGTTAAGGTTTCAATGCAGCAAGTGCAATATGTTATAAGCCTTAACAGGAATTTAGGAGCACACTAGATTTCTAGCAGAATGAAAAGTACTGAAGATTAAAGAGATAGAAGATTATTTTCTCAGACATACACTTTACCAAGTGCACTACATTCAAAAAAATGACAATGACTCTGTTAAAACAGCATGATGCCATCTGCACAGATGTGCATGGATGTAACCATACAGAAGCTACACGTGAACATCTAGTTATATGAGGTAATGTGCAAGTCTAAAGTGTCATGTTATTAACAAGAGCAGTGTTTTTTTTTTATTGTATCAGCTGAAAAAAAGTTAATTTACCTACTGAATTTCTAAATGTACAGCTGTAGATTGTTACCATAAGCAGCATCTGCAATGCAGACTTTGAAATGATCACAGAAAGTAACAATTCACCCACATTCTTATCATTACAATATTCCATGTTCCTTCTGGGATTTCAAAATTTGCTGATGACATGAGTCAGAAAAATGTTCTTAGAGAGATTTGGTATGAAAAAGTATTGCTTGGGGCGCATGCGCGTAGCCTGACGGATGGTTGCTCTCTAGTTAGGCTCCGCTCGACCTCGGGCTTCTAGCAAGAAAAGTAGCGTGTCATACGGCACCAGCGGCATATTTCTACACACCCAGCAGTAGATAAAGACACTGGGAAGCAACCCAAATGGGTCCGGCATCCAAATCGAAACGTCCCGCGGCGATTCAGAACTCATCCCGCGGCGCGGCCTCTAAATCCAAGATGGCGCCGGAGCCTTCTCCTCCGGCGTCCTCGGCTTCCTCTCCTGTGCTGCTCTCCGAGGACAGTATGGATGCTAACCCAGATAACAAGCAAGAGAATACCCCGAATGAAGATTCCATTTTTCTACAAAAAATGAGAGCTATGATCCGTGAAGAACTGTCTCAAGCCATAACCTCCATTATATCGGAATTACGTCGGGATATCCGTGCGATAGGCCAACGTACTGATACATTAGAAAATAGAATGGATGACGCCACGACAGTATTGGGGAGCCTAGACCAAGATATGGAAGCAGCACAAAAAGAGATTTCTTTTTTGAAAGATCAACTGGAGGACTACGAGAACCGGTCCAGACGTAGCAATCTACGCATTTGAGGAATTCCTGAGTCTGTTGTAGACTTACAAGGCTACGTTACGGCTATGTTCCAAGAGCTGATGCCAGAGCTGCCAATAGACCGTCTTGAGCTAGACAGGGTCCATTGCTCCCTAGGCCCCAAAAAATCGAATGGCCCACCTAGAGACATTATAGTGAAATTTCACAAAGACGGGTTATTACTAAAAGCCCGGAATAGCTCTCGTTTACAGTTTCAGGGCATAGATTATGGCCTGTTTGCAGATCTGGCTTCTTCTACCTTAGCAAAAAGAAGAGCTCTCCGACCCTTTCTACAAGTCCTATCAGCTAACGGGATTCGTTACCGCTGGGGTTATCCTTTCAAGCTGTTGTTCCAGATGCAAGGAACTCAATATCAATTTTCCACCCCTGAGGAGGCTCAGTCCTGTCTTCCTCAGATTGGTCTTTCCTACTCACCTGAATTACTCCCATCATCGGGTCAGCAAAACTCAGGCATATCAAGATCAGCTTCTCTTGGAACCTCTCCTGTGTCACGTCAAGGTCCCGAACATCGTTCTCAAGCACTGAACCGTCTGGCCACTCAAGTCTTTTCATCAACATCTCCTGGCTAACTGTTCCATTGATCCATTGTGCTGCAAACACAGGAGGGTTTCTTTTTTTTTTTTCTCTTCTCTCTTGACAATCCTCCGTAGACACCTCTGATCCTGCAATAGCCCGATTGTTGGATACATGCCACCCCTCTGGATTACATTAGGTCCCCAGATTTGGTCTGTGGGATCGGGTGATCCTAACAATTGTTTATTACTCCAGACTCCTCGAGCTGAATTGGCTCGTGTAGTCCCTTTGTTGTGCCCTGCCATGGGAGTTTTGTGTTTATTTTCTGTTGGTCTGTATTTTGTTGTTTGTTTTTTTCAGTTTTATGTTTCTCTTTTTGTCTTTTATTCTGTACCAGATTTTTTGTTGTGCTTGACTGCCAATTTCTGTACCTCTTCAGCGGCATCAGACTTATGTACACTTGCATATTCCAGAGTCATATTCAGAGTATAGAATGGCTTTACGTATAATGTCGATAAATGTTAAAGATCTAAACTCACCGCCTAAGCGGAAAACGGTATTTAATTACTGCCATTCCTCAAACATTGATGTAGTGTGTATGCAAGAGACACATTTTTCAGTGTCTTCAACTCCTAAATTCATGCATACTCGTTATCCTCAGGTCTTTTATGCTTCTACAATTAAGAAACACAGAGGAGTACTTATAGCCTTTCACCAACATATGCCATTTATATGCACGCATCAGGTGGCAGATCCAGAAGGCCGTTACCTGATTTTTTTTACTACAGAATACAGAAGTTACCTTTCTGGTTTACTATGCTCCAAATTCTCCTTCTGTCTCCTTTTTTCGTAGGATGTTAGACGACGCTAGATCATGTATGAAGGGAGCTTTGATTTGCTGTGGTGACTCTAATACTGTGTTCAGCACAAAACTAGATAGATGTACCAGATCTTCCATCACTCCTTCTAGTGACAGCGGAGCTATACAGGATTGTTTCCTGAGTCTGGGTTTGCTTGATATCTGGCGCGAGTTACATCCTCTGTCCCGTGACTATACGTTTTACTCACCTTCCCACAACTCATATTCAAGAATTGACCATATATGGGTCCCTAGAACCTTGTTACCAGTTGTTTTAAAAGCCTATATACCTGCAGTGTCGTTGTCTGATCACGACCCAGTTATGCTGACTTGTACCTCATTAGTGTCTAGACCTAAGGCTAGACAGTGGTCAATAAATGACTCCTTGCTAACTTGCCCACATATATTGCGAAAATTAACGGATCTTACTACAGAATTCTTTCATCTGAACGCAGGTTCGGTATCAACTCCCACAATATTGTGGGAAGCTTATAAAGCGGTAATACGTGGACACTTTATCCAAATAGCAGCGGCCAAAAAACGGGAGCGCACACAAACCCAGACTCAGCTAGAGGTTGCCTATTCGAGACAAGTTAAATTACATAAACTGAATCCTACATTAGGTACATCAATAGCTTTATGTAAAATAAGTGCAGAACTGAATCTTTGTCTTTCAAACCAAGCTGCGCACCAATTATTACGAACGAGACACAGGTTCTATCATTGTGGTAATAAGCCTGGTACACTGCTAGCTAAACGACTACGAACATTCTCACCGCAGTATACTCCGATCTCCCTTCGTACAGCCACTAAACATCTAACCAGTAATCCTCTAGATATAGTTCAGGAATTCCAGGCTAGGTTGTCGGATCTCTATTCAGCGCCTCAGGCGTTGGAAGTAAGCAAAGCTGATCGCTTCTTTTCGAATATTGAGTTGCCTACAATTGACTAATCGGACCTAGAGGGCTTGCAGCGCGATATCACAGCCTAAGAAATCACATTGGCTATTAAATCATTAAAAATAGGTAAACGTCCTGGTCCAGATGGTTTCTCCTCATTGTTTTACAAAAAGATGTCAGCAGTTTTAACGCCTCAATTACAAATTATGTTTAATGATTTGAAACAAGGACGGGTTTTCCATACAGAATCCCTGAGGGCAACTGTTGCTATGATACCCAAACCATCGACCGACCGCACATCTTGGGCTAATTATCGGCCTATTTCACTTCTTAACACAGACGTGAAAATTTTGGCAAAAATACTAGCCATGAGGCTTAATGGATTCCTAGGTGGCTTAATACATGGAGATCAAGTGGGGTTTGTCCCCCGACGACAAGCTGGGGATAACGTACGTAGAGCCCTTCAGCTATTATACCTATCACACTCTAAATCAATTGAAAGTATGATGTTATCGTTGGATGTGCGGAAGGCCTTTGACTCCTTATCATGGCAATATTTGTTTTATGTTCTCAATAGATGGGGTTTTGGCACTCCATTTTTACACTGGATTAGGGCGTTGTATGCCTCACCATCTGCGACTGTGAAATACATGGGCTATGTCTCACCCCCGTTTCAGATCAAGCGGGGAAGCAGACAGGGCTGTCCCCTTTCTCCTATACTGTTCATATTAGCTCTGGAACCCCTGGCAGCTGCAATTAGGGTTAATCAAAATATAACTGGGATAGAAATGTTCAATATGGTAAACAAAATTATGTTGTTCGCGGATGATATACTGTTGACGCTCACAGCTCCAATCACAACTTTGCCGAATTTGCACACTTTACTTGCTCAGTTTTCCGAAATATCAGGTTTAGTAATAAATAATGATAAGTCCAAGGTGTTGAATATTTCTTTGCCACCATCAGTTGTTGAAGCATTACAACCCCACTTTGCCTATAAATGGTTGAAAGTTGTCCCATACTTGGGTATCAACCTTACATCTCATCTATCATCCATCTACCAAGCTAATTACCCGCCTTTGTTTCACGAGCTTTCTATCCTTCGTTCCAAATGGCGTAATTTTCCACTGTCTTGGATAGGCAGAATACACGCTATCAAAATGACTTACCTTCCAAAATTATTATATTTGTTCCGTACACTTCCAATACCAGTTCCCATGCAGGTTCTCAAAGAAGAGCAGAAAAGAGTTTTGAGATTTATTTGGGACCCTGGAAGACCACGGGTGCCAGATAGGGTACTGTACCGTAATAAACTAAAGGGGGGACTTTCAGTTCCTAATTTTGGTAGATATTTACAGGCCGCTCAACTGGCTCCATTAGTGGCTCTCCACCGTCTTTCGGATTTTCCTATATGGGCTAAACTGTATGCAGCTGAAATACCTGCGGTGCAAATTTATAACCTTTTGTGGCTACCTTGCTCAAAACGCCCTTTGGTGTCTGATCCCACACTGTCTTACGCTCTGGGTATTTGGGATAGAGTAAAAGTGTCAGCCGGTCTAATATCTGTACATACCCCTTTAATTGGCATAATTAATTGCCCTGCTTTCACACCAGCATATGAGAACCCAGTGGCTTATTATTGGTGGGCCCAAAGGCCTGTTCGGTATGTATATGATCTGTTTTCGCTCTCTGGAATTAAGTCCTTTGAGAGCCTGCGGGAACGATGGACACTGCCTTCGGGCGAGTTGTTTAGGTACCTCCAAATTAGACATTTCCTAATAAGTTTATTAAAAAACACAACAGACTCTCCTCTAAAGCTCACTAGTTTTGAAACCTGTTGTTATAGGGGCTCAAATTCTGCAGGGTTGGTTTCTATGATCTATAATTTACTGTTGAATATGGATACCAACCCTCTTCCTTACGTTGCAGGATGGGAAACAGAATTAGGCTCTAAATTAGACGAGGAAGCATGGCAGAGCATATGGCAATCCATTGCTAATTGTTCTCCAAATGTTCTAATGCAGGAAAATGCTTATAAAATGCTATTTCGGTGGTATTTAACGCCAGTTAGAGTTGCGAAATTTGCAAATGGAAGTGACCCGCGCTGTTTCAGAGGTTGTGCAGACCTCGGCACTTTTCGCCACATATGGTGGGACTGTCCAGTGGTCAAAAAACTATGGATACGGATTTTTAATTATATACGATCAGTTCTACATGTATCCATAAGGAGAGACCCCTAGACGGCATTGCTTCACAATTTAAGCTCTGCCATTCCAAAGAATCAGCGCAAATTAATCTCCTTTATTTTTCTGACTACACGGCAAGTGATTGCAGCTGCATGGCGGAAACCCTCGTTAAGCTTTCAAGCAGTATTATCTAGACTATCAGATACTATGGTCTTAGAAAAAATGTCCGCTGTCGCATTTTCAGTACAGGGACTGCAGTACACTGTTTTGCCACTAATGTTTTGATGGCGCTGTTCTGCAGAAACAGCTGTTAGGTCTTGCTTGCTAAACTAAATACCGGTTAAGACGTCCCTGCTGCCTGCTCCCTGGAACTGTGCTAGATGTCCACGGCAGCTGCAAGATTAGGGCTGGCCCGTGTGTGGAGGTAAGAGTAACTTTTAAAAATCCGTAATTTTTGAAAATCTGGCACACCTCAGGTCTGAGGGTTGCCGGATTTTTGATTGTCAACTGTATATAAATTGTGTAAGAAAATTACACACATTGGGCCTGATTTATTGGAGCTCTCCAAGGCTGGAGAGAATACATTTTTATCATTGAAGCTGGGTGATCCAGCAAACCTGCTATAAATTTCCTCAAAGTCGTTTGCTATTTGCTAGCAAATATTTTGAATCTTGGACCAGATCTATTCCAGGTTGGCTGGATCACCCAGCTTCACTGATGAAAGTGTATTCTCTCCGGCCTTGGAAAGCTTTATTAAATCAGGCCCATTGTGTGCTAAGCAATTACAAAATACAGATATAGATTAGTCCAATCCTCAGTGATTATTTTAGAGGAAAAAGTACGCTAAACTAAATAGATATTTCCTACAGAGAGGCTAACCGGCTCTAAAAAAAATTGGTCTCAAGTCCAGAAGCGTTTCACCTTATGGGCTTCCTCAGGGGATAGTGAGAAATGTTTAAAATATTAAAGTATTTTATATTGAAATCTCTAGGGTCAAATTAAACTCAGAATAATCTCATATAAATCAACATACAATCTGCTGGATCCACAATAAACAGATTTTTAAACAATATATATGTAACAGTCGGGTATGTATAATGATATAGATAACACATTATAATCAAGTAATCATTCCATAGGTATATTATAACAGGTAAATTGTAAAGACTGGTGATTTGATGTATGTTGGGGTAATTATTAAGTAGCAAGGCAGAGGCAAATGAAGCATGGGTTAACAACATTTCTAAAGAATAAGGAGGAATATGCCTAAATTGCAGGTGTTCAGGTACAGCTTCCTCTTCACCAAATCGCCCCTAAAAAATTATTTTTTTGTGTGTTACATGGTTTTACAGTATAAGTAAAGAATAGCAATTAAAAGAGCAGAAACATTTAAGATAAATAAAATGGTAGTTTTAGCTTCTTAAATTTAGTACTTTGGAACTGACTACTGCAATATTTTATTCTTTTTCAACACAAAAATACAAAACAGTAGATGATGTCCTGTTGATACTGATATCCATTTTTTGTTAGATTTGCCCCAATGTCTAGTCTAATATAATAAACCTTTTGTTCCATGGCACAATCTTAAAATGGTCTTTATGAAATTGAGCCAAGAATTGTACTGTATAAGGTAATTGAATTTCGTTGCACTACACCTCTCTTTCATAAATGCCCTGTAGGTGATAGCTGACTTCTGTAACCAGTAGCAAACCCAATGCAAAGGTTTTATAAACAACCGTGATTTAGAAACAAGCTGAAGCTGAAGTAAACAAAGTTTACAAGTTTGGTACAGAACTAACACAGTCTGAAACAAGATGTATCAAATCATACCAAATATATAGATATAGAAAACTCCATGACAGTCTAGACCATGTGCTGAGAGTTTACATTAGTACATTGATTTGCTTTTTAAACAACCATGCTGGTACAATTACACTCCTCACCTGCAGGCACTTTTTAGTACAAGTCTCCTAAAGAAATATACTCTGCACAGTAACGTAGAACCTCGAGCTTACTGCATAAAAATATGAAGCTGACATTACAAAAGGCAATTTTTAAAATCTAGGAGATTATACACATTTCCTTATTCTGTTTCACATTTGTTATATTATCTTACGACTAGTTCATATCTTGTAATAATTTTCAACATAATTTTTAATATAACAAACTGTTTGCTAAATTAAAATTTTTTTTTAGTTTTGAATTCAAGTAAGGAAAGATTAGAAATGTTATCTGTGGCTCTGTTAGATTGTGCCTCACTCTTTCTATTCACCAGACCGAAGGTGAGAAAAAATCTGCAGCAGGGACATAAAAAATTAACATGGGTTCTAGCTTTTCTTTAGTAATTATTGTAAAGTTCTCCTATTTCAGACTGTGCTGCTGTTGGAGCATTAACTTAATATCCTATGTGGTAAAATGTTCTTAGCAGAACAGGAAATGCAGTAGGTTCTCCATTTACACTTTATGTATAAAATATATAAGCCCACAATTTACCTATTGTTGGTTGGTCTGAGGAGTTGAAATGGCCCTCACCCAGTTAAAAATTATATTTGCCAGTCACTATTCTTTGGGTCATGATGTGTTCTATTATGGTTTTAGCAATTTATTAAAGCACTTCAAGATTGGAGAAGATAGACTATTATGGGAGAATCTGGGTGAACTAGCAATCCCAGGTTTTTCTTAATAAAAAAATTGTATTTTTTGGCAAATGTTTTTAATGCTGCTAAAGTTCAGTGATAATCTATATTCTCCAGTCTTTTAGAGCTTTAAAAAATTAGGTTATAATCTTAATGTGTACTGACAAAACAATTAACAATGTGAGAAAAAGGCAGCTGGTTGGACTCCATTCTTCATGTCTCTGTAAAAATGTCCATGAAAATAAGCCTTCACTTAGTTATCCGATATATAATAACATTGATAGATACTCCAAGGTCATATAGGAAGGTGACTATAGACTCTTGGACTCTTAGACATAGTAAAATTCAAATATTATCTCTAGCCATTTGTAGCATTTTTTTTTCCTGGGTATTCTTTTGTGAGTGTTTTATTATGTTAGGATGAGTAAACTCCCTTTGCCAGTAGACATATTGCCCCTGATTCATCAAGCAGAATCGGATTATCGGTCGCGCATTCGTATTCGCGATCCGAAATCTTAAGGCAATGGCGCTATTCAGCAACTGAAGAAGCCGCGCATCTCCGGCAGCTTTACACTGGCGAGCTTGCATTAAAAGTCACTGTTCCCCTAAAAAATCATTCTTTCTAATGGCACACACAATGATCTCATCATTGAGCTTAACAGATCCTCCTTAATCGCGCAGCTGAAATCTAATCGCCTTAATTGGCAGATTCGCGCTCCCTATTGCTTATTATTGTGAAGGCAGGAATCCGGCTGGCAGTGAGGAGGTGAGTGTACGCCCACACTCGAGTCCGGACTGCGGTAAACTGCGATCGATGGCCGCGAGTACTTTCGCGCTTCCAGCGAGCGCGGATTTTATTGATGAATCAGGGGCATTATCTTAATCTACAAGTAGGGCAGTTCAAAGAGCTTTTGACCAGTTATTGAGATCAATTGCAGAGCCTTCTGAGAGACCTATGTTCCAGTGGCACATCACCTGGACAAAGAAACATCCACAATTACCACAGAATTGTAATAAAAATCCAGTAAAGGGCAGATTGAGATCTATAGGCAAAGGATTCATGGGGGTATTGTCCAAGGTTCCTGAATCCTATTATGTCATCTTTGTACTAGGTAGAAACATACTGCCTCGCAAGGTTGATCACATCACAGCTGCAAAAAAATTAGCTCTTGGGCCTAAAACAAGGTCCCTATTGGGAATTTTTCACATTACTGACTGTGGCTATAATAAATGGGGGCCCTAAAATGGTTTTATGCACTTCCATTTATTAACATTTATAAATGTACGTATTCTCTGATTAGAGGCCAGAAAATAAAGACAATGGTCAGTACTTCCAAAAATTCATAGGAGTGATAGCTAACAATATCAAAGAATCAAAAAGACCAAAATGCCCTAAAACAAGGTGGTGGGTGTATGATGGTTAGGAGTGTGGAAGCTTTTATTTTTTTAATTATTATATTTTAGTACAAAAGGCAGATATTACAAACATTCACTAGATTGGTAGACAAACCCAGATGACACAATTCAGAAGACTGACAGATTCTGAGCTCAAGTGATCACATAAAAAAGGATCAGATGGATAATTTACAGATCCCATCTCTAAACATATATTCATAGGTTTAAGATAATAAACATACTTTGTTTATTTGAATCGTGTTTCCGTGTTATCATTATTGTATTTTTACTAATATAATTCCTTTGCAAGACACTTATCCATGAAAGAGATCATATCCTGATCTTTTTATCCTTTATTGCTAAGTTGTTGTCATCACTATTTCTTAGTTACCATGACCACTATTATCAGGGAAAGCATGTTTTATTCCAAGCCTGTGTCATCTTTCACCATAATGAGCACCAAAAATGCAAATACATATTGATTTATGCAGAGGTCACTAAAAGTGACAAGCAATCTGTGAAAAAGTTACTTGAAAGAACTAAGTTATAAAAAAAGTAATTGGAAAGATGACTATAACCTTTCTGTAATGAATAGCAATAATAAATGGCTTTTGTAATGTTTAGTTGACCCTGTCAAAATAGCTAGGTGGTCTTTCCATAAGCGATTCACGATTTTGATTTGCTGGTAATCAGAAGATTTAGATGTGACATCACTCATTAATTGATCTAGTCACTGTCTGCATGAATTTCGCTAAGAATTTGTTTAATTCATTTATTTTTCTCTAAGAGGTCACAGGGAATGATGAAACGATTTATCATTCTTAGATTCAAAGAAAAAAGCTGTTTATACTTAACATTATTACATTCTGTTATGCTAGAATAGGAAGAAAACTGTGCAAAATGACTTCTATTAATAACTCAATCGCTTAAAAAAGGATGAAGAACCTTACAAATTTGTCTCAAAGCCAGCCCCTATTACAAAGTGGAAAGAAATTATAAAATAGCAGAGGTATATTAAATATATAACTTTTTTTATAGCTTGTGTTTTTATAGCGCCAACACATTATGCAGCACTTTACAAAGTCCATAGTTATGTCACATCACAATCTAATGTCCCTACCATAATCATACGTCATTAACCTGATCTAAGGCCAATTTGGGGGAAAAGCCAACTACACTAACTTAATGTTTTTGGAATGTGGGAGGAAATCAGAGTACCCAGGGGAAACATGTGGAGGACATGAAAACTCATGCAAAATATGTTCTGGACAGGATTAGAACCTGTGACCTAGCGCTGCAAAGGCAGGTGTGCTGACATCAGAGCCACCATGCTGCCCATATATAAATGGTTAGCTAACAAAATGGATATGAATCGTGCTTACTCTCCACATTTATTGGTAATAATCTGGTGGTCAGGCAAGGATCTACAAGGGATCATAGTGTAGGTCATTCCCTAGAGTGGTAATTCCTTGTGTTCACTGGTGAGTAGTTCTCATACCTTGATGATGAATATACTTTGTTGTGGTAGAGGTAGGTAATTTTTTTTTTTCATTTTTACAGAAATCACAACTGTAAAATGAGATATGCTCACTGTGAACACAGTATGCCATGACGTCAAAACATTAGAAAGTGCAAAAATAACCTGCTTTTCTCCATGATCAAGGTAATCAACTCTCTTGCACACTATTCCATACCTATTCCACTTTCACAGCTAGAAGGTATTCATGAGCTTGATTGGCATCCTGCGTCATAACATTGGCCGAAATGTTATTTGCATGTTATGTGTCTGTAATTGTGTCTTTAGCACAAAGGCAATAGGATGATATTACCACCAGTAGTAAAAATCAAATTTATTTGAATAGAAAAAATGAATTGCACATTTTAGGGTTCACAAACTCTAAGTCACAATACCTATGACTTTAAGATCACAAGGTAATGCTTTTTGTGATACAAATAAAGCTTTACCTAAAAGCTCCCTGTAATTTTGAACATGTGTTGGAATGAGCAAACCACAAAACTGTACTGTATGTTTTCATTAATTTGCATATTTTAGTGCCAGTAGGCATATATTAGCTTTAACATCCAAAGATCCAAGGACAAGCAATGTATGTTGGTATATGCAGTCCAGTATAATGAGCAAAGCAAAGTACGGTACATAGAAGAGACTAAAACAATTACTTAACAAAAGCATAGCTTATCAAATCGGGAAAACTCTACAGATATCGGCTTGGCAGTATTCTTAACCCTTAATGTGACAAAACAATGTTTCCATGACAGACCTTTGGATTACAAGAATTGGTGTTAGGCTGACTGTTCTGAAAAGGATAATTTACCTAAAAAATTATCTAGATCTGCTGGTCTTCTAATCATGTGCAGGCAACATTTTTGTTTTATATTTTTTTTACATTTCCTTGCATAATTACTCATTGCAAATTGATTTTTACCACACCCACATAGGTAATTTAATTATTACACTGGTCAACAAACATTTTCTTGCCAAACAGATTAAAGTCATTTTAGGGTATGTTTGATGCACAAATTCCAAATATGGTATTGGTTTTGCTAGATTGGTTCTAGTTTTTTAAATAATGACCTCAATAATACCCTCATAAAAAACTAATGAAACATGAAAATTAAGCAAAATTAAACTAGATATGCCTACGTAAACAAAATTACATTTTTGAAATACTTAATGTCAATATATTCTATATTAAGTATATTTACAGAATAAATCACAAAGAAGTCATTAAAAAACTCAGTTTGTATGATTTTCTTTTATGCTGATGAACAGGACAATCACGTTGAAGGCTCGAGCAGTAGTCTACCATCATGTGTCTATCCCATCTGCCCTGATACCTATCTTCCATTACCTTTATATCGTGATGCAACCTCTCCCTTTGTTCCTCACTGAAATCGCCAAGGTTTTATGGAAATGTTTGCAAATGGCTATGGAGATAGTGTACCTTTATGCTCATAGTAGCACCCACATTTTTAAAGTTTAAGAGCAAGTTTTGTAGCAGTTCTTCATAATTTTGTGCTTTATGGTTACTCAAGAAGTTCTTGACAACCATGACAAAGCTGTGCCAGGCAGAAGCTTCAGTATCAGTCATGTAACTGGTGAAATTTGAATCATTTATCAGTTTCCAAATCTGAGGCCCATCAAAGATTCCTGCTTTTTATTTTTTAGTACTCAATCCAGGGAAGAATCTACACATGTATTTACAGCAAGCACTGTCCTTGTTCAGAGATCTAACAAATTGCTTCATTAATCCCAACTTTATATGTAGTGGAGGGAGAATGATTTTTTCTTTGTCAACCATTGGCTCGTTAATGGTCGCTGCACCTTTTTTCATGTTTTCCCTTAAAGGTCATGCCACTTTTTTCCAGTTATCCTGCTTTGCTCTACTATCCCACAAGCAGATGAAACATGGGTACTTTGTGTATCCACTTTGCCGTCCAAGTAGGAAGTTCACCATTTTTCAATCAACACACATGGCCCATTGGTCTTCATGATAGCAAAGCTTTTGTAAGACCATTTTGATATTTTCATATTCTTCTTTAAGTTTTGTTGAGTGACCAATTAGAATTAATGCATAGCAGTTGCCATTATGCAGTAACACAAATTTCAAACTTTGAGTGGAACTTTCTATGAAAAGCCGCCAGTCTTCTGCTCGGTATTCTGGTACTCCTATATGGGCTAGTAGTCCAGGGAGTTTACAACAGTACACAAAGTCTCAATATCTCTAGCTATAAACCATGATTTTAACTTCCGGTCTCAGACAGTTCTTTTCTTTTAGCCTGGATGCTAAAAGTTCAGATGCTTGTTTTGACAGACTTAGGTCACGTATTAAATCATTGAGGTCTTCTTGGGAGAATTGCTGGTTTGATGAAACACTTCCTTCATATTCACTTCCACTCCTAACTCCTTGATTACACTCCAAACCCTGTATATCCTCCATGTCAGATACAGGAATATCAGGGAGTGTACTGAACACTGGTATGGGAACATCAGCACCATGAGGCACAGGTCTTTTTGCTGATTCCAAATCAGGGTACTCCCACTTGTTTTTCCTGTAACGATTTAACTTTTTACATTCACAGCACAAAAATACCAATCATTATGATGATTTTTGGGCTCTCGCCATACCATAGGTAAACCAAAATTCAAACTTTTCAGTTTTCCATGTTTCCACTGACTTAGGCACTCTACACAAGTTTTTCATACCATATGGGGAGCCCAATACTTATCTTGGTCCCCCGGTTTATTACCAAGATATGCTTGTTTCACAAATTCTGTAATGTTTCTTCTTTGTTTTTGCTGAGAATATTCACTACAAATAGCAAAACACATTAGGGTCATTTAAACAACTTCCTCTTGAAGAACTCAATTTTATGTAAAAAAAAGAAAATGTATGAATGAAAATAATGCTACATTTATTATATAAAATGCAAAACATCGGTGTAAATAAAGATTGATAATAATATGCTGTGTTAACATTAGTTGTTGGTAAAATCGTCTATTCCAATTCCTGTATCACAAGAACTAAAGCCAATTCAATAAAAACTGATGTCATCTGGATTCAGTGGACCTCAAATACACTAAATATATTGAAAAATCCCTGGCAAGTGAAAAAAATGTTTTTTTTTTATTTGAGCTGTGTTATTTTGTAGGAGATTAAAATCCCCTTTTCTAAATGAATAGTCTACATGGCTTTAGAGAAAAAACTCCATCATGTTTTTACAAACTAATATACTTTCTGCCTGAAAGTGACTAATTACTATTAGTTGTTTTGTACTGTATAATATAATACCAGATATTAATATTAATTACTGTATAATACCAGATATTAATAGTATATATACTACATGCTGTACAGATAACTGATCATAAGAACAGCAGGACATGATGTTCAAATGTTTTCCTGTCCTCTGATTGTATAATTTTGGTTGTCAGACAGAAAGTGGCAGATCATAGTACATATTCCAGCAATACAATGAAAATGTCTTTGCCTTGCAAAGAAGATGGATAGATTTGGTTTGACATGAAACACGGCATTTTTAATGCTATGAGTTGTCAAGGACTTGGACAGTGGAGCTTTTACTGAAACTTTGCCCCTTTCCCTCAATTTGGAAATATTTAGCTGTTTTGATTGTTAAACTTCCTTTCTTTAAAAAAAATATTATATATTTATTTAATACATAGGTTTTTTATTAAGTGAAGCTAATTTCATGACTACTCTTAGTTTAGAGGTATTAAACATCAATATTTTGTTACCTTCAAAGTGTTAGGTATAGAATTTCATATTTTCTGTGGGTACATCAGTTTTTGTTCAAGAATGAAGCAGATAAACCAAACAAGGATAACTATGCCCATATTTTATGTATGCCAACAACATACCATTATAGGTATGTTTTTTAGAAACCTAGAAACACCTACCCAGTAAAAGGCTGCAAGTCGAAATCCTAATATACTACTAAACCTTGAAGATTTTCCAAATACTTGTTCATATTATATTTTTTTCATAGGTTGTCACCCTTGAAAATTAATTAACATTTATAAAGTATTTAGCAGTATTTAACACAAAGTGGGTGCAAGCTCATATTAATTTAATGTACACATATATAAAATATGTATTAGAATATGATGCAACCATTTTTTAGAAATAAAATAGAGCATTTTCCTCGGTGTAAAATATTTATTGGACTATAAGATTATATGTAACTTTAGCTATGCTAGAAAAAATAGAATGCTGTAATCATATCATTGAAAATGTCAGCTTTAATTTTTCCTAAATTATTTGTGTCAAATTAAATCTCATTGTTAGAAATTAATTAGTATTCTAGCACATATCATACTTTATCCTTAAATGTCAACAAGAATGTCTGTGAAAATAAGACAGAACGGAAATCATGTACTGAATAATAATAATAAGGTAAAAGTAAAACTAAATTCTAGTTAATATTTTCTTCCTTCTTTCCTTAAATTATATTTAAGATGGAGAATGGGTATATATGAAGTGTGAAAAACATGATTATGTCTCTAGCATTCATAAGTCTAAAGAATTCACCCAAATTTTACCCAGTTTGCTTAGATGTGCTTAAATAGAGTTGGGGTAAATATTATTTTAAACTAATGCGATCCTTTTTTTAATTATTAGATTTCAGTTTGGTTGATTCACTATACAAATTTTAATTTTGCAAAGTAAATGTTTATGAAATATGATGAAGTTGCGTTCAGTATCAAGTACAAATATCCAGTTTTTTACATTTCCCTTGTACATAACTGGATAAGTAAGCAGAATCTACTTATTTAGTAAACCAACCCTCTGAGCTTATATAATTGATTGAATTGTAACATCTAAACACACAGTGAAGCAATATTTCTTACATTTCCTCAAATTCTTAACATAATAAAAGCTTGTATAAAAAAAAAAAAAACTGGCCATAGGGCAGATGATGAAATAATGCAGTACCTTTTTTGTGATTTATTTATGGAATGGCAAAATGGATAAATAATACAATGATCTATCACTTCTTACTACTACACAAGAAGTTTGGCATTTTATTCATTTAGCATTTTTCAAAATATGACCCCCAAATTGAATAAAAAACGTCACTTCCTTATATCCCCAACCTGTAAAAACTCAGTATCTCATTAGTATACACAGAGCAACTCCACTGCTCAATGTATTTCCAATTTTCCTATTACATCACTGCAAATAATGATGGGACTTTAGGCACAAGTTTATACCAAACAGTAGGAAGTAATAGCCTAGAATACGAGGGGGGTGCTGAAAGTTTCCTGGCTTTGCCCAGAAAGAAGAGAGCCAGAGTTATGAAATAACATATTTATTCAACATATTCCCCCCTGAAACTGATGCACTTGGTACAGCATAGTTGCAGCTTTTCTAGACTGTTCAAATAAAAGTCCTTTGGTTGGGCCGCAAACCAGCTCTCAGCAGCATCCTTGACATCAGCAATGTCCTCAAAATGTTGCCCCTTGAGGTGTTTCTTTAAATACTAGGTGATACTGGAGCCCTGAAGTAGGTAGTCCACCAACAGAATACCGTCTTTGTCCCAAAAAAAGGACGCCATGACTTTTTTGGCCGATTTCTGGGTTCGGAACTTCTTCGGCCACGAGGACCTGCTGTGGTGCCATTCCTTTGACTTTTCCTTGGTTTCAGGATCATAGATGTGGAGCAAGGTTTCATCCTCTAACCTAGCCAAAAAGTCCTGTGCAGCTTCAAAACTGGCCAAAATGGCTTTGGATGCTTCAACTCGTTCCTTCTTCTGACCACTGTTCAAACATTTCGGCACCCACTTCGCTGAAAACTTGCACATGTCTAGGATAGTTGTGATAACAAACCTAACATGCTTCCATGAGATGTCAAGTATCTGGGCTTTCTTTTTTGCGGATGATTGCCAGTCCTCAATAATCAGCTCATGGACAGCTTTGCAGGTTGCGGGTCAGTTGAGGTTTGGGGTGCCCACTGCGGGGCTCATCTTCAACTGTGAAATGCCCAGTCTTGAAACGATATATCCAGGTTTTGACAGTGCTGTAGGAAGGACACTTCTTCCCCAGTGTTTGTGACATCTCAGTGTGAATGTCCTTTGCTGACTTTCCCTGGAGAAACAAAAACGTCCCGTAACTACAATGACGTGAAACTTGCTTGTGCCTCTGCCATCACAGCTTCTCACTAAAAGAAAAAACAGTTTTAGGAATCACAAAGACCTGATATTTGCACAGTTACATAATAAGATATTAGGCTGTCATATGCCCCCACACTCATTTTTCTATTTCATCTGAAAGGGGGCAAAGCCAGGAACTTCCCAGCCCCCTCTCGTAAAGTTTACAAATTCTCTTAACATGTACATATCTAACAGTAATTACTAGTGAAATTAGGTCTTTTTTTTTTTAAATGTCTTTATTAGGAGCAGGTAGTTATAACAACCAATATTAAACATCACAATGAATTATGACAGTTTGAAAAAGTACATATTAATACAGATCATAACAAGTCAAACACTGTCAGCTACCGCTCCCCCATTCCGATTTTCCTTTTCTTGGAGTATAGTAGACATTTTTTAACAATAACCAACAAAACCAAAGTATTAAACAGAAAACCTAACCTAACCTAACCTAAAGGAAACAGTTAGGCAGGAATAGACACTTTACTATACGATATGAAACCCACAGATAGTGAATTTAGAGTAAAGGAATTGTATATAAGAATTCAGATATTACCCAAGGTCCTAAGGTCATACCAAGTGGTGTGTCGAAAGAATTCTTTATTGTCCTGGAGCTGGGCTGGGGAAAGAGTGTGCCGTAAATAAGGCATCCATTTACCAAAGAATCTTTGTGAATGTGTCTCTCGATGTTGAGTAACTTCAATTTTATCCACTGATTATAGCTTGAAGATATTGTATCATCTGAGAAATACCTGGAGGTTTAGACTCAAGCCACATCTTAAGGATACATTTTTTGGCTGCTTAATAGCAAAAGTTTTCAAATTTGGTCACCAAAGGCTGTGTAGGGATAGCAAACTGGGGATTTCCCCCCCACACTACCATGAAATAAGGCTAATTGCGGAGATATTTGTCTGTTGTGTCCAGTAACTAAACAGGAAAAGTCAAAAAATTTAGACCAGAACCTGGATATACCAGGACAGTCCCGCAATAAATGTTCAAGAGGAACCAAAGCAAAGTTACAATTGGGGCTTGCTGTCCATCTAGGTGCCAGATTGCCAGGGTTGGAGGGTATGTTGAAAGCATAATATGCTCTATGTAATAATTTGAATTGGATTTCCCGCCACTGTTCACTAATTATGACTTTACAGATACATGACCAAGAGGATTCTAGTAACTCAAGGTCCTCTAAATGTGGAATATTAGGGAAAGCCGCCCAATGGCGCACAAAGGGAAGCACAAAAGCTGCATCAGTAGGGATATGTCTTAGTAAAGAGTAATTATGAGATATGGAATGTCACGATGCAGACTCTCCCAAAAGCCTGGAAAAGCCTGGAAGTACTAAGATTAATTGCCCAGCCTGAGATCCAAAAAAAGTAGATTTAAATTGTAAATAGGGGAGGAAATGATGCACAGGCAGAGTATATTTGATTCTCAGTATCTCAAAGGGCAAAAGATTATAGGAGTCATCCAAAAGATGACCAAGAACCGCTATGCCTTTGCGTTTCAATAGTTCAAAAGCCTTGTAGACTCGACCCTGGGGAAAACAGGGCGTGGTATGCAGAGGATTGTTAACAGTTGGACCCACACAACAATGGAACAGCTTTTTTTTTTCTCTCTATGCTAGTAAAGTATTTTTTAAAGATTTTTACGTAAATTGGGTGGCACAGATGAGAAAGGACTATTTAAAAGACCCAGTAGAGTCTCTAATTTTACTACTCTATATTGAGATGTACCGTGCCACCAATCCTTGACAAGTCTTATAAGGCATGCTAAATTATATTTACATAGTTTAGGGAAATGAACTCCCAGGTTATCTTTAGAACAGACTAATTTAGATCTGGCAATACGAGGAGTTTTGTCCTGCCATATAAAAGAAACAAACGCTGACTGAAGTTTTTTAACATCTGTGTGACGCAGAAGAAATGGTAAGGTTTGTAATGGGTAGAGCAATCTGGCAAAACTGATCATTTTAACAAGGTGGCAGCGACCCATTAGTGACAGTGGCAGTGATTTCCATTGAGATAGCCCGGCTAGAATTTTAGATATGATGGGAGAATAGTTCAATCTATACATATCGGGGACATTACGGGAAACTTGAAACCCCAGGTAAGTTAAATAAGGATTTGCAATTCTTATACCCAGGTTACTTATAGTAGTAAAAAGAGTTGGGGGCAGGGTTGTATGTAAACAGAGGATCTCGCTTTTGTTGTAGTTAATTCAGAATCCTGAAAATGAACCAAAATAAGAGATCTGGTGAATAATGGAGGGGTGATCTTTAGTCGGGTCATTAAGAAACAGCAGAACATCATCCGCAAACATTGCAAGACTTATATGACCACTTTTTATTTCTATACCCTCATAGATTTTACAATCATAAAATGACCTGACCAGAGGCTCTAAAGCTAAATTAAATAATAATGGGGAAAGAGGGCAACCTTGACGGGTCCCCCTCCCCAAGGGAATAACTTGAGATTGAACTTCGGCCACCTGGATCTGAGCAGTAGGATTAGAATACATAGATTGGAAAAAATTTGCTATATGCCCACCAAAACCAAACTTGGCCAGAACTAAATTTAACCAAGACTATTCCACACTATCAAAGGCTTTTCTGCCTCAAGTGCCATAATGGCAGCCGCAGGAGTAAGACCCGACAAACGGGCATGTTCAAGAATTACTAGTAATTTCCGTATATTATAAGTTGTGGATTTACCTAATATGAAACCGGCTTGTGCAGGGCTAACTAATTGTGGGAGAAACTTAGCTAGGCGATCCGCCAGGATCTTAGAGAGCAGTTTAACATCTTTGTTCAGTAATGATATTGGACGATATGATCCTGGATCAGGGGTAAAGTTAGAAGGGCACGGTGGATGGATGAAGCCGGAGCCGCTCTGCACACCGCCGCTACATTAGACGCCGGAACCGGAAGTCCGAATTTAGGACTTACAATAAGATTTTCATGTTATCCCATCAGTGTCAATAACAATATCAGATTAAAGTTTCAGTTTACAAAATCAAAAATAAAATATACTTATGCATGCCCACCAAATATATATTTGACTATTTTTTTTTTAATATGCTAAAATTTGCATTTGTACTTTTGCACACCCATGGTAAAGAATATACTATTATTATGAACAGAAGAATTTTATCTGCACTTACCATCATCTTACTAATGGGACACTACTGCATGTTTTAGATACAATTTAGGTCAAGAGCAAAAGTTAAGGCCTGTGTAAAATGTCATCAACTTTCAGAATTTCCATAACAGCATCATGTGTCAAGAAACTGTTATAGGAAATCTTCGTAAACATCAATTTAGGAAATTATACACGCTTAAAACATTTTATTTGATCTTTAAAAATGTCATTGTTATGCTGTGTGGAGAAAGCAAAACAAAATAAATCATTTTCCTGGTTGTATAAAATATTAACCAGATGCTTCATAATTTAATGCTTTGGTATTCTAAAGGCCAGAGCAATTTTCCGCATCACATTTTACACTTGTGATGTTTTTATTTAGATGCCTTTGGATGAGAGATGAATAATTATTACCAACTTTTAGTAATGTGGAATGGCATTATCTCTATGGCTCCCATTAACATAGAAATAGTAGTAATTAGAAACCATTCAATGTAAAATACAAATAAATCTTTAGCATTTAGGTGTGTAATATAAAACATGTCGAAACAAATGTGCCAGACAGTCTGATTCTATTACAGTGCAAAACTGTTGTATGTTATAACACCAAAAAATGCCTAAATGCTTTTGGTATATTTCTACTTTACTTACTGTTAAAATGTCTATGACATTAATTAAAAAAGGGCTACATGCAGAAACTTCTAAACGTTCCTGTTATGTGTGAATGTAATTTGGTTCTGATGGATAAGGCTCTGACACTTTCTGACAGTATCAAAGCTTCACCACCCCTCCTACATATTCATTTTGGCTCATCACAATAATGGTTGCCTTACCACCAGGATGTAATGGATCGTGTTTGCCACTTGTGCTAAGAAAAGAGCTGTGCATTCAAGGGTGATGGAGAGGCTATTTTCACAAATGTTTCTCCAGGTGTAAGCAATATATATCCAATATATCTATATTAATTTTGTAGTGGTAGAGATGCTTTAAAGTACTTGCCAGGAGAAAGCTACGAGAGCTGTAAGCATTTTGAATCAGAGTGGGTGGGGTCTATGTGGGTCAGGCAGATGTGTAAAATTATTTCTGACTGTGTAGAATGTGTACAACCTCCCACATTTATTTCAGCAAAATTACACCTGCCACATCACAAAATTTCCAAATAGTGGAAAAAGGAAAAATGAGGGACTTCAATGTCCGTATATATATATACACATGATTATGTTGCTGAGTACCTAACTAACAGTTCTACAATTCAACAATACCAGATAATTTTTATTTTTTTTTAATATAGTTAATAAAAACAAGCGATAATACAGCAAGACATGCATACCACATGTGCATGAATTATTCTCCACTTGTTTCGTGGATCTGGTCCACTTCTTCAGGGGGATATTTGTTTCTATGGTTAAAAACATATATTTATATATATTGTTTCAAAATTGCATACAAAGAATAAAAATTCAATCACATAATAACAAAATCCAAAAAAATAAACATAAAATATTTTATTACTTACATTCAAAATCATGAGAAATCTCCCCTTCTGAAGAAGTTGACCAGATCCATAAAACGCATAGAGGAAGATTAATGTGGTTTGCATG
>NC_092859.1:99705378-99741970 GCF_032062135.1 Pyxicephalus adspersus
TATATATATATATATATATATATATATATATATATATATATATATAGTAAAACACAAAGAAACTATCAGTGCATGTTTGACCAGACCCCCTAAATGTCAGGGTACAATAAGAAAACCTATGCATCCATTTTGGCAAAGTTATTTTGGTAAAAACTTGTTTCGATTTATTTGTGTTCTGTGTGAACAAATGAAAAGTATGCCATTTGCAGAAAAAACTTAATAAATAGTTAATTTGCATTTTTTGGTAACGGTTCAAAGAATGTCAGGCTCCCACACACAGGTCAGCTCCCACACATTTTCACCTCATCAAATCTAGCCCTCTTTGCAAAAAGTTTGGACACCCCTGCATTACAGTTATAGGCTTCTTTTGATTTATTCAAGCTCTCCAATACTGGAGAAGATACACCTATATTAGTAAACCTGGGTGAACCACCCAGCAAATAGCAAATTACTTTAAGAAATATATTCCAGATTTGCTGTATCACCCAGGTTTACTGATGAAGGTGTATCCTCTCCTTGGAGAGCTGTAATAAATCTGACCCAATGTATATATATATATACATTGGGTCAGATTTATTACAGCTCAGTACATGATGGTAACATTGTAAGTTTGTAGTGTCTACTGACTGGATATCCTGCAATAAAGGGATAGGCAGAATTGAAAATATGGGCAAATCCATATTGTACAGTGGGTGGGTTTACTAAGGATTGGGGTTTAAGCTTTTAACTTAAATTGTTACGTCTTACAGAATTTTTCATTTGGCCCAGAAAATGTGCTTTCCGAAGAATGCTCAATCATATGCAAAGAAATGTGCTAAATCAAAAAAAGTGTTTTTGCCTGCACATGATTTGATGTTACAAAGCTTCATCTTATTTTTTAACCTAAATGAAAATCACTGTGCAGAGTGGTATTTCACTTTGCTGAACAGCCTAAAGTCCTTTAGTAAATCAACCTTAGCGTGAGTCCCCACTCTAACATTGCTGTGACTTATCTCTTTTTATTTCTCTTTCAAATGTAGCAGTTAGTGGTCTAAGTCAAAATATTTAAGACTGACAAGAATGCTTGAAATAGCCAGCTTTAATTCCCATGGTAAAATACATATCCCATCAGGAAAACAAAGATGTAGTAGCAACTACTAAAAAGAGTTTTGTTTTAGGTTTTAATTTGTTCATCATTTATAGCGGAGGAATAAGTGTAACTACCCCATGGAAGTGTGTTCCCAGTCAATAACCTGGTTAAAATAAAGCCAAAAAAAGCCTGAAAAAGAAGTGTTCTGCAGCCATCACATAAAAGCACTAGTAAGCTGCAATATATAATATATATATATTATATTATATTTTTTTTGGTCTTAAAGGGGACTCTAGGAACAAGGATCAGTTCACTATTGCTGCAAGCCCTATTTTACATGGTAAAATGTAGAATACCAAGGTTGATCATCCTTTTCCTTTAAAAAAATATTGTTAGTAAAACCGTAGGAAATTATTTTTAATGTAATGTAATGATATTTATGTACACATCATTTTTTATCATGTATACTACTATGAAAAAACATTTTAAAATGATACAGCACAGGTATTAAAACCATAAACAATATCAAGCTATAATATTAACATTTTACAGTGGTGTTTGACAAATGTATTTTCTTTTGAAACTACGAGAAAATCATTTACTGTTATAAGACACGCAATATCTTTTGGGGAAAAAGAGAAATGTCCAGGTCGGGGACACTATCATTTTTCTTTAGAGGCCATTTGAAATGAATAGGACCCTGGTGGTTAGGAATAATTTACCAGCCAGTCACCAATAACTTCATCAGAATTCTTCCCTCAGGGATCATAAGATGTTAGACTGCTGAGTACGAATCCTGATGCTACATTGTTAAGTGGATGAAAGTATTGGAATTAGATGAAAGTATTTTCAAACATAATTTAGTCTGTGCTGCTCTGCAGCAAGAATCCCTGTTGTGCTCAGTGTGTTTGCTTGTGAAGACAGAAGATACATATTTACAGAGTTACCTGCTCAATCGTGTAACAGTGCAATTGTCTGCATTTAAATGTGAGTAAAAACAGTCATCAACAATAGCTTTTAGGCATATAAGGCCTTGCAATAATAGCAAGACTCATGATGGATTTTAACCTCCTGCCTTTCATGGTAGGAAAGGTACTAAAAATGATCTTGAGGGATGTGCATATGTATTTCTATGAATATAATAATTCAAAAGAAAATTGAAAGTATTTAGTAAGAAGTAATGGACATCTGAAGGAGAATTTGTTCAGGCGTAGCTTTTGTGATTATTACCATGAACCTAATGTTCTTCATTATTAAGCTGAGAAACTTCAAGAACTCCAGAGCTATTGCTGTCTTATGGTTAAAATATTACTTTTTAAAGTTGGAGATAAATGCATTGAAAAAGAGAAACTTTATTCACAGCATGCAATGTGTAACTCACTTAGCATAAATGATATGGAAAGTGCAGTTACTCATAGCAACAAATCAGATTCAAGTTTGCTAGAATAAAATCAAGTAAAAGATAATATCTGAACAGTTTCTATGGTTACTGCTAGAATTATGCAAACCAATTTGCACAAACTGGAATTCAGACCAGATAACACTGATTTGCTACAAGCGGATAACCACAAACTTTTGATGATTTCTACCACTGAACTTCCTGAATGCCTGTTCTTTCCATTCCTCCTTTTTAATGATCAGTAAAAAGGTATGTGGCATCAAACACAAGCATCACATAGATCCAATAAAGCAAACATGTTTATCCATTCTGACGTGCCTGTCAGTACATTTTTAACAAGAATCAAATTCAGGGAAAGAGCCTGTCACCTGTTATATATAAGAAATAGGAAGTTCAAAGTTCTCCCTTATTGGGGTAGCAATAGTCCTGATTTATTAAAGGTCTCCAAGGCTGGAGAGGATACACTTTCATCAGTGAAGCTGGGTGATCCAGCAAACCTGGAATAGATCTGGTCCAGGATTAAAAACATTTGCTAACAAATAGTTTGCTGGATCACCCAGATTCACTGATGGAAGTGTATCCTCTTCAGCATTTGAGAGCTTTGGATGTGCCATTCTGACACTCTGAAAGTGAACTGGTTCTTTGGTCCAACTTTCTAGACCAGTGTTCTTCAACCAGGGTTCTGCCAGAGGTTGCTAGGGTTTCCTTGAGAAGTGTTTACCTAATACCAGTGACTATCTGCAAGGTTGGAAGCCTTCCCACTGGCCAGCAATGTAGGAGATGTTAATACCACTTTTCACCACACTAATAAACTATGAGTTTGTTTTCTTTTCTTTTTTCATTTTTTTTATTGATTTTCTGGCTAGCGTTTGGCTTATCTTGGTGAAAGGGTTAAAAATAAAACATTTTCTGCTGCTGTTAAAGGAGTGTCTAAAAATCTTTGGCTTTTTGAGACCAAGGACCAAAAAAGATAAAGGATGGACAAACATTGCAACTTCTTTAAAAGGTCACGCTAAGACATAAATTTTTTTTTTTCCAAGTTTTCTTGGGTATGAAAAAGTTATTGAGTACACTTTGTAGTTATTAATTGCACAGGCATATTATAAAATTATGACCAGCATATGTCTTGTTCTACAATGGGACATCAAAACCCCACTTACCTTTTCCAGGCGGGAAACACAATTGTAGACAGGTACAATTTAGAGGAATTTGTAGACAGGTACAAGAGGAAAATTGAGTGCCTGCTTTAATATCTATATAATATTAGCACAAGACAAGGAAGAAAAGTTATTATTATTATACAGTATTTATATAGCGCCATCATAATACACAGTGCTGTACAAAGTCCATAGTCATGTCACTAGCTTTCCCTGAAAGGGGCTCACAATCTAATGTCCCTACCTCAGTCATATGTCTTTAATACAGTCTAAGGTCAATTTTGGGGGTAGCCAATGAACCTAACTGCATGTTTTGAGGATGTGGGAGGAAACCAGAATACCTGGAGGAAACCCACGCAAACACGGGGAGAACCTTCAAACTCCATGCAGATAGTGTCCTGGCAGAGATTCAAACCTTAGACCTAGCGTTGCAAAGGCCGGAGTAAGTTCATCAGCTTCAATATTTTCCACCAGGCCTGTGATTCCACCAAAGTAATATTATGTGCTAGCTTTTTCTTCTATTTTCTTGCCACAGGAGCCTGATTGTTTGACATGGTGTATAATTTTTCATTTTTTTTTCTAAAAGCTAGTAGTAGCTAGGAGTTATGGTAAACTTTACTTGCTTCTTGTAACTATTTCATAGCTTGTCAGTTATAATGGGGGTAAGCAAAATACCCCAGCATTTATTTCCACAAAGACAGCACAACTACCCTAATCCAATAACCAATACGACAAGACATGTTCATTATCTAACAATGGGATAATGGTTCTAGTTACATCGTCCAATCCTTGGTGCCAGGAAGTCTGCAAAATCCTTCAGTTCACATGAAATTGTTGTTAAATCACTAGGAGAGATATCTATAAAATGACATAATATGTAAAGGGAAGATGTTGCTAAAGACCCCCACACATTTTAGGGCTGTTATCCCTGAATGATGTAGATGACCTCCTGCAAGCCACCTGCAAAATAATTGTCCTCTCTGTCCAAAATGTGCACTTTATTATCCAAGCAAAAATGTCCCTACACGTACACAGAAATTACACCACATGAAAGTTTGGGGTTCCAAAGACCAGGCTTTTTCTTTGCCATGCCTAAATAACAAATGATTCACTGATTGCTAACCAGCAATCCAGATTCATTTGGATGAATGTACCTTTAGATATGCTCTCCTTTGTCGCTCTCCATTTCTGAATGAACTGAATGTTTTAACAGAATCCCAGTCTTGGTATCCCCAAACTTTAACTGCACTGACAGTTATGTGTGAAGAAAATGGATATTCTTTCTAGGATAGTAAATTTCATATTTTGGAGAATGATCACAAATGGTTTGCAAGAGGTTTGCAAGAGGCCATCCACATCATTCAGGAACAACCAACACTTAACGTGTGTGGGTGCCTTCAACACATGTCTTTCACATGTATTACATTTTAACATATCTAGCCCAGTGATTTCACATCAATTCTCACCCTCAGCTATGCCAAAACACTAACAACTCGGCTGAGCTAAAGATTATGCAGACACCAAGGATTTTATTTTGTAACAGGATGGTTCCACAACTTTCACACCTCCCATCCTTGCTAAAAAACTGAAGAAGTAGTTTAAAGAAGCATCAAAGAAAGTCTTGAACATTTAACTAACAGCTTTTATATATAGCTAGACCCATATGCGAAACATAACTGATATGTTATCTGAAGTTGTTGCCAGTGTGATTTTTTTTTCATTTTTGGGTCGTGCAAGGTATGGATTCTTTCCATGGTACATAACCTGTAAGGATAAAATGCTTCACACCAATAAAAACATGGTTACTGAAAGAATGTAAGTATGCAGTTATGGATGGGATCTGTACCAATGAGCTCTGTAATTAAAATATTGGCACTTCTAAGTGTATCCAGCTTTCTTTGTGTGTGAGCACAATTTCCGACATACTTCTCCACTTGCTGTCATATCATAACCTGGGCATGCAAGGCTTTCTAGTAGAGAAATATAGAGCTCACCAACTCTTTTGTTGTGCCTAATTTATCTTCAAGTTCCCCCTGAAGAAGTGTGTTGAAGATATTACCTTTCTCTGAATGTTGAATATATTTACATTATATATATATATATATATATATATATATATATATATATATTGCAATACACTTGCATCCAAATAACATCCCAATAAGGGTGGGTATAAAGTTTTTCCCCCATATATTTTAACACTTTAAAACAGCAAGTATTCCTAACTTCAGGTACAGATGCAACAGGCTGAAGTGTAGTCGGGGTTCAGGCAGAGGGCCTGATTTAGTAAAGCTCTCCAAGGCTCGAGAAGATACACTTTCATGAGCGAAGCTGTGTGATCTAGCAAACTTGAAATGGATCTGGTCCAGTATTTAAAACATTTGCCAACAAATGACAACTGACTTTAACACCGGTTTAATCTAACACAGGCTTTCTGGATTACTGATGAAAGTGTATCCTCTCCAGCCATGGAGAGCTTTAATAAATCAGGCCCAGTGTATCAATCAGGTAGGTCAGGCACCAAGTAGAAGGCAGGAGTGTGAAGCTGAGGTTCAAGATGAAATTAGTAACAAGTAGCTGAGCAGGTCAAGACAGGCCCAGTAAATAACAGGAAGACAATCAAAAGGCACAGGATCACAGGTTAAGCTAAAAACATGTCAAGGTGTCCTACTATAGCCCATTCATTTATAATTATCCTCAGTGAAGGCAACATCACTCCTGCTGTATTTTGTTAAAGTGAACTTCAGTGCCTACTGCAGGTTATGGTGCACTGCAGTGCACTATTGTGTAAATGTGTTCTACAAATAAGTTGGAGTGCAACTCATAATAAATGACACTGCAACACATCCCCCCATGTACTTAAGTCAAATTTTTCTACTCTACTGTGACACTGTGGGGTGGGGCTCCCCCAATAGACAGGATAGTAAGGGGTGTAAGGGAGCTGGAATTCTGAGCATTTAGGGCTGCCACTTCATCTTTGCCTAGGGCCCAATTTTTCTTAACACTGGTATTAACGGTACTAAGTTAAGTTAGTTAGGTCATACCAATATATAGTATTTACCAGTTGCTAAAAACTGAAATAGTCTCTATGCATTACCGCAAATCATTCTTTGTAATAACAACCAAAATGTCTCAATTTTAAAGCAACATTGTTAGCAGGGTTGGGTGATTGATATTCTATATAAATGTCCTAAGTGAATTTTCTGTAATATTTTTAGATCCACTTCATCCACTTTTTTATCTTTTGATTTTATTTTTTTCAAAAAAGACTGCCGAAGCTCATTGCAGATGACTGATGGAAACTGACACCAGTTTCTTTTAAATTATGATTAATTCTTCCCAAGACTGCAAATAAAATAAAGACAAATTGATTCATTGAGCTCATTACTTTTGGCCCAACAAAGCATGAGATTTGTATAAGCAGATATCCCAGTTAATTTAGAAAAATAACATGCGTGATCCATATAAGACACAAAAATGTTTTCTCTGATTTAACTGGGAGAATAAACTTTACTATTATAGTTGGTTAAATTGTCAGTTTTTCATAATTTCACAAAGACAAGGTCCTGAGCAATTTATATGACAAATACTGCATGAGCTCAATGGATGAGATAGTGATCACATCATAACTGAGTGATTCAGAAGGAAATACTATTTTGTGTATGCATGAAAAGAGACAATGCCATCACATAAAGAATACAAACATTTATTTCTTATTCTTTACATGGAATTGTAGCTACCGAGAATTGAAGAATAAAGGGTAGTATTTACTGAGATGCAAACTAAACCTGTGTTCAATTCCACTTCTCATGTTTGAGTGTTAAAAGAAAACATGTGCTAATATTACTTTACCCAAATACACTTATCCTTAAAGTAATCTTAAATGACAATGTTCCAAAATGTAGGACTTATGGGGTGGGTATTGTGCTAACAAAAACTTTAATGTCATTTTGAAAATGGAAGGGGAATGGGAGGGCTTTTAGTGCAGTATACCCTATCACCATCAATGAAGGTATTATTTTTTGCTTTGGGCTTTCACCATATGTTGTTGTTATGGTAAGAAGCAGCTGGGTATTATATCAAGCTGCCCATAATGGCCCTACTATTTTGGTGGTGAGGAAAAAGGTGTCAGAGTGTACACTGCGAATAGTAAGGGATGACATAGGCCACTCAGTTTTCCCAACATAAGTACTATATGCCTATATAAACGTGGTTTTAGCAGGTGTGGCATTTTGCAGAGGAGGGAGTAGGAAAAACCTGAAAGGAATTACTTTGACATGGTTGGCCAACTTGAACATGTATTACAATATATGCAAATTATGAATCCCCTTTTCTTTCTGAACTATGTAAGGGAGTATAACAGTGCGTAGAAGATTGATTGGAAACTTAGGGGCTCTTGCAGTACCCCATTGCAAAAACAAAATAACATTATCCTGTTATTTCTTATCTTCATTTGTTGTAAGTAGGGGAAAGGAAGTGCTAGTCAGCCAACAATATCATGTAAAGTCACTTGACTCTGACTACTTAAAGTCGAAAATTGCTGTTTTTCTTGTTTTAGTTATATAAGTAAAACTATGTTTGTATGTTCATCCAAATTTGTTCTGTTAAATATTTTCTAGTCCCACAGTTTCTGAGTCATAGAAGTTAAGTGGTTGTATTTGTGATTGTTGATTCAGGGATGTGGGCTGTGTTTTATACTCCTGGTTTTAAATACATTTTTCTTTGGTAACAATATGAAGTGGTTGGCTTCGTGTAGTGACCTTTCTGTAACTTTGAAAGAACTTTCATAAAAGCATTTGATTCTTATGTCTGAAAGCAGCATTACAAGTTTGAGATCTGATGCTGATGCTGCCCTTTCACCTGCTCTTTTTCACCTCTCTTTAGGGTGTCAGGGACACCTGAGATCACTTGCTGATGCACATTTACTATCACTTTTCGTTCTGAATTGTGTCCCCTGCATTTGACTTAATTAAATTCAGGTTTGTCAGGAAAATGCCTAGAAACATGGAACAAGTTAAAAAGTTTTAGTTTAGTTTAGTTTAGTCATGTTAACAGAATCCAACCATAAGCTCTATTATAACTGTTTGCAAATACATTTATTAAGTTGATAACCAGACAACACACTAGAAATACAGAAAGATCAGTTTACTAGAACCTAAAGTCAACTGATATTGTACACAATTCTACTGAGTGTCATAATAGAGCAATATCTACACACTTTCAAATTTGTTTAAAAAATAATTATATCCTAAAATGCTGGTTAGTACAACTAACTGTTTATAACTGAAAACACTGCCATTTTATGCATAGTATGGATATTATTCTGTTACTTCACCAATCTCCTTAACATCATGTCACATCTCAATATTATCATTAGAAAATAACGAAAAAGTGATTCACAGGCATTTTTAGGCATAAAGTTCTGGTGACACTTGTATATATTTTCTTTAACATACCAATTACATTTTATTTAAATAATCACATAAAAAATAAGATTTTACATAAAAACAATCATTATAATCAATGAACAATAGTAGATTGGTTCTCAATGGTAAATTTTTCGACACGTTTTACAGATATAAAATCTGCTTCTTCAGGAAACCATCCATGTGACAAAGCCAATCCTTACAATCAAGAATGCCTATTGTATTTTCTTCCTCTTTTCAATTGAATGCTGAATAAGTGGCGCCAAGGGAGAAAGCAGAGCCAACATTACCAAACATATTATATATGAAACCAATCTTACTGAAACACAACCAGCTATCTTTCAAATTGTTGTTCAACAAAATGTCAGCACAATCTGGCTTCAGTTAAAACAAAAGCATACACCTTTTGTTTTAAGTGAAGCCAGATTGTCATTTGCTATTTCTTAGAAAATGTTTTTAATCCTGGACCAGATCCATTCCAGGTTTGCAGGATGACCCGGGTTCACTGATGAAAGTGTATCTTTTCCAGTGTTGGAGAACTTTAATAAATCAGACCCAATTTCTCTAAGGCTATGTTCCAACTAACTTTAAAAATCTGCAGCATTTACCACCCCTAGGTGCCTACTGTCCATATCCAGGTGCCCAGGATTAATTTTGTCAAAAATGATTGTTTTTTGTTACTTTTACAAATAAAAAAAAACATGATTTTTTTGAATCTTGAAATTTTTTTATGCAATTTCACAAAAATAATATTTTTTACTTTTTACCTGCTGTGATATTTCCATTTTTTTTAAAACTTTTTATATACTATATAGAGTTCTCAGTGTACCAAAATTGTAGAGAACTGTATGAAAAAGTAAAAAAAAAACTTTAATGCAAATGAAAAGTCTGTGTTGTGGAATAATATTGGTTTCTCCCTTACTGTGCTATAAGATAGCATAAGCAGCACGGAGAAGCTACTAACAGGGATGACAAGGCTAGCAGATAACCATCCTCAAGTCCCCCCTTAAAACAAAACTGACCCGGCCTCTATAATTATTTTGTAATGTGTTCTACAGTTAGGTCCATAAATATTTGGACAGAGACAACTTTTTTCTAATTTTGGTTGTGTACATTTTTTTAATTAATTTTAAATGAAACTCAGATGCAGTTCAGCTGCAGACTTTCAGCTTTAATTCAGTGGGTTGAACAAAATGATTGCATAAAAACGTGAGGAACTAAAGCCTTTTTTTAACACAATCACTTCATTTCAGGGGTTCAAAAGTAATTGGACAATTGAGGCTATTAAGGCTTTTTCATGGGCAATTCCTTTGTTATGTCATTATGAATTAGGCAGATAAAAGGCCTGGAGTTGATTTGGGGGAAGGGGGTGCTAAAACAGAAAAAACCTATCCAAGAAATTGCTACAATATTGGGAATGGCAAAATCAACAATTTGATACATCATGAGAAAGAAACAAAGCACTGGTGAACTCAACAATGCCACGGAAGACATCCACGGACGACAACAGTAGTGGATGATCGCAGTATCATTTCCATGGTGAAGAGAAACCCCTTCACAACAGCCAACCAAGTGAACAACACTCTCCAGGAGGTAGGAGTATCGATATCCAAGTCTACCATAAAGAGAAGACTGCATGAAGGTAAATACAGAAGGTGCACTGCAAGGTGCAAGCCACTCATAAGCCTCAAGAATAGAAGGGCTAGATTGGACATTGCTCAAAAACATCTAAAAAAGCCAGCACAGTTCTGGAAAAACATTCTTTGGACAGATGAAACCAAGATCAACCTGAATGATGGCAAGAAAAAAGTATGGAGAAGGTGTGGAACAGCTCATGATCCAAAGCATAGCACATCATCTGTAAAACATGGCGGAGGCAGTGTGATGGCTTGGGCGTGCATGGCTGCCAGTGGCACTGGGACACGAGTGTTTATCCATGATGTGACACAGGACAGAAGCAGCCAAATGAATTCTGAGGTGTTCAGAGACATACTGTCTGCTCTAATCCAGCAAAATGCAGTCACATTGATTGGGAGGCGTTTCATAATACAGATGGACAATGACCCAAAACATACAGCCAAAGCAACCCAGGAGTTTATTAAAGCAAAGAAGTGGAATATTCTTGAATGGCCAAGTCAGTCGCCTGATCTGAACCCAATTGAGCATGCATTTCACTTGTTGAAGACTAAACTTCGGACAGAAAGGTCCACAAACAAACAGCAACTGAAACCTGCTGCAGTAAAGGCCTGGCAGAGCATTAAAAAGGAGGAAACCCAGCATCTGGTGATGTCCATGAGTTCAAGACTACAGGCTGACATTGGCAGCAAAGGGTTTTTAACCAAGTATTAGAAATAAACATTTTATTTTCAGCTTTTTCATTTGTCCAATTACTTTTAAGCCCTTGAAATGAAGTGATTGTGTAAAAAAAGGCTTTAGTTCCTCACATTTTTATGCAATCTTTTTGAAATAAAGCTGAAAGTCTGCAGTTTAAGTGCATCTGAGTTGTTTCATTATTAAAATTAATTGTGGTAATGTACAGAACCAAAATTAGAAAAAAGTTGTCTCTGTCCAAACATCTATGGACCTAACTGTAGTAGTAAAAGTTGTTGTATAGCTGCACAGCTTTGTCTTCATCTAACACGCTCATTTCTCTGCCTCCATCAAGAGCAAGAATCTGAATGAGAGCGAAAATCCAAGTCTTTTGCTTATAAAGAGATAGGAAAGCCAAATTTATTGGTTGCTGGGGTCAGCTGTACAAGCTCAGTATGTGTTGCAATTACACAGCCCTTATATGCATTTTTGCCTCAGGATGAAAATAAACACCTATTTCATGCAACTTTTGCTAAATAGTTTTGCAAAAGTTTATAAAATTCATCCCTATTTATGTAAATTTATATAGCTGGTTTGAGGGACAGCTGGTGACATCCCCAAAATGTTGTGTAAGATTTTGGTACTATGTAAATTAATTTTAAAGAAACACACTCCTTCCTCTTTAAATTCTGGACATACTGCTTCATTTTCTTTCTACTACTATATTTTCTACATATTTGTCTGGTTTGCTGTTAATATGCCAATATTTTTTTGCAATTATACTTAGACATGTTCCCCAATTTTTTGTTATCTCACAGGGATGTATCTTTCTTTATTATTTTATTTTAGATATTGTCAATACACTAGCAATCATACTACAGGGGAGAGAATCTCTATGTTTACAGACATGGCTGACGAAGATCATTCAAACCCACCATTAATATCAGTCATACAGGTCATAGCAGCTCTAGGAAAGGAAAAGGCAGTTGTGAGGATTTGTTTGCTATAAAACACACATACACACATTAAACCAGAATCACAGAAATTGCAGATCAGCATGAATGTACTAAAACAATTTATATAAGATTCAACAAAAAGAAAAATTATATACAATGTTTTATTATGAACACAGCACCCCCAATTACACAAAAAAATCAGAGCTGTATGTAATACGTCCAGTGTTTAACTTCAATACCTTCTATATTTGCAGCTAATTATTTATTACAAAATGACTTATGTTTTAAAATTGATAATTTTATATTTGCTATTATTAATACAACTAAGTATAAAAATTGGTAATGACTACACAATGACACATTGGTATGTGTAACTGTTGAAATACTCACGCATTGTTTAAAATAAAACACTATAGTAGCATCTTACACAGAAAGTATCTTCCCTGATTGGTTAGTTCTATACAAGGCTCGTGCATATTTCCTTCAAAATTTGCTGTTTCCTCTCCTAATAAAAGCTGACAGAATGTAAATGAGTTTCTAAAGGAACCAGCAAAAGTGGCAATTTTTCTCATTTAATCTTTAGATGAGTTGTCTGTCTCCCAGCTGCTGAGCTTCATTAGAATTCTGAAACTAATTCACCTATCAACACATGATTATTGGGTCGTGTGAGTATTTTTGGGCTACATGAAGAGAAAATCACTCCAGAGTACAAGGTGGTCAATAACAGAACTGGCAGATTTCAGAACAATCTGTTCTAACAGGGGAATGAACCCAGGTCTCATTTCTCTCTTTTAGCAATAGATTATACCAAAGAGACAAATCTTTGCTAAAGATTAAATATATTTTTACATACAGAATGTATTGCAGCTGTTACTATGAACTGTAGTCATTTAGAAAACATTATCTAGAAATAAAATATATTTACTATTGCTGTTACTAAAACAATGTTTAATGCCTCTGGTAAGAAATAAAGGTTTAAAGAAAGTTCTTCATGATAAAGATGATAGTTTTAATATATGATATTCTCTAAAGTAGAGATGGTCTATTTTTATAATTAAGTTAAATTCACTTCTAAAAACAACTGTTAACCATGTTATTTAGGAATCTCACATATTGAAATTCCAAGTTTCCTAAAAGTATGATTCTCGTAAAATAAGATCTGTGATACAGTTTGCTCTATTATAAATGTTTTACCTTTTTATTATAAACGTCTTACCTACTAACAAATATGTCATAATGTCCTGTTGACTGAAAGTAAATAAAGGTGATATTTATTCCATTTTTTTTTTGTGTAGACAACAATAATTTAAATAAAATTATCAGTTCACTTTACACGAAACCTTATATTTATAACTATCAAGCCTGTGTTAACACAAGTAGCACATTTTAAAGTCTGGTTTATCTCATGTAGTTATGACCTTGTATAAATGTTATAAGATGTTATATACTGTACTTTTATACTCCGCAACTAAAAAGTTCCACATGTTCTTTACATTGCTAGTTTATTTGTTTTACATAAAAGCTTAAAGCTGTTTATCTTATGTTTTCAAACACATTTTTTTTTTTAGCATTTAAAGGGGAAACTCCCCTTCTGTCTTTACTGCCACGGAAGGAACTGATTGACAATATCATCACCAAGATCAGACATGCACAGGAAGTGTTTTCCTTCACAAAAAGTGGACAGTGAGATCTGGACTTTTTTACATTTTCCAAAAGCCCATCATCTGATCTCGAGATTGGGTGTCATAGGAGGAGGAACCAGGAAGATGGTGGACGCCTTTGTCCAGCCCACACCAGGGAGAAGAAGGAAGATAGGACAGGCTAAAAGGAATGGTCACATACAAGAACAAAGCCAGTGAGAGGGAGAGATATGTTAAGTTACAGTTCTTTTTTATGGGTACCCTGATTGTAAATGAGCATTTAACCCTTGAAGTACAGAGGGTGAACCACTTTATACTTATCACACAGTATTTATATAGCACCATCATAGTACACAGCACTGTACAAAGTCCATAGTCATGTCACTAACTGTCCCTCAAAGAGGCTCACAATCCAATGTCCCTACCATAGTCATATGTCTTTATTACAGTCTAAGGTCAATTTTAGGGGGAAGCCAATTAACCTAACTGCATGTTTTTGGGATGTGGGAGGAAACCGGAGTACCTAGAGAAAACCCATGCAAACACCGGGAGAACCTGCAAACTCCATGCAGATAGTGTCCTGGTCGAGATTCAAACCTGGAACCTAGTGCTGTAAAGTCCAGAGCACACACCTCTAAGCCATCGTGCTACCACTTTGAGAATATTTTTTAATTTTTGAACATTTAGGCTTTATAACACAATATGTGACAATGTGCTGCTAAAAACAACCATGATAACAATACAATAATTATAAAGATAAAGTTATTAAATATGTAGCACTAAATGATAACAGTTGACATCCAATAGAAGTGTATAACTCTTCCAACTTGGGAAGGGGATTCACTGAATGCCCATTATTTAACAGCAGAATCAGAAAAGCACCTTGTAATAGGCTCCATTATTGTGAAAACCCATAGAGACAGACCTTCTTTTTTTGGACAGATACTCAATACATGTCTTTTATTTTTTGATCGGACCAAATGTAGTGTCAGTAACTTAGAAAAAAGGTAGTTTCACTTTTACTGGTGTTTAAATTTTAAGCTCTACTTAATAATAATGTACATTATTATTACTACACATCTGTGTGTATATTTATACTATATGTGTACTAATGAAAAACACACATTCATTCTTATTAGTGCCTACGCTGGAATGCTCTTAGAAGCTAATCTAATTTTAGCCACATTCAAACAAGAATTCGGAAGACAGAGTTGGATGGAAACTAATCATATATAAAGCCTACATATTTCTAAACTGCAAAAAAAAAAAAAACACAGTGGATAATTTATAAATTTTGTATTCGTATTGAAATAAAGGTATTTATTCCATAATTGCTATGTGTCATTTGAAATGTGTTTGAGGGGCAATACCACTTGCTGCACTAAATATTATTTAAACACTTAATAGGAGAAATAAGTAAAAAAACAACTACGGAAAAAAGTCCAGTAGGTTAGGCTTTATGTGTTCAGTAAACTGCTTAATGAGTAGATAAGGTTCCTTAGGGAATCATGGAGGCAGGAATGTTAATATGCTAATTAAGCTATGGTTACTGGTTCATAGGTGGCATAAGCACTGGGAGCAGTGAAGGACGGCTATGCATTTACAATATATGCTATACTGTATTGTATACATTTTTATTAGTATTGAAGTATTACCTATCCCTGACTTCTTAATTTTGTATTTGGAAATCCTTGGGCTTATCTTTTGCCACTCACATAATGTATAACACCCACTCAGTAATATATACTGATCAAAAATATGTTTTATTTCGTCAGTTTTGGGATTTTTGCACAGTATTGGGCTATTCCATTTTCTGTTCTGTTTATCTAAACAATCTGAAGAATTGAAAGCTAGTAAGCATACAGATCCTTCTGCCCCTCCCATGGGCGTTCATCCTCATTGACATTACCTCATTGATGTCTAGACTCATGACCTGTGTCACCTCCTCATGTCATACTCAACAAATCCTCCTTCAGTACTCCCTCCAGATCCTCTTATTGTAGGCCACCTCCCTCTGCCCCCCTCTTCAGTGGATGCTCCCCGATAAGTTCCCACTCCCCATTGACACCTGCATGGTTACTAGGCAAGGGATGAGCGTCTTCCTCCTTTTTCCAATGTTGCCTGTCTTTCAATATAAAAAAATGAGCCAACATTAATGAATGATGACATTGATACTGGTGTTCACCTAGCTTAAAGAGTGTTATAAATGTTGATGAGGAAGTCAGAGTTTCAGGGAAATGTTTCACATTTTTTTTCTTCATCGCCCTCTGTGACAGAAACGATAAGTGAGACACCCAGTTCAGAAGGGGCGAACCTTGTCTGAGGGAAATCTGCCTCTTACTCCTTTGTGAAAAGTTGCATCACTGGCCCTCTTTCTGTCGGATAGCACTGGTGGTGTGCTCAGTAGTTGCAGTGATGGCCTCCCTCTTACTACTCATGGGTGAATTCTGTATCCAGATCCAAGAGATTTAGTTTCAGTTGAGGATCCACAAGTGTCCGGCCTTTGAGGCATGCTTCTGTTGCCAATCTTATTTGGACCTGATGACATTTTTAAACTACCACATATATGTTTGAGTCAACATGTTAACAGCCAAAAAATAAGGAAAACTGAGGAATTTTGTTATCAAAAATGGGATAAAAATTGCCTGTGTTCAACAGGGCGCAGCCAATATTGGGTGGATTGTCATTGGACCTTTTTTGGACATTGCTGGACTCTGCAAAGGCAAAGAACCCCAAACCATTCCTAGTAAGGATTAAATAAGCTGTAGAAATAAAGACACAACACAGTAGTAAAAAATTGTTATTTTTCTTTTTTAACAAACTACTTTTTTTACAGTGCAGCAATGTTTAAATAGCATACCACAAGGTACCATCCAATATCAGCTGTTTGTTTTCAGCCAAGTTAACAAGGAAGCAGCCAGGCACAACTGCCCCCATCTTTCTCTGGCATTCCCCAATTAATGCAATTACAGGAGCTCTGTCCAGGAGGGCGGAGGTCATTTCACTGCTTTCAGCCAATCCAGAAAGAGGACTACTTTTACCTTTGTTCTGACTTGCACACTGTACAGGAACCAGCGTACAGCAGCTGATGTACAATATACAAGTCAGAACCGAGATGAAACTCAGCATGTGTGAGTTTGATCCACCATATCATCCCCTACAAAAATCACTGTCCGCCTCTTTATGTGTTTTTTTTTTAATTGTTTTTTTTTCTCAATTATCTGTTCCAAGCTGACAATCTGACCCTATAGAGTGAGTCACTGTCTTTGCTCACAAAAAAAAGAAAACTGCACTGGTTTTAGCAGTTAGAAATGGACAGCTGTATTGGGACATGTAACAATCTATCAATGACACAAGCCGACAAGCAGTAGTGTCACCAATGATAGTTTGATTTGTCTAATTTAATAGTCTAAAAGAGAGGTTGTGTACTTCTTTCAATAATTAGGGGTCAAGTCTATAAACATTTAGCACTCACAGTCAGTGATTGGCAATTTTTGTCAATGGAGATGTCTGATCCAGCACAGATACTATCAGCTTCAGTCTAAAGCAGTGTTTTTCAAACAAGGTTCAATTGGCAATGAGCATATTTGTGCTTCCCAGGTCAGTGGCACCAATGGATATCTGTAAAGGTGACATTCATTCCACTGGTCAGCAATATAAGAGGCATTCTTCTTACTGACCTGCATACCAATGTACTGTACGCTGTGGATACAGTAATATTAGCAGGGGTTCCCTGAAGACCTGAACGTTTTTTCATGGGTTCCCCTATGTTTTAAAGGTGGCCTATAGGGTAAAACCCAGTTGACCACTGAATGACCAAGATAAGTGCCCTGAGCTTTCTGAGCAATTAAAAAGGTAAGCCCATGTTTTGCTTACAAAAAACTATATGTGCATTGCATGGTACTGCAAAGCACATATAGTTTTCTTGTTAGTAAAACATAGGCTTACCTTTTTAATGTAGAATAAATTATGTTTTACAACTTTGTCAATGTGTAAGGATTTCTATTTTTCCAGTGTTGCCTTCCAAGCCACCTGAAGTTGCCCACCATTGCCCATTTTTCCTTTCTTTGTTCCTGAGACATTTGGTGGTCTTCCCATGTCACTTTGTGCATTATTATGACCTCCCACCAGAACAAAACACCAGAATTTTGTTGTTTTCAAAGGTAACTGGATTAGTCATCTCCCAAACATGGACTGTTTCAGCCAAACAGCTTTGGAACAAGACTGAGACATATTTGAGTGGCAGTAATGTTCAGTCTGCCTGGATACAATGACATCATTTTTCTTTTCTCCATTGGCTTGAATTGTTCTTTTTTTATTTTTTAACATCCCGTATCTAGGGACTGCCTGAAATCTTTGGAAGAGAGAGCAATTAAAAGCTTACAGCAGCCTCTGTGCATAGGTATTGTTAGACACTAGCTTGAATCACTTGAAGAAGGTACTATGTATACATTTTTTAAGATGGCGGTGAATGAGAAGCAAAACATAACAAAATATTTTTGAGAATGTGCATTAAAGTAAATATGATGTTTTGCCATATAAAAAATGTCCCTAATCTACACATTTCTGTCTTGGAGTTTTTTTCTATACAGAAAACTAAACAATATACTGGTACACTATTCTTTATTATTGTTTTAATTATTTTACTTTGGGCAGCTTTGTTGTTTGTTTATACATTTATTTACAGTATGTATTTTTCTTATGTTCAGACACATGCAACCTTTTGCAAATAATTTTGCTGGATCTAATTTCACACACATCAACGGTATCTGCTTCCTAAAATTAAAGAGCATATGAACGATTTTTCAAAACTTTTTATTTCTTTGGTTTTATGCTGTCTGTGTCCCTGGTATAATGATTCAGTCTATTTGTCCTGGTAACCACTGCTATTGTAATACATTTTTGATGGAATAAAAATTATTTTTCAGTTTTCTGTTTGTCACCAACCAAGTGGGTAAGGAGAAATCTTCCAAGGCAGACACTTGTTCTAGTGACACTTGTTTGAAAGTGGGTGTCCACTAATTAAGTGATTTCCTTGCAATATTCGTTATATATCTGGGACAGGAAGTGAAAAGTGGACGTTCTCTCCAATATGACACATACGTTAAAAACTAAAGATACTATTTTAGGCTTCAGGCACACTTTAACAATTTTCGGTACTGTAACATTTTACACCCTCCTCCATTAAAATGTATTTTATTGGTCATAAATGTAGCAAATTTTAACTATCTTTCATTTTGCATAATAATATATCCATTTTGTTCACTGTTTAAGGTTTTATTCAATAATATGCATTTTAGTAACATATATCTGTGTTCTTGGTATTGAGATTTTTCTATTAGCAATGTGTGCAATGTATTTGTAAAATATTGCTTTTGCTCAGACATCATTGTCTGTACTCATAACAGTTTTCACATTTTCATTTGATATAGAACATCTGTTACCTGTCATCTGCTCTTTCCTTGTAGATGTTGTTTCATCTTTCAAAAAACTACTGCCGCATTTTTAACAACCTTTGTACTCTTTATTGTCCTCTGTGATCTTTCACAATGAAAGCCCTTTCAGATGGACTTGTTCCCCATCCATTATCATTATGCGTTGCCTTTTTAGTTGTTGTATAGAGTTTCATTTTTTTCTATTTGAGCCTAAATATCAATCTTGCATAGTTAAAATAAAATAAAAAAAATACTATAAACAAGGAACATAGCCTACAGAGAATGAGCTTTTTGTTATGCAGAGATGGTGTGTTCTTTGATGCCACTATTCTTTCTATGTAATATTTTGTTTTTGGAAGTTATTGACAAATAAAATAAATTTAAGCAATTTCTTTATTATGATTTACATTAAGAATATTACCTATGAACTAGATATGAATATGAGACTTTACAAGAACACATCTTAATTATATTTTTCATTAATAATGACACATTGATAACACATTGTTCATGCATATTTACCAATGTTTCAATGTTTATAATGTGCAAGGAGTTTGAACATGAAGATGATGATGTAAAAAGTGAGTAGAAGAGTTATAGCTTTAGCAACTCCCATCCATATTAGCCCTCAATACTACAAACAGCAGAAAACATGAAAGCCACACTTTCTTTTAGAGGCAGAATTCACATACAGTGGTTTCAGATAGTACTAAGGTCCCCTTCACTTTTTTCAATTTTGTTATGTTGCATCCTGATGGTACAATCGTTTCACTTTTATTCCACATTATTCTACACTAAGTACTCCATAATGACAATGTAAAAACTGAATTTTAGACAATTTAGTACATTTATTACAAAGAAAAAAACCTTACCTTAGATGCCTCATTTCTCTTTATCACTGCTGAGATGTTTCTGCACCTTGATTGGAGTCCTCCAAAGTGGGAAATGAATTTGATTGGACATGATTTGGAAAGGCACACACCTCTCTATAAGGCTCATAGCTGACAACGCAAATTAAAGCAAACCAAGCCATGAGGTCAAAGGAACTGCCTTCTAAGTTTAGAGACAGGATTCTTGCTGGAGAAGGCTACAAAAACATTTCTGCTGCAGTGAAGGTTCCCAAAAATACAGTGGCTGCCATAATTCCCCAATAGAAGTTGGTAGAATTTTGTCAAAAACAGGACTTTTCCAAAATCTAATTACCCAGCCAAACTAAGCAATAGAGGGGGAAGGACCCTAGTGAGAGAGGGGAACAAGAAGCTAATGGTTGCTCTGACTGAGCTCCAGAGATCCTGTGTGTAGATGGGACTAAGTTTCAGGAGGACAATCAGAACCTCCACAAATCTGCAAAAAGCACCTAAATGACTGTCAGACTGTGAGGAACAATATTCTCTGATCTGATGAACCTAGATTGAACTGTTTGGCCTTAATTCTAAGTGTTATGTCTGTAAGTAGGCACTGCACATCACCTGCCCAATACCATCTCAACATTGAGGCATGGTGGGGGCAGCATCATGCTGTGGGGGTGTTTTTTTTTAGGAGCCGGGGACTGGGAGACTGGTCGGGGTTGAGGTAAAGCTGAATGAAGCAAAGAACAGAGATATCCCCAATAAAAACCAGTAATCCAAATGCACAGTATTCCAAACTTCAGACTGTACCTAAGGGTTCACCTTCCAACATGACAATGACCCAAAACATGCAAAGACAAACAGGAGTAATTAAAGGACAACTCTATGAATGTCATATAGTGGCCCAGCCAGAGCCCTGACTTTAATGCTACCAAACATCTTTTGGAGAGATCTGAAAATGTGTACACACACAGCGCAAACAAATGGCAATTCCTAGGGATGTAACTTTCAGCACCTAACTCATATCTTCAATAAAATGAAACTTGTTGCCATAGTGTTAATGATTTGTACCTAATCAACTTTAATTATTATACATATGTGTGCATATCTTAGTGCCATCACCCAGTTTAAACACCTATATGCAAGGTGAATCTTTCATCCAAAGTAAACTATTAATCATTCATTTAAAAGATGTGCGGTGCACTTCAACCTTTTCATTTCTTATTGTACCCCATAATACACACCACTCCCTCCTATATAATGCATAATGCTGCTCAAAATGTTAAACTATAGAAACCAACATATAGGTTTTCAATGTACCACATTTAGTTTCCAATTTTACAATAAACCTAAAAAGGAGAGAAAGTGAATCTCCAATCTCCCCGCAGGCACTTGAAGCCACCCACAGGGCTGGGCACCCCATGCGGCACAGAAAGAGACCTTTGTGTGATGCATCCACATCCAGGACATTCCCTATATACACCATCTCGTGCTCTTTGTTCTATGCCATTTTTATTACAAACAATAGCTATTTCCTATATTTGATGTCGATGATAATCTCATTATATCTATGTAAGATAAAGGTTTTTTGCAATGCCTTAATTTTTACTTCCATGATATTTCAATTGCATCAATTATCTCAACTATATCAGTTTAATTTTATTAAATGTACTTTACAATGTTAAATATTAGTTAAACATTTGTAACATTATTTCACAATAACACTAAAAAGGTTTCCCTATTTATACAGGGTATAAAAACATATTAAATTCTCAGCTTTATAACATAATACATATAATGCATCTATCTATTAGTTCACTATTTTTTAAAACGTGTTATTTTTAAACACATAATTTTTTAAGAAAATATTTTTTCACTCTAAGAATTTATATTCACTGACAAGGAAACAATAAAAAAGCACGAAGGGAAAGGGGAAGAACAAGAGGAAAAGGTGAGGGATGGGAAAAGGAAAATTATTCAGAATGATTTATAATTAATCATTTCATTTAACCCTGGAAGTTGGGTTGCATTTACAATAAATATCTTCTTAGTCTCTTTCTGTAAGAGTAGTCTATCCCAGTCACCTCCCCCTCCCATTGGGGCGAACCTGCTCCAGGGCTATAAATCTTACCTCTTCTATTCTAAAATTGTGACATGTTCCCATATGTAGGCTTAATGGTGTAACAATTTTGCAGTTTTTAATAGCATTAGCATGCTCATAAATGCATTTTTTAAATTAACGTTTCCTTTTGACTACATAGAAACATCCACAATTACAGAAAGTTATGTAGATTATTCCTCTCATTCTACAATCTACCTTGTCCATCAATCTTGAAATTTGTATTGGTATGCGCATACTGTCCTTGTCACTGTAAATCTACTTGCATTGCTTACAAGTTCCACACGGGTAGCTACCTTTATCCTTGCTCCTACAAAACTCAACTTTCTGTGCCCTAAAATGACTATGTACTAATTTATCCCTCAAGGAGAGTAGTTTTTTAAATGTCATTTTTGGGTATGTATCTAAATGTCTTTTTATTGCTGGGTCTCACACTAGTGTTAGCCAAAATTGATTACAGATGTCTCTGATGATGTTGAAGAGAGTCTTGGGTAATAATTCCCACTTAATCTTGTTTTTTTTAGATTCATTTTTTTTACCCTCTGATATGTTTTTTAAGTGTTGTCTTTTTATAGCCTCTCTCCAATAATCTTTTTTGTAGGTCCCCAGCTGCAATCTCAAAATTCTCATCTTTGGAGCAATTCCTCTTGATTCTAAGATACTGGGAGTAAGGTATACTCCTTTTCAAGGGTTCAGTATGTGCACTTTTAGCTGACAGTATGGTATTACCTACATTATGGTAAGTGGGCTTTCAATACAATTTAGAGGATGTAGTTTGGTCTGAATTCACACAAATTTCAAGTCCAAAAATGGGATTGACGAGTCACTATATTGCATTGTAAAACTTAAATTGTATGAATTTTGCTGGATTCTTTTCAAAAAATGTATTAATTGTTCCTCAGAGCCATGCCAGATGATTAAAACATTGTCGATGTACATCCACAACAATAATATATGGCGGAAGTACATTGACAAGTTCTCTTCCAACATGATCTCTCTTTCCCAACCCCCCATGTACACGTTGGCATTAATCGGGAAGTCGGGGCACAATACGTCCCCATTGCCACTCCCTGCACCTGGAGGCATACAAAAATATTGCAGGTGAGCACATATTTAAGAAAAGACAAAATAAATTCTTTTGTTTTAAGGTTTCCTGGCTCATTTCCATAAGAAATTTTTTTAAGGTGACCAAGCCCTAGTCATGTGGTATGCTAGAATACAGTGCCTTTTATGTCAATCCTGATTAGTAGGAAAACATTTGGTTTAGAGAGAGGTTCCAATACCTTTAACAAGTCTGAGGTGGCTTTCAAAAATGAGGGTAGACCAAAATGAGGGTAGATCCAGGTTTGCTGGATCACCCAGCTTTACTGGTGAAAGTGTATTCTCTCCAGCCTTGGAGAGCTTTCATAAATCAGGCCCTATATATCTGCCCAATTAGGTAAAATTAGGCAGTTCTTGGATGCTCCACCTCTGGGGATTTCCCAAATAGAACTGGAGTAAAAAAGAATACATACTGTTCCATTACAGTTGCACGTGTCCTAGGAGTTTCTAATCCAATAATTTACCAATCCAAAATTTCAGCATTTTCTAAGTTAAGGTGGTTAGTTTAGCTGTTCAGCTTCAAATTCAAACAGGGCAGTAGTACTTTCAGTGAGCATTATGGGACACTGAGGTTACTCATCATTCAGAATCTCTAACAGAGATTCTCCCATTGCAGAAACCAGCAGTGGTCGCCCATCATGTTGGGGTTGCACCAGCCTTGATATCTTGTTTCCATAACAGAAATGTCCTGGTAGAAGCTCTCCCCCTGATTATCACTCACATCACCCACATTTTGTGGTAAGAAGTCCAGATGGGAATGTAAAAAATTAATTTTAATTGACATTCAACAGCCAAGTGGATGGTATGCTGTTAGCATGTTGTTCACAGGTTAAGCATGGTTTTCAGCTAGCTGGCTGCCCAGAAAGTTTTGTGCAAATAGCAGAAATGAATCCCAAGCAGCAAGTTCAAGTGGGTTTAGTTTGTCTCTGAATGTGGCATCACGCAACAAATTGTGGATTTGGGAACCAACAAAAACGCCTGCTTTCAGTTTAGCATCTTTTTAACTTTTCCAAACTTGTCCTTCAGATACTGAAAACCCTTATCATCTTGATCCATTGCAACAACAAAGTTTTTCATTAATCCAAGTTTAATATGAAGTGGCAGGAGGTAAACTTTCTATGAATCAATGAGTAATTTATGCTTCACGTTGTACTGGCCAACAGTGTGTTTAGGTCTGGGTGGCCATTCTTTCACTTGTAATGGTTGCTGTCATCACGATTGTTCCATAGGCACAGAAAGCACATATATTTTGTATATCCCAATTGCAGGCCAAGAAGGAGAGCCACCACCTTCAGGTCACCACAAACGTTCCACTTGTGTTCTGTATAGTTTTTCAATTTCAAAATGACCTCCATGGATTTGTATGTCTCCTTCATTCCCTTTCCTTGCATGAGCAAGAGGAACAGAAGGTTTTTCGTTACCTTTATGCAGCAATACAGCTTTCAAACTTGCTTTGCTCGAGTCTGTGAACAATCTCCACTGCTCTGGTATGTATTCACAACCTAACTCCATCATCAGACCACTCACGTCGGTACAGAAGCAAATGTCATTTTCCAGCTTGTAATCACCTGTGAACTTTGTGTGACGATCACGAAAGTGTGAGGTTGTCATTCCTTTTTGTAGAAAACACAACTCCTTAATCTGGAGGCTAACAGTTCAGACTTCTGTTTTGACAAAGACAGGTCCCTTACTAGATCATCTAAATCTGATTGGCCAGACCGACATTTCACTGTCAGTAATAACTGATGTGGGAGGGACTGGCGCTGGATTCTCTGCATCATGTGGCACTGATTCACAATCAAGATAGACATTTTTTGATTTAGTCTTCAATTTTACTCAAACAGAAGTAGCACTCTCACGCCAAACCATAGGCACAGCAAAAGGCATATTATTCTCTTTCCCATTCGTAACAACGTAACACACCTGACAGCAGATATGAGGTGCCCAGCTGTTATCCTGATCTCCAATTTCACATCCAAAGTAATACTTGTAAGCAAATCTCACCTTCTTGTTAGGTTTTTGCATTGATCACATGGAGTATATTTGCCACAAATGTGGCAAAAATTGTCCGGTTTATTAACACAGCTGCACCTACTCATCTTTAGCTCAAAACAGACTCACCATGGCCTAGCTGTAATATCCAAAAGGATGGTTTGGAACTAGAGACAAGCACTTGGTCCATCTCGCCTTACATATCTATTTCTGACGTCGGCTCACTGACTTGCCTAGACATGCCAAGCCCCTGCTGGAACATGCATGCCACCAGAGGACGTGATTCAGCTGAGGTGGCAGCAGGCATAGTGGTATAATGTTCCCATGTAACAATACAATCTGTACCTGATAGGCAAAGTTCAGATTTGAAATCAGCATACTCAATATCTTGTAAGTTACGTGTTATTCCCAGTAGCAAAATCCAAATTCCTGATTGTTGTTAATCAGAAAATTGAGATGCTTCTATATTCAAGTATTTTGATTATTAATGAAAAATAATTATTTTTTATTTTTTAGTTTAGGGATGTTTTTTGATAGATTTAAATTAATCCAAAAAACAAAGTAAACTTAAATTTATTTTTCATCTGCAAGAGCAGTTTTAGACAAAATCCTGTCCTGTTGAAGCATGAAAGTATTGTTTGTATTCCGGGATGCAGTGTGGGAAATAGCAGAAATCCCTAAAACTACCTGGAAATGTTGTTGGGAGGGATAAAGCTTCTTCAGCTTACATATATACATACATACATACACAATATGGGGGGGGGGGGGCTTTTTGTATACTACCCCTGTTTTTTAGAAGCGTTAGACAGAAATGCTCAGTTTAGGAAATGTATGATTTTTGGAGGTTTCAGGTGTCTTCACTTAGTACCTGCAGAAGTTAAGGCTGGTTTATTAAAGCTCTCAAAGACTGCAGAATATAGACTATCATGAGTGAAGTTAGGTGACCCAATAACCTTACCTCACCCTTATTCATTATTTTTTGTGTGTTAGAGCTTTACTTACATTAGCTGTTCCTGAACAGAAATTATACTTTATATGTCCAGTGTCTCTTTGTCTTTAGATGCTATTAGGTCAATTATAATTATTCCAGAGCATTAAAGTTAAAACCCTGGATTTCTGTACTTTGGTTTTGTAATGGCTGTTTTTATATCCTACTGAATATGAATGGGTAATTAACTACATTGTAGGCATTTCTGATAAATTAATTTAAATACATTTTCTTAACAGCAAACTCGATTTCTCTTTACCTCAACTTGATGTTTATAGCAGTCACTACTATAACAGTGGACAACTATTGCTGGTCCCCTTATTCAGGTTTACTAGTTTATTACTGAGTGCAGAGCAAAACCAAAAAGCAAAATAAAGTTAAAGAAAACTGGAATTCCTAAACTCTTTACTTGGTAAGTGACTCAAGCTAAAGAATCTGCCTTCTTTAGAACAAGGTAAACTTACAATATTTTTAATAGTACAAATACCTAATCTTCGTATATGAAAGGACGTATTAAAAATAAACTTGATAAAAATGAAATTTAAATTAACACTTTTGAAAATGTTTACATTTCCAGAAAATTCTGTATTAATTATTGTAGCTCATGATATTTTCAATTTCAAAATTTTGAAAATTATTTTTATTAAATTTATACTAAAAGTGTATGAAGCAAAAATGTGTAGTAATTGTTATTGTGAACAAATGTGTTATATCAGTGGCATAGAACAATAAAAAAACAAGGTCTCTAGCCATTAATCTACAAAACTACTGAAGCTTGAAACAGTATCAACACTTCCATCATCTTGTTGTGACATGCAATCTTTAACTTTAAGCATTCCAACATCGATTAATTTAAAGATACGAATCACATTTAACTTTTGACCTAAGCTTTACCCTTCATAAAACAATGAAAATTTCAAAACTGGGTTTTGAAAATCACATCTTTTTTTCTAAATCATCTTTTGTTCACATTTATAGTACAAATACATCCATACAGTTTTACCACAAGTTAAACCAAATACTGTATACTGCATCACGCTTTTCTCAAAGAAAACTAAATACTTTGTCTATTTTAATTAATTGAATTAAAAAAAAAAATAAATACAATGAATAGGGTAAAAAATCAAAAACCCATCTAGTTTTGCAATTTCAATTTAGGTTTAAGTCAAATGTGAACAGAATATTGCTCATTAGGATCAGATCTTCGACTGAATAAAGTTGATGTTTGGGCTAGAACTACTGATTTCTACTGATATGGGAACAGGAAACCTTAGTGTTATTGTACTTGCAGGACATTTGGGAATTATATTGTTGCAAAACTGTGGTATGAGGCAGTCATCATTATCATCACTGTTTTCTGCTGTATTGGGGGGATCAATGTATGTATTTGCAGTCATACAGTTTGTACAGGTAAAAAATGTGATTTTCATCTTTGCCATCTTATTCTTCAAGCATCAAAAATGGTCCCTACAGACCACTGTGTAACCCCCTCATTATTTTTTAATTATCACAATGTTTCTGATGTTTGGTGGTGTTTGCATGACATTTTGATGCATTTGAATACTGTACTGGATCTTCAGGAACCAGAACCGTCACCAGAATTTTTTCCCTAGTGACATTCAGAATCCAAAACTGTCTGGTTTGACTGCATAGTCCTCTAACCACATTGAGTAAAATTCTTGCATTTATACTCTACTTTCTCTTCTAGCCAAGCACATTTAGTTTGTCTTTTACCTTTTCCTTTCTTTTTATACTTTTCTCTTATATCTTACATTTTTCTGTTTTATAAATTCTAGGGGCCATTTCAGATTCTTTGTGAGCCACATCATTCTATGTGGGGCAAGTTCTATTTTTTTTTCTAAGCACTTTGAACACCTTTGAAACCTATTTAGGAATATTGTGTAATAGATTTTAGGCTTTTTGCCTTTCTTGTGAATAACTTAAAACTTCTTTTTATTGGAGTTTGCTATGATTAATAAATGAGAAATAAATATTTCTGAATTGCCTGCCCATGTAGAACATGTTTCCATTCCCTAATAAATCGTTATGGACTTTCATTTTCAATATTATATATTTGTGATAATAAATGTTTCTCTTCTAAAGTAAATATATTTTCAAATGTGGTTAAACTTTTCTTTGTATATTTTTTTGAATGTGCTGAAAAGTGGAGCAGTTGTAGGTATTAATGCTATTCTCCTTTTTAAAGTTTGATGTCACCATTTTTAAATACCCTTTTAATTTTTGTTGATCTATAGCCTAAAATATTAAAGAAGGTGTATCAATGTTCCACTTATACTTATACTGTTTCAAGAAAATTTGTTTTCTCCAGATTGTCTATAATTAGTGGTAAGGATCCATAATAACAAGAAATCTGATCATATGGTAATATATGATCCCAGCCTTTCAGCAATAAAAAAAAAATACCATCTCTAAAGATACCTTGGTAGTAAGGTATCACCACCTGCAAAATAATTTTGCTGTTTAATTTCTGCTTCTTCCCACAGTTTATCTTTGTAATCAGTTAAATCCATCTACTAATTGTGATAGATGTACCTTTGAATATGTTTTCGAATCCATTAAGCCCATTCTTTCTTATTCTTTCTGACATATTAATATTGCATATCCTAATCTAATTTGGTAATCCTTCCATATATATTTTAATATATTATTTCATAGCTAAATGACAAAGTCTTTTGGTAATGATTATTGTATAGTATAAACAAGATACAGAAAACAAAGCCATATATATCCATATTATAATGAGACGTGTAGTTTCATTTTTTTCCAGTTTTAAAGCATTCAGTTGCATTGATCAGTAAGACTTTATTATTTAAATCATAAAGAATATTTGGGTCTGCTGAAACATTAATACCTGGTTATTGAAGACTTTTCTTGCCTTTTAAAAGAAAATGTGAGTTTTATATTTGCAATATCTTGTATTAGTATCAAAATACTTAGCACCTCTGATTTGTAAAGGTATATTTTTTAAAAGTCTGTAAGGTGTAAAAACAGACCATCTGCCTATAAGCCTGCTTTATGTTGATATTCTCCAAATTGGATCCCTTGCTTTGAAGGGTTATTTTCTATGGCCTGAGCTAAATGCTTCATCTCCAGTGTGTATAATAAAGAAGACAGGGGGCAACCTTGTTTGATACTATTATTGATTTCAAAATTGCACATTTATATCCGGTAAGCCTATTTGCAATAACATGGCTTAGAGAAATCCCCATTCCACTCAATTGATTGCTTTTTCAGAATCAATTGCAAATAGGCTATGGGGAATTGAATGTCTTTTAGAATAGTGCAAAAGTGGTATTAATTTCATTGTCTTATCCTTAGTTAATTTCAATGTGTTATTCTTGGTTGAGGTAGCACTGTGCTTAAGCTTGTTGTTTATTTTTAAATCCACAGTGATCAAAGATATTGGTCAATAGTTTTGGCAATATTTGTGTTTATGTCATATATGTTTGTTTCTAAACACTCATTGAGCACAAAATTTTTTTTATAATCTGTTTGAAAAACCATCAGGTCCGGAGCTTTTACCTAAACTTTTGGTAGCTTTTTTATTACCTTTCTTTATATTGCTCTGCTGCTATAATTTTTAAAGTCTTTCCATGCAATGCAATACTATAATTTGTTCTGTCGTAATAACTATGCCTTTATGAGTACAATTCAATTTAGCAATGCAGGTTCCCCTTTCTGTTTCTCTGTATATATTCCACATTTGTAAAAATGACTTTTAATATAGTTTCCTTGTTTGAGCTAGTATTAGTCCATGTAAAGTAATTTTATGATGTTTTTTCAAGATCTTCCAAATTTTCCAGTATGTCTCTTTATCATTATCAGTTTTTTTAGTCTAACTTCATTGTATACCAGCCTCATTACTGCTTTTATTACTTCCAATTTATTGGGGATGAATGTTATATCATGTTCTGTTGGTTGTTCTATTTTAAATTTGCTATTTTATTTTTCTCAATTGTTCACTGGCATTTTTACTAATGGCAGGTTTAGACCTGCCTTGGGAACCCACATGGCTTTGGAGGCTGGCATCTTGCCAGCTGCTTGGTCACTTGCACTGCAGTACTGGTTCCTAAATTTGACAGCTGGCAGTAGTAGGGGGTACTGTACAGCTAAATGCTCCCCGCTCCCCATTCTTATTCTATGTGGCTGCTGCGGGGAGAAGCTACTTGCAGTGTCTCCCCCAAGGCAACGGTTCCCTAGCATGAGGAAGCGGGGACCACACCGCAGCATCATGAACATGAACATAGACTTTGTCTCCAATAATGTGTTACTTTGTGAAGGTAAATAAAACCAATAATGATCTAACCATATTTGATGCATCAATCTTTTTTTTGGTGGTCAGTTTATTGTGTGATTAGATAAAGAAAAAAATCTATTCTACTATAACCTTTATGGATTTGGATATAATATATAAAAATCTTTAGCCTGTTAATGTAGAAATTTAATTGTTTAGGTGCATGAGCACAGGGGTAAATTACAATCTCTTACCAATTCCCAGAATTGGGAAAATAGACTGAAACATCCTTACACCTTAGAAACAGCCTCTCTTGACACTACACGCCTATCCTATATACTTATTTAAAAAAAATATGTTGTAATTTATATGCCCGGAAATAAACTAATCAACAAACATATGGTCTACATCAATCAACATTAATCATACCCAGGGCGGGGTCAGTTTTCATGAATTCCTAGTGCCATCCTTAGAAGATAAGCTTTGTCACCATTAAACAAGACTTACAATGGTATCACCAGTTCCAATGTTGTGTCTACCCTGCACTCTAGCTGCTGGTAGATTATTTTAGTGTCCCATGAAAGGTTTTCTAGTGTTCCTGCTAATATATTATTTTAATATTGTATTTTATTTATATACCACTAAAATATTCTGTAGCATATCTCTAACTGTCCCTCAAAAGAAATAACCATCCCTCTAAGGCAATTGACCTTCCAGTATGTTTTTCAGATATGGGAGATAACCAGAGTACCATGAATGGCACCCGCACAGACAGAGGATCATACAAATTCTGTGCATATAGAATAAGAGGGGATTAAAATTGTCAGTCCTGAGCAAGCTATGTCTGCCAATGCCCCTAGGACGAAATCCACCTGCACTGCTGTTCTGCCTCATATTTAGAAATGTATTCTTTTTAAATTGGTGACACCAAGGGCCCTCAATTCTATCTTTGAAATCTAAGTGTCATGAAAAAATAATTTGTCTTTGTGATAATTTCAAATGAGTTAAAATAATATTGCTTTTTTAATTCACCTTTTATCATTTGCATGAAATATTCTTAGAAAAAAGAAAGTTTTGTTTTCAAGGACCATTATTCAAAAGCATAATGGCATGATAACGTATCAGGAAACAACTAAAACATGATTTCATTTGTACTTCATTTGTGCCTAAAGAAAATTACCTGCTGTTGCCCCAGAGGTGAAAATCAAAGCTGGTATTTGTATCTGTTGAGATAGCGCAGTTAACATTCAACACATTTTGATAGTTACCTTTGATTATACCGATAACTAAGCTTTTATTAAACAAGGAACTTGTAAATTTGGAACCTGTTTTATCTCTTCTGACCTTGTCTCTATCATTGGAAGCACAACAAAGTACATGTATGAGTTCAAAGTATTGGCATTTCCCCCTCTATGTTAGCAGGCAGAGGAAAGCAGCTGTGAAAAACATATTAGGTATTGATTTTCCACATACTCTTGAATAGTCTTTAATTAGATTTAGACTACAGACAATGCCTATAGTTAAGATCCAAGACACTATTATCTGCATACCAGGTGTTTGTAATTTATGCTTAATCCGAATGGTTACTTTCAAACATACAATGCGGATTTTTTTAATTACAAAGCTTTGAAGGAATGCCTTGGCTTTATTGCTATATCATATGTTTTGTTAAATAATTTATTTGTGCGGTGTAGTGAACATGAATGAAACAATTAGATCAATGTAATATATGCATAGTAATTTAAAATTGTAATGTGGTTTATTCAAATGAACAAAGAATATACTTTCTAATTCCTTCATAACACAACACAAGGTCACCTAATCCTTGCATTGCTGAAACATTAATCAGAAAAAAAAGTTTTGCTTACTTCTTTATTTTCTTAGCAACAATGAATCACACAGAATTTTTAATTTAATGTAATAAAAGTGAAAACAATGTTCAACAGGCGTAAAGACTCAATTGCTGTTTTAAAACTGCAAAGGCAAATATGATGAAAACGTAATAAATGCATTTAGGTTTTTTAATGTATTTTGAAATGCAGCTAGTATGAATAAGGTAGGGCTGTGTTAAGCTTTGTTCATACTCTGGGCCTGATTTAATAAAGCTCTCCAAAGCTGGAGAGGATACACTTTCATCTGTGAACCTGAGTAATCCAGCAAACCTGGAATGGATTTCTTTATAGTTATTTGCTATTTGCTAGCAAATGTTTTGAATCCTGGACCAGATCTATTCCAGATTTGCTGGATGACCCAGCTTCACTGATAAAAGTGTATCCTCTCCAGCTTTGGAGTGCTTTAATAAATCCGGCCTTATTTTCATTGCTTTGCAGTACATTGCACCTCACAAAGTGCCAGCAATTGCACAGAAAGAAAAATTTCAGAATTTCTTACCAAATGGGATGCAGTGCAGTGTGTTGCTGCTGCTGCATTTCTGCAATGCATGTGACTGTGTATTGCAGTATAATGTACTACAAAGCACATGTTTTTTATGTGCACAGGGGCTAAATCTAGGTGGATAGAAAAGCAAACTATTTAGCAAGTAATAGGTTTCCATGTATAATGGTGTATTTTATCTGTTTTGCTGAATTGACAGTTTCTAAGAACAAATATTAACACTTGTCCCCGATGATAAAAATTACCCCCTTTACCAGCCAATCTTCTGGAGTCTGGATGCTGAAAAGCCTGGGACTTGTTAGCATTGAGCACCTCAATTTTTAGGGGGGAGACACCTCACAAAGTAGCCCTCTATTTTTGAAGTGCTTGTAAACTATTGTGTAAGAAGTTGCCAAATATTTGAACTATTGCCGGATGAAAGGAACTACTAGCAAGTAGGCCAGGTCAAAATATGCTAAAGCTGAAATAATTTTGTCCAAATTTCACATTGAATCTCATAATATTGATAAAAATAGGAGCTTTTTTACCCCACCAATTTAATACAATGCTAACAAATTAAATATACATTAACAGAAAATATATTTAAAATAATTAAAGCTAGTTTTGGATATGCTCATAGTTAACTAAACACATTAGAGGGTTAAGCAAATATTGTAAAATAAGAGAAACTTTTCTTTGGAAAACTTTTTACTTGGGAAAATTCTGAAGCTATAGGCTTGTAAAAGCAGAGGTCTTTGATCTGCACTAAAATAAAAAAAGTAACATTGTTACAACATGATGTTGAAGCTTGCAATTCGTTTGCAGAATTCCTTACATTGGAGCAGCTGCCTCTAAAACAGTCGTTGCCAACCGCTGGTGGTCCATGAGAAAATTTTGGTGGTCCACAGAAAAATGTGCACATTATTTACAATATTTATGTTTTAATAATATTAAACCAAAATAAATATTCTAATACATTATTATATTCTGAATGGCAATTCTGGCCTTTATATTGCACTAAATTCACGAACTGTACAAGAGATGGAAAAACAAGGGAGGCGCATCTTGAAGTCAGTATAGTTTTAAGTTGTATGAGGCAACTGTTACCGAGCTGTATGCTTCAATATTGTTTCCACCATTACAACAGTCACCCCAGTCCGCGAATACCAATTCTCATTTGATTGTTTTATTTTTTTACTCTTTTAGGTAAGTATGACCTTAACTGTGTATTTTCTTTAACTGTTATATTTAAAGGCATCAAATAGTTTGACTTTGATTACTATCATTTCTTGTTTGGTTTTAGATTCGAATGAAATAAACCCATGATTGAGAAAAAACAAAATAATATTTTGCATTTCTTTAGTAATTTCAAAGATAATGCAACTAATAATAATAGTAACAATAGTAACACTTCACTTAACCATGAGCTGATCAATGAATCAGAGCCTCGACAGTCCTCGTCATGAACCATTAGAAAATTCATATTAATGGTCCGCAGGATTTAAAATTATGAATTTAGTGGTCTGTGAGGTCCGAAAAGTTGGCGACCACTGCTCTAAAACACAGATAAAACTGGCAGCCCAATCCTTCAATTTTTCAAGGCATAAAGGGTTTGCTGATAACTTTTTTACATACCTTGTACACCTGTCACCCAACTGGCTAAACATCTGATTTCCACTTAAAAATATTTAGTCCGGTTCTTTTTGGTTATCCCTGACTTTTTTGTCACACAAAAGCAATGCTGCAGGCATCATTTTCACATTTTCACTATACCCCACCTTCATAGTAGTGCAATGTAGGATGCTGCCAAATATGGTTCCAATCTTTAAACTGCTCTGATCTCTTTTCATTGTATGCAGGGGAAGTAATTTGTAGTTGGCAAATACTTAGAAACGGCATTCATTTTGGGAAAGAGTTAGACATGGCCAGACCTAAAGAAGACTTGTACTCAAATATAAACATTTACTGCCTTAAAGGAAATAATTGGTAAAGCTAATTGTGGATAAGCAGTACCCTGGAAGACCTACAGTGTGCTTTCTGATGTAATGATGCCTAGGGACTACCATGTGTAAAGTATAAGGTCACCAAAAGCACATCTAAACCACTTTTCACTCCTTTGACTGGTTACTGATCTTAAAGATTTCTCTGTGCACTGGTGGGACAGTTGTCTATACAACTACTGTGTTTCCTATTGTATTTTGATACCCTGTTGGAGAGCTGAGCCTCAAGGCCTACAGTCCAGTTATCTCCTTGCTTAGGGGGTATTCTGCACCTCTCTTGCTGCCACTTGATCACCCTGCCCCACAACAGTCATCATTTCACTATCCATTATTCATTAATTTATCAGATTGCCAAACATAAATGTAATGGTGCTTAAGAAAAACATTTTCCAATCTGCCAGAAATTTTTGATAGGGATGAAAATTCACTCCAGCAGGACAATGAACCAAAACAAACTACTAAAGCTATGCTGGAGTGGTTCAACTTTATTGGTTCAAATTACAACAACCTTTCTCATTAGGTGGAATAGAAGGAACCTAGACTGTCATGGTTTTACAAATCATTATCAATGCTCAAGAATTACCAACGATTTACAACTGAAAATAACAAAGTGGATAATAGGGATAAACTATTGTGCATGCTTCCTTTCTGGGTTGGGAGGTGGGATAGCAGAAATGTGGGTTACTTCACAATTTGTGACCACGGACATCACTGTGATGAAGAGAAGAGAGATATACCTAAGTACTGGATGTTATTTGAGACTTTTTGAATGTACCAAGTTTCACAATTTTTCACATAGTCTGGTTTGTGACTTTTGTGACTGAGTAGATTCACCATTTAGCTGTATTAAAAATGTTTTCCTTTATAAGGAATTAGGTTAGTTTGCATATTTATGAGAACATAAAAAATGCTTCTGGCCTTGTTTGTAATAAACTTTGTTCTGACCCATTTGTTTTATTGCTGTGAATACCTTCAGTATTCCACCTTTCTTTTAATCTAAAAGCCCGGTCAGTTAATGACTCTGCAACATACAGTTATGTCCATAAATATTTGGACAGAGACAACTTTTTTTCTAATTTTGGTTCTGTACATTACCACAATTAGTTTTAAATGAAACAACTCAGTTGAACTGCCTTTTTTTTAACACAATCACTTCATTTCAGGGGCTCAAAAGTAATTGGACAAATTAAAAAGCTGAAAATAAAATGTTCATTTCTAATACTTGGTTGAAAACCCTTTGCTGGCAATGACAGTCTGTAGTCTTCAACTCATGGACATCACCGGATGTTGGGTTTCCTCCTTTTTAATGCTCTGCCAGGCTTTTCCTGCAGCGGCTTTCAGTTGCTGTTTGTGGGCCTTTCTGTCCGTAGTTTAGTCTTTTAAAAGTGAAATGCATGCTCAATTGGGTTCAGATCAGGTGAGTGACTTGGCCATTCAAGAATATTCCACTTCTTTGCTTTAATAAACTCCTGGGTTGCTTTGGCTGTATGTTTTGGGTCATTGTCCATCTGTATTATGAAACGC